>NC_040041.1:203120-514333 GCF_003713205.1 Coffea eugenioides
AGTGAAGGTTCTTTGAAATCAATCCTACAAGATGGTAGACAAACTTTGAACCACTTGGACATTGGACCAACCTCATAAACACATCACACACTGAGCAATGCACATCCATAAATTCTTCAACGATACATTTTATGGTCTTGTATCACTATCCTTTCAACAATCCCCCGCCATTTTTAAAATTTCAAAAATGGATTTCCAAAAGGTCACCAAATAATCTGAAATTCATATGCATAAATAATGGTGTCTTTTGATTGAACCACTATCTTAGTGAAGGTTCTTTGAAATCAATCCTACAAGATGGTAGACAAACTTTGAACCACTTGGACATTGGACCAACCTCATAAACACATCACACACTGAGCAATGCACATCCATAAATTCTTCAACGATACATTTTACGGCCTTGTATCACTATCCTTTCATGAATGTTACAAAGTAAAGTCCTTAACTTTGTGGTTTGCCGAAAACCAACATCACCCGCCATTTTCTACCTACTAGTACAATCTAAAGCGAGAGTGTCACTGTATGGTGTAAACACATAGTGTTATTTTTTGAAATTTCTAATATACCTTTAATTATAATGGCAAATTTGTCCCAATCTATTCAAAAAAAAAAATGTCAACAATTAGTAGATAGTTAATATTTTTTGTTAACTGCACACATGTTAGAGAGTGCCTTAAGCACTAGGATGAATAAACTGCACCTACACATCATGACACTCTTCTTCTCGATGATGAAAATTGGCATTAGCCTTTGAAAATGAAGGTATGCTTATCCTTTAGCGTATTTCACATTTACAATATAAGTTGCTATGTATTATCTAAAACATTTTTAGATTTAATTGCAGTAAAGTGTTTAAAATAAAAATTAAAGAGCCCAAAGTGAGAACTAGTGTATATTAAAAAAGTACAAGTCCAAACATAAGTCACTCGTAGTAATTAGTTTACCTCACTTTTTCATTTTCTGGTTGCTTTTTGCTGAAAAAAAGAAGATTAGCATTTAAAAATTAGAACCTCCTGATCACGAGTACTCTTAATTGCTCGTATAATTGAGAGAGGAGGGAAAACAAGGAATTTAAAGGTCTTGTTCTATGAAATCTGGATTTGTACTAATCATAACAGATAATTGCCACGCCGCACTTTTATTACCTATGTCTCAACAATGGTTGGTTTGTTTGTTAAGTTGGTAAACGCTGATGGGGATTAATTGCCCATCCTTTCACTTTTATTGTCTACACTCTGCAGGCATAAGTTAGAACTTTTTTTTTTTTTAAACAGAAACGTTAGAAATATTATTGATATAAAAAACAAGCTATACAACTTGATCAAAGGCTCATTATATTGAGCTTTACAAGAGTGTCCTTAGACATTGAGGATTAAAGTGTTCCTCAACTTGCACTAATTTAATAGCACAAGCACTGATCCTTCTACTTATCATATTACATTGGTGGTCTATCAAGTTAAATGAGCATTTCATAAACAAAGATCTAACATTTGAATGTCTTCCAGCTGAGCAAAAAGTCTTATGTCTTGCACTTTGTTCGTCCTCAAACAACATATCAACTGAGGAGATGATACTTGCACTTTCACTTCCTGCTAGAGCTTCTCCCTAGCCTTACACAGTGTTAGTTTGATTGCTGCAGCATATTCCAACATGCTTTCTCCTGTGCTTCTTTCCCTTATGGCCTAGACAGCATATGTATTATTGCCTTGAGTTGCCACTATACCAAGTCCTAGTGGCTTTTCTTCCTCCTGCTGGCTGACTTCCACTACAATGTTCATTAGATTGTTTTCATCATTGCTATACAGTTCTTCCTCATTTCTTGATGTTGTTTCTTGAATGCTCACTCGTTTGTCTCTACTTTGAGCTTCAGTGTACTCCAACCACTCTAGGTGAGCTTTCTGTACAATTTCAAAAGGGTGACGGTATTTATTGTTGAAAATCTTCTCATTCTTAACTTTCCACAATTGCCAGAGAATGTTGATAGTAAGTGCTTGGTGGAAATTTCCTTCAGTCCTGCTTGTAGCTTCCATTAGGCCACACAACCATTTATTGAAATTTTCTCTATAATCTGCAAGTCCATCCCATTGCAATGGAGCCAATCTCTAGACTTCCTTTGCTTGATTGCAGAAAAAGAACAGGTGTTCCACTGTCTCCTCTCCTTCCCCACATATCTGGCATATTGGCTCTCCTATTCTGGTCCTGCAATGTATCAATTCTTTCACTGGAAGAGCTTTGTACAAGCATTTCCACATAAAGTTCTTCAATTTGCCTTTAATGTTCACTCTCTATATCCATTTCCACTCCTTCTCTCTTTGTCTAGTGGTGCTTGATTTCCCTTGCCATCTAGATTCCTTTTTCTGAATATCCTTTCCTCTACTCAAAAACTTATAAATTGATTTGACAGAATAATTACCATTATTGCTTCCTGTCCAGAAATTGCATTCTTCCCTTCTTGCCAAACTAATTGGATTTTTTAGTATATTTGCAGCATCTTTCCCATTAAAAGTTCTGAAGATCAGGTGTTTATTCCATCTGAAATTTGTTATCAGTTCTTCCATTTTTTGCATTGGAATACTGAGCTGTCTGGATAATACTTGACCTTCATGATCTTGCTTATCAACAGATTAGGACATGTCACTAGTCTTCAGATTTGCTTTTCCAGTAGAGCCTTATTGAAATCCTACAAGTCCCTGAATCCCAATCCCCCTCTACTTTTGTCCTTGGTAAGCTTACTCCAGGAGCACCAATGCATCTTTCTCTTTCCATTTTCTTTCCCCCACCAGAATCTAGCCTTCATAGAACTAATATCCTTACATAGCTTTCCTGGTAATTTGAAGTAGGACATAGCATATGTAGGTAAAACGATTGTGATGGCTTTTAGTAGTATTTCCTTCCATGCAATACTCAGTAATTTATTCTTCCAGTTCTCCATCCTTCTCTGACAGCTATTTCTGATAAATCCAAACAGTTGTTCTTTCGATCTTGTGATGACCATAGGCAAACCAAGGTATTTACCTTGGCTAACCTTCTAAATGTTTCCCAACCAACTGACTTCTACTTGCTTCTCCTCAGGTACATTCTTGTTGAAGAATACAAATGATTTGTCAAAGTCTATCATCTGACCTGATCCTTTCTCATGTTTTGCCAAAATCTTCATCAATTCTTCAGCCTGACTTGGGATTGCTTTCCAGAAGATTAGTATATCATCAGCAAAAAATAGGTGGGATACAGACGGCCCTCTTCTATGAATGCTAATTCTTGATATCTATTTCATATCTTCAGCTCTTCTTAGCATATTAGATAGTCCCTCTGAGCAAATTAGGAACAAGTAGGGGGATAATGGATCCCCTTATTAGCATAAGTTATAGCTTACGGAGTATGTTAGAAGTTTTTGATATCTACAATCATTAATTTTTTTTACCTCTCACCCCTCCTTACACTCTTTCTGCTCTTGATCATTAGGTTTGAGATTCAAACTTTGAACTTGGCAGTGGGGAGAATTCTAAAAATCCTCCCCTGACCTCTGATCACTAATTGAATAGTAATTGCTCTTGATTGTCAAGTTCAAGATTCAAACTTTGAATTGACGGTGGGGAGAATGCTAAAACTTCTTCCCTGTCCACTGATGCAACTATGATGATTAAATCACAAAAGGTTCGAGTCCTTCATGAGGTCACCATGAACTCTTTTCTTCAAATTTTTTTCCTAATAGGAAAGAGATGTGATTTAAAAAATCAAGAGAGGGCAGAGGAGTAGAATTTAGAATTTCTAATTCTTGGAATTTCGACCTTAACCATTAAACCAAAACCTTCTTGGCAGGTCACCAAGAACTTAAATACATGAACCAATTTAATTCTTTGGATTTTTCTTTTTTTTTTTTGGTGCGGTCGATTTTTTTTAGACATGATACTACGACAAAAATCGAGACTTTATTGGCCTATTCGATAGCTGAATAATTTTGAGCATTTATCAAAACAGGACTTTGATTATTCTTGAATTTCAATTATCAACTAAACTAAACCTAATCTGAAATAATAGCAAATCATATATTATATACTCAAAAAAAGAAAAAAATGGAAAGATTTATTCACGACAATCAAATATGTCATCAGCAAGAGGATAGAGTGACAAAACTATTCAAAATTGAAGCAGGAACAAGTATAGCAAGTGAATGGGAAAATTTTTTTTGGCTATTCCCAAATCATATATTAAATTGGAAGAGTATTCACCAATATGGAAGTCTGTACTACTCAATCCCAAAAATATCAGTAACCCATGCAGTTAACATGGAAATGGAGATGAGGATTCCATATTTTCCCTTTCCCCTTAATTCCCTCCTTAAACCGCAACCCCAAACCTTTTGGGCTAGGAGTCGATCACCTGACTTGACAGGCGGGAGCATGGCTCCCTGGCCAACAGCTCAACAAGTTGTAGGTTAAAATGAAGATCCATTTTCCATCAAAGAACATTTTTTGATCATAATTCAATTAAATGTCGATTGGCGGTACACTTCAGCTATTCATCCTATTGTAGATCCAAATTCTTATCTGCAATTTATTTGACAAAAAAAAAAACCAATACCAAAATATCATGCCATCTAGTAATTTCTTTAAACCACTTTCACCTACAATTATTTTATACCATTATATAATAACATGGGGCTGGGTTTTGCAAATTATTTAGTCAGGCTTTATATATATTAAGATCTGATCGAAGTGGTAAAATTATGAAAATACGGACACCAATCTCTCACACTTACCGAGAAAGGGTACAACCATGTTTGTAGTAAGTGGAGTGCTAGCATGAGATCAAGGAAACAGATTGGGTGAGATGACTTTTGCCAATTACATGTGGCAAATCTACTATTAACTTGGAAAGAATATGGTTAGAGAAGTAATTCACCAGAAGAAGATTCATTCATTTTTTTTAATAACAACATAGAGTACAGAGTGTTGGTTCAACTTGATAGACTCCTTTAATTACATTAATAAAAGCACAAGAAGACTCTTTAATGTGAAATAGTCCAACTTAAGTGTCCAAAATGGTAGAAGTAGTATTAAGCTGATTCATCCTGATTCCCAATTTGATCACATTCTTGGGCTTCTTGGGAGATTTCTGCTACATTAGACTTTAGTTTGCCGGCTTTTTGGGAGATTCCTGCAACATTAGACTTGAGCACTCGTGTTCACCCCACAACAATTTGTTCCTTAAATTGTAACTGATCCCATAGGCTAATCTACCCATCTAAATGACTTCCTAACAACTGTCCGACCCTAATCCCACTGATCCCATTGGCGAATCCACCCATCTAAATGACCGCCTAACTGTTGACCAAAGTACCTCATCCTACATCGGAAGTTTAGGAAGGGCTGAAGGCCTTCCTAACTATAAATAAGGGCCCTGGCTCTTCATCTTGGAATCATCCCAAAATTGTCTATTTATCTTCTAAGGTAATTTTCTTCTTTCTCCCTCTATTGTAATATTTCACTTTGTAGATATTTTTAGTGAAATATAATTTGGTAGTATCCGAGAACGTAGGCATTATTGGCCGAACCTCGTTAAATTCTGGTGTTCTTTATTTGTTATTTATTTCTTCAATAGCTATTATAGGGTATAGTTGTAGTATTATATTGTGCTAGTAAATTACACTTGTAGAGTAATTCTGTCTAAGGAGATTGGGTTTTAAGCGGGACCATTTGTGACCCCTTCAATCTTTCCTGGGAATTAACCCTCGTGTGATTTTTAGTACAATATTTCACTCTCTATTCGCCTATAAAAGAGTGTAGTTATTATCTGATCCACAACAAGTGATATCAGAGTTTGAGGTTATTCTGAGTATGCTCTGTGGTCGCAGTTAAATTTGATCTTCCACATCAGAAAAGATATCATTGGATTCTGGTCCATCTATGGGAGCTGCTTGTGGGACCAGTAGGGACTGTTTGTGGGGTCCGCCTGTAAGACCAATAGGGCCTGCCTGTGGGGTCCGTGAGGTCCACTTGTGGGGATAGTGGGGTCTGCCTGTAGGGCCAGTAGAACCTGTCTGTAGGGTCAGCCTATGGGGTCCGCTCATCTTGTGAGACCCACTCATTGTTGCTATTGAAGAATATTTGTAGTCGAAATGGAAGATAGTACAAAAGTATCGACGTCCACCTCGACAGTAGTTTCATCACCGCCTATTTGGGCAAGAACTGCTATCACAAATACGAGATTGGCAGTGGAGATTTTCGATGGCACCGGTCACTTCGACATGTGGCAAAATGAGGTTCTAGACGCTCTTTTCCAACAAGGTCTAGAGATTGCTATTGAAGAACAGAAACCAGATGATGTTGAGGAGAAAGATTGGAAGACTATCAATCGATTAGCATGTGGTATAATTCGATCGTGCCTTTCAAGGGAGCAGGGGTATGCATTTTCAAATGAAACTTCTGCAAATAAATTGTAGATAGCACTAGAAGAAAAATTTTTGAAGAAAAGCAATCAAAACAAACTCCATATGAAAAGAAGACTGTTTCGCTTCACCTATATTCTAGGTACCACAATGAATGATCATATTACAAGTTTTAATCAGCTGGTTACTGATCTAATGAACATGGATGAAACATTCAAAGATGAAGATCTGGCTCTGATGTTATTGGGATCACTTCTTGAGGAGTTTGAATTTCTTGAAACCATTCTACTCTACAGGAAGGCTGCTGTATCTCTCAGTGAAGTTTGTGCAGCTCTTTACAGCTATGAGCTAAGGAAGAAAGGCATGCAAGGAGGCTCAACCAGAGATGCAGAAGTATTGATCATCAGAGGTCGCTTACAAAACAGAAACAAAGGAAAGAAGGGGAGATCCATGTCAAGACCCAACAAAGATGAATGTGCCTTTTGTCGGGAAAAGGGACACTGGAAAAAAGACTGTCCAAAATTAAAAAATAAAGGCAAGTCTGATAAAGGGAAGGCTATAGCAGAATCAAATATAACAGAAGGTGATGATGTAAATTCGGATTTCTCACTTGCTTCATCATCAACTGGCTCGTCTGATGTATGGATGTTGGATTCAACTTGTAGCCATCATATGTGTCCTCATTAAGATTGGTTCTTTGATTTTAAAGAACTCAAAGGCGGAGTCATTTACACAGCCAACAATGTTCCTCTTACCACATATGGGATTGGTTCAATTCGTTTGAAAAATCATGATGGATCAATCATAACTTTGACAGATGTTCGATATGTACCGGAGCTGATGAAGAATCTCATTTCTGTAGGAACCTTAGAATCAAAAGGTTTCGAAGTGAGAGCAAAGGATGGAGTAATGAAAATCATTTCTAGTGCACACGTGGTATTAAAAGGAATTCGAAAGAGAAATAATCTGTACCACTATTTGGGTGATACAGTTATGGGAACAGTAGCAGTAATTTCGACAGATGATCGAGATTCAGAAGCAACCAGGCTGTAGCACATGCGATTGGGACATGCAGGTGAAAAATCTTTGAGATTGCTCATAAATCAAGGATTATTTAAAGGTATAAAACCCTGTAAAGTGGATTTCTGTGAGTACTGCACCAAAGGGAAGCAGACAAGGCTGAAATTTGGAACAGCAATCCATAATACTGAAGGTATCTTGGATTATGTTCACACTGATGTCTGGAGCCTTTATAAAACAAGCTCTTTAGGAGGGAAGCACTATTATGTATCCTTTGTAGATGATTATTCTCGGAGAGTATGGGTATACACAATGAAGACGAAGAATGAAGTGCTAGAAGTATTCATCAAGTGAAAAAAGATGATGGAAACTCAGACAGGAAGAAGGATCAAATGTCTCCGTACCGATAATGATGGAGAATATAAAAGTGATCCATTTAAAAGATTTGTGAAGATGAAGGCATTGTCAGACACTTCATAGTCAGATCGACTCCACAACAAAATGGGGTGGCAAAACGCATGAATCGAACGTTGCTGGAGAAAGTTCGATGTATGCTATCCAATACTGGATTGGGTAGAGAATTTTGGGCTGAACTTGTAACATATGCATGCCATCTCATCAATCGACTGTCGTCTACTGCTATTGGAGGCAAAACACCACTAGAGAAATGGTCTGGTAAGTCTGCCACTGATTATGATTCTTTCGATGTGTTTGGTTATGTTGCTTACTATCATGTTAAGGAATCAAAGTTGGATCTAAGGGCAAAAAAAGCAGTGTTCCTTAGGATCACTTCTGGCATAAAAGGCTATCGTCTTTGGTGTCCAGAGATAAAGAAAATAATCTTCAGCAGGGATGTTACATTTGATGAATCCACAATGTTGAAAAATGTGGATATTGAGCAATTAGATAGCATTCCCAAGCAGGTGGAGTTTGAAAGAGCTATAGTTCCAGAAAATGAAGAAAATGTTGATTCTCCCATGGTAGAGGAAGAATCTAATGAAGAGGAGGTTCAAACTAAAGAACTTTCACAACAACATGAATCAATTGCAACCAGTAGGCCAAAGAGGACAATCAGAAAACCTGCTCATTTTGCTGATATGGTGGCCTATGCATCCCCAACCATAAATGATGATATTCCTGTCACTTTCAATGAAGCAGCTCAAAGTTTGGATAAAGATAAGTAGAGAATTACAATGGATGAAGAAGTACATTCCCTTCATAAGAATCATACATGGAGGCTAACCAGTCTTCCGAAGGGAAAGAAGGCAATCGGATGCAAATGGGTGTATGCAAAGAAAGAAGGATCTCCTGGCCAAAATGATGTTCGTTACAAAATAAGATTGGTAGCTAAAGGCTATGCTCAGAAGGAGGGAGTTGATTATAATGAGCTATTTTCTCTAGTTGTTAAACATTTCTCCATTCGTATTTTATTGGCTTTGGTAGCACAATTGAATTTAGAGCTGGTCCAATTTGATGTAAAAACTACATTTTTATATGGAGATTTGGAAGAGGAGATCTATATGACTCAGCCAGAAGGGTTCATGATAGGGTATAATTTGTTAGTAATTTTATTATTAATTTCCCCTTTTATCCCTGATAAATATTGTGTTAATTGCTGATATCTACTCATATTTAGTATCTGGACTTAATTTCAGGAATGAAACAGAAAACTACCAAAAAAGAGGGATTTTATGAAGAATATGGAGACTTCTAAGGGCTTCAATCCTTGGGCCCTTGGATTGGTGGGGACCACAAAGCTATAAGTCATTTGGGCTCTTCAAAGAAAGCTACGTAAAAAGAGACTTGGAACAAGAAATACTTTGGAGGCTTTGTCCACATGTGTGGGGACCACCTAGATAGCTTTAGTCTATCTTTCTTTTGCTTCTTAAATAGGGATAACGTAGGGAAAGAAGACATCTCTAGTTTTTAGCTTATCTTTTAGTTTAGTTTTTAGCCTAGTCTTTAGTTTTTCTTTCCTTCTCCTGACTGGCCTCTGACACACGCCAGGTGTTCGACAATATTCCCCAACGGGAAAAACACCTTTTATTCCTTACTTCCTAATAGAAAACACAATGCCTTTGCAATTTATTAATTCATGTGGTGATTTAATTATGCGACGTGGCTAAGCCTTCCATCTAGTCAAGGGTCAACTCGACGGCGCAGTCCAGAAAATCTGTGAGATCTAATTAGTTTTCACGTGTTCCTTTATTTATTAATATTTGCACGTTGTCTGCTTGAATTTTCATGGGATTATTTTATTAATTGGATGTCAAGGGCCCGATGTTCAACGTGATTTATTAATCTCGTGCCAATTTAGTCAATTAAATCCGTAATTATTTGATTGATTAATATTAGTGGCAACTGGTGTGTTTACACATTAGGGGGACGTGCGATCTAATCTAAATAACCCTCGTAGCGTGTTATTGATTAGGGCTAGGTTTTTCTAGTTATTAATGCAATTGGAAAATTACTTCCTATTGTCGTACCTAGGAGTATTTGCTGATTAGGGGTAATCAACGGTCGTACCTTGGTTATCAATAATTTAAGGAAAAATTGGTCGTCAGACTATAACTGGCCTATTAATACATTAAGTGAACATCTCTTGCGTCAATGATCGGATGATTGGACTGTGCCTGAGTAGTTGTATCCTTGGCTAGAATTTATTTATTCCTGATTAGATTCCTGCTATACTTGTGCTAGTTAATTATTTAATTTTAGTTGGATTGTTTAATTATTTTTAGTTGCCTATCCACAAAAACACCCCCCTTTTGTCACTGTGAGTTTGAAAAGAAACAATTACTCCTAGTCCCTGTGGATTCGACCCTGCTTACCACTGTCTACAGAAATTACTTTTAGTTTGAGCAGGTTTTATTATTGCACAGGTTCAGCACCTGTCAATTTTTTGCGCCGTTGCTGGGGACTGACGTTATTATTTGTTTCTTTTTAAATTCATTTTTGTTCTAATTTTCTGGTATTTTTCTAGTGTATGCCTCGGTCTTCTCGTACAGGTGATTTGATTTTTGACCCTGACGTAGAGAAGACCGCGCGTAGAACGAGAAAGGAAACCAAACAACTCAGAGAGGAGCACTCCAGTGCTACATCTCAGAGACCTGAGTCAGGAGTTGAACCAACAGATTCATTTGGTGACACTTCGAGTGACTCGGAGCAAGAAGAAATCCCCATGGCTAATGCACGAACATTAAGGGAGTTGGCTGCCCCTAATTTAAATCAGCAGCCTTTGTGCATTACTTTCCCGAGTTTGAGTGAAAACACCTCATTTGAGTTAAAATCTGGTCTGATTTCTCTTTTACCCTCTTTTCATGGTTTACCAGGTGAGGAGTCGTATAAGCATCTGCAGGAGTTTGATGTCGTGTGCAACAGTATGAAGCCCCTGGATATTACAGAAGAGCAGATAAAAATAAGGGCATTTCCCTTTTCCTTGAAGGACTCTGCAAAGGACTGGTTATACTACCTACCACCAGGTAGCATTACCACGTGGGACCAATTGAAGAAAAAGTTCTTAGATAAATATTTTCTTGCGTCCAGGGCTGCAAGTCTGAGGAAAAAAATTTGCGGGATCAAATAGCACCCAGGGGAGTCACTTTATGAGTATTGGGAACGGTTCAAGAAGTTGTGCAGAATGTGTCCCCAACACCAAATAAGTGAGCAGTTGCTCATACAGTATTTTTATGAGGGGTTCCTTTTCAGAGACAGAAGTATAATTGATGCTGCAAGTGGAGGGGCACTGGTGAACAAAACCCCTCAGGAAGCACGGGAGTTAATAGAGGGGATGGCAGAGAATTCACAACAATTCAGTTCGAGAGAGGACATCCCAATACGTAAGGTGAATGAGGTAGAGACATCCTCTATGCAGCAGCAGCTAACTGAGTTGACCTCGTTTGTTAGGCAACTGGCTGTAGGGAATGCATCTCAGGCCAGGGTGTGCGGGATTTGCACTGGTATGGGTCACTCTGCAGACATGTGCCCAATGCTTCAGGAAGAAACTGCAGAACAGGTGAACATGGCTGACCACGCGCCCGCGCCAAGGAAGCAGTACGACCCTTACTCAAGCACCTACAACCCAGGGTGGAGAGATCATCCCAACCTCAGTTATGGAGGGAATAAGCAACCCAACTTTACACCGAACAGGCAGTCTAACTTTGTGCCAAATAAGCCACCAGGGTACCAGCAGCAATACCAACCCCGACCACCTCCGCCCCCAAGCTCTGGTCCATCTTTGGAGGAGATGATGAAACAAATGATGACAACCATGGCGCAAAATCAGCAAAGGACGGAGGCAACCATTATGCAAAATCAGCAAAGGACGGACTCCGAAATGCAGGATATAAGGAATCAGATAAGTCAAATGGCCACAACAATCAACCGTTTGGAGTCCCAAGTAAATGGAAGATTGCCATCCCAACCTGAACTGAACCTGAAGAACGTAAGCGCAATGACTTTAAGGAGCGGGAAGGAAATTCAGGGGTCTGAACCTATGATCCCTAAGGATAAGGATGAGGAAAAGATCGAAAATGAACTTGAGAGGGAGGACAGCAATGGTGCAGATCTAAAGGTACTTCCAGACCCAGTAATTACAGTTAAAACTAATCCCCCTCCATTTCCTTGCTGGTTGAAAAAATCGAAGAAGCAGGACAAGGAGAAAGAGATCTTGGAGGTGTTTCGCAAGGTAGAGATCAATATCCCCCTACTAGACGCCATCAAGCAAGTGCCGAAGTATGCAAAATTTCTGAGGGACCTATGTGTCAATCGAAGGAGGCTGAGGGGAGATGAAAGAGTTATTGTTGGGGAGAATGTGTCAGCAGTTCTCCAAAGAAAGCTACCACCAAAGTGTGGGGATCCAGGTAGGTTTACTGTCCCATGCAAGATAGGTAATACTCTGATTAGAAATACCTTGCTGGATTTAGGAGCATCGATCAACGTAATGCCAAAATCTATGTATGCTTCTCTGAATCTCGGTCCATTAAAAGAAACCGAGATAATAATTCAATTAGCTGACCGAACAAATGCATACCCTGATGGGTTGGTCGAGGATGTGCTGGTTAAAGTTAATGAATTGATATTCCCGGCTGACTTTTATGTACTTGACATGGATGATGATCATTCCCCTGACCCCTCACCTTTGCTACTAGGTAGACCCTTTTTTAGCACAGCACAGACAAAAATTGACGTTAATAAGGGTACATTGTCCATGGAATTTGATGGAGAACTAGTCCACTTTAATATTTTCGATACAATGAAACATCCTGTTAACTCTCACCCTGTGTTTGCTATTCATGCTATTAATCCCTCTGTGCAAGAATTTTCTGAGTTTGCTTGTAGGGATAAATTCAAACTTACTGAGAACAAGTATAAGGGGATGAAAGCACTGTATGAGGTGAAAAGGAGTAGAAAATTAAGAAAGAAGGCTGCACTCAAAGGCTATTTGGATCCTGGGGGAGGGCCACCGATTTCAAAAAAATTGAGTTACACCCAGATTGAAGAGTGGTGTTCAATGTCTAGCCAAAGACATTAAAGAAAGGCGCTCATTGGGAGGCAATCCAATTGTTTCTTTTAATTGTTTGTTTTTATTTCGTGTGATAGTTTAAATATGTTTTTCTTGAATTCGACTGATTTTGGATTTCAGTTTTCGTTTTTGCTGATTTATAGGTGCCCTTCAGTCATGACGAGCTTGCGTGGTGAAGTGCATGAATCTCACGATCAGAAACTTCTGGGAGCTCTCTTGCCCTCATGACGCGCCCGCGTGGTGACGTGCATGAATCTCACGATCAGAACTTCTGGGAGCTCTCTTGCTCTCTTGACGTGCCCGCGTCACGTTCGCGGGAAAGGTAAGGATTCAAAAAAAAAAATTTTAATATTTATTAATATTTATATATATATAATATTTCCAAAAAAAAAAGAGAGGGAGTTATTTGAGACGGAAAAAAAAAAAAAAAGAAACAGAGAAACAAAAGGGGATTGCTTTCTCTTACCCGTAGCCAATCTTTTCCTTTCATTTGAAAAAAAAAAAAAACAAGTCTTCTTTTCCTTCTTTTCTTTTCGTTCTTCTTTCTTTCTTTCTTCTTCCTCTTTCTTTTTTTTTTCTTTCTTTCTTCTCCTCTGTTTCCCTCTGCGCACGCCGCCTTTGTCCGTCGCCTCCCAGTTCCAGCTCCTTCCTCGCAGAGATCGCCGCCGCCATTTCACCCGGGCAAGCACGCCCTCCTCGCGCGTCTCCATCTCGCCACCGTAGTTCCATCGCCCACCACAGGCGCACCAAGCGCACGACCGCTGCTCTACGCGTCTACCTCGCAGCCACCCAGCTCCTCTGAGCTCCGCCGTCCGCAGCTCCAACAGCGCACCACCAAAGCCTTGCGCCCGCCACCATTCTTCTCCCCCTCACGGCTCTCCCCCTCGCGCGAGCGTCCGCTCTCTCTCCTCGCACTGTTCTGCCGTCAGGGTAGAGGTATTCCGTATTTGGACCCTTAATTTGCTATCTACTTTTTACATCGCTGAAATTGGGGTTTGTTCCTGGTGCGCTATCACTAAGTGGGCTGCCGTAAATTGTTGATTTGGCTTGTTGGGTGGGAGTGAGTTCATTTGTTGAGATGGTTCACCACTATTACTGCTCCTAGCTTGCTCGATTAGTATATTCGTTGAAATTGAATGTGTTTGAGCATACTGCTGGGAGTCATTTGCATATTTAGATGAACTGATGCAGTAATTGGGTTATCACTGGTCGAGTTGCCTGTTTGAGTCGTTTCTTACCTGTGTGTGCACCAGTGGTACTGGTTGTAGTAGTTTGCATATAATTTGTTAATCCTATCTGATTGGCTGTCTAATTGATAGCTAAGAACTTGTGACTGAATTGTTATTGCCAAATCTCTCAACTACTGCTGCTGGAAGTATCGAATTCTTGTGGCATTTGCTACGGTTTTGGTCGATTGAATTGTGCGGTTAACTGTACCATTGGGGGCATGTATTGAGTATTTGAGTGGACAACATTTGCATTTGATAATTGAGTTGGGGAACACCAGTGACTTTGGATTTGCAGTTGTTGGTTGCTACCTTTGTTGGATATTCTGTCTTTTGTTGTTTGGGGTGATAATTGGCGTCAATGGTGAGTGGTGCCACTTACAAGCACAGGTTCACAACATAGATGAGCGAATGACGAACATCACCCGCCAAGTGGCAAGGGTGTCTCAGAACTTGGCTTCCCTCCACTGTTCCCTCCTATCCCTTAGCTGTTCAACAGGGAAGTTTCATTGTTCTCTTCGCTTTCATTACTTTATTACCTCCATTGAGGACAATGTAGGATTTAGGTGTGGGGGGAGCAGTTATGGTGCTAGTGTCTTTCGTTCATTTTCTTTTTCTTCTTTTTAGCGATTAGCTCAAGTTTGATGTTGGATTATTGCCTCTATTTCCACTTTTGCCAAGTTTTAATAATAAAAGAATGTATCAAGTTAATGTGGTTGAATCCAAGAACATCTCTTTGGTGAATATCGATGATTGTTTTACCCTTATAATTTTTGGTTAACTTTCCTAGGCGTAGGGAATGACTGTTGGCATTTTCATGTGAATTGGTCCGATTATTAACCTTAGTTCTCCATATTTGAAAATGAGGCTAGCTGATGTAAATTCTTTTTTTTTAATTTACTTTTATGTTAATTTGAGTTTTTGCGTTATTTAGCTGATAATAAGAGTTGACTGTACTCCGCTATTAGTTACCACTGAATAACCGGGGATCTGCACCTAAAAATGTTGATTCTCGCGTCAAAAAGTAGTAATTGCTATGAGTACGTGGTCACGTGGCGATAGAAGCTGAGTAACCGGGCTCTTTCATCTAACAAATGTCAGAGTTCGCGTCAAAAGACTCTAATGGCTAGCGACTAAGTCTTTTGTTACTATTGAGAAAAGCAAAAAAAAAAAAAAAAAAGAGAGAAAAAAATAGAAAAACAGGAAAAAAAAGTGAAAGTTGTGTTAGTGTATAATAAAAGTCAGCTTGCCGATTTATGGATTTAATGTTGAGATTTTGGTTAATAGTTGGACCATTTGCTGATAAATGTTGCGCGTCATTCCTTTTTCTTAGATTAGTTAACATCAAATTAGAGGAGTTTGTGGTTTAGAAGCTAACCGGAGTGATGTTTCTTGGATTTGACCATTGATGCTTGATTATTATTCTTTCTTGAAATCTTGGCAATTTGGTAGATAGAACAATGACCATTATCAAATTTTGGTGTCTGTGCACTTTTCTTATGCTTGAGGGCAAGCATGATTTAGGTGCGGGGGGAACTGATAGGGTGCAATTTTATCATTTATTTTATTATTAATTTTCCCTATTACCTGACCCGATGTGGACTAATTATTGGATTCTACTCACTTTTCGTAATTTGCATTTATTTCAGGGAGCAGATTGAAAATACCACAATCAAGGCCAATTTGACAGTCATCGGGAAATTAATTAAATAGAAGGCTCGAAAGGGCATTTTTGGGAAGTAGGGACATGAGCCCTTTTCGGTCATTGTGCCAAAAGTGTTCTTCTCCCTGGAGCCGCCGCACGGAACAGGGGGATATAAGAGAAAATGGTGCAGAAGAAGGGGCAGCAGCTTCTGGCTTAGAATTAGATTTCTTCTTCCTTTTTAGACTTTTGACCAAAGAACGGAAACGCATGGCAGGAACAATGAAGACTTGCTGCCTTTGACTTTTCTTTGGCTTCTTAGTAGCTCTTGGGACTTACGAATGTCAGGAGTTTAGCCATTCATGGCTTGGACTTTTCTTCCTTAGTTGCTTTTAGTAGTCTTTTCTTCATTGTTGTGCGCCAGACGGAGTGAAAACTATGAACTTTTGTAGCTTTTCTATTCGTTCAATATATTGAGACGAGTTGGATTCTGCCAAATTTCAACGGACCATGGCCGCTGGCTTCTCTGCAATGTTGTGTGGACTTAGTTCATCAAATATGAACTAATTTTCTCATTCTAGTCAAGAAACGACGGATGCTTTGGGTTGCCTAAAAATTGTGAGATCGTTTTAATCTAATCTTTTCCTTTTATTTATTGATATCCGCATATTTCGTGATTGCTATACTTATGATTATTTAATTAATTGATTGTCTTGGATCCGGATAATTAATTGATTGGGTAACCTATTGTCAATTAGGGCATTGAATACGTAATTGTTTAATTGTCCTGAAATAGTGACAACTGGCACGATTAGATTCGTGTCAGGGGAATACGCGGGTTAATCTAAAATAACCCTGGTAGTGTGTTATTTTGTTAAAATAGGGCTCCTCTAATACGTAAGACAATTGGGGAATTAAATTCTACGGGCGTACCTAGGATTATTTCTCAATTAGAGCAGTGATTAACGGGCGTACCTTAATCACCAACACAGTAAGGAGGGGTTGACTGCCATCGCTTGTTTGGTAGTTATAACCTATTTATTGATGAATAATTGGAATTGCCTTTGCTTCAATGATCAATTAGGTGAACCATTGCTGAAATTATTTCTTGGCTAGATCTTTAATTAATATTACCTTGATTTTAGTGAATTGCCACTTGACTTTCAGTTGCCTACTTTATTTTATTTTTAATTGTTTCCTTGTTTTAATTGATTTAGGCCTTTAATTATTGTTATTCTAAATTCAGTGAATTGTGGTTTAATTTCTAGTTAGTTATTTATTTTTATTTTCTTATTTGAATTTATTTGATTGTCGTCGTTCCCATAAAATCACCTCCTATGTTACTTTGAATTTCTTAAGAAATAAATATACCCAGTCCTTGTGGATACGACCCTGCTTACCGCTATCTACAGAAATTACTTTTAGTTTAAGCAGGTTTTATTATTGCACAGGCTTCGACACCCTGTCAATTTTTGGCGCCGTTGCCGGGGACTGGCGTTATTATTTGTTTCTTTTTAAATTCATTTTTGTTCTAATTTTCTGATATTTTTCTAGTGTATGCCTCGGTCTTCTCGTACAGGTGATTTGATTTTTGACCCTGAAGTAGAGAAGACCGCACGTAGAACGAGAAAGAAAACCAGACAGCTCAGAGAGGAGCACTCCAGTGCTACATCTCAGAGACCTGAGTCAGGAGTTGAACCAACAGATTCATTTGGTGACACTTCGAGTGACTCGGAGCAAGAAGAAATCCCCATGGCTAATGCACGAACATTAAGGGAGTTGGCTGCCCCTAATTTAAATCAGCAGCCTTTGTGCATTACTTTCCCGAGTTTGAGTGAAAACACCTCATTTGAGTTAAAATCTGGTCTGATTTCTCTTTTACCCTCTTTTCATGGTTTACCAGGTGAGGAGTCGTATAAGCATCTGCAGGAGTTTGATGTCGTGTGCAACAGTATGAAGCCCCTGGATATTACAGAAGAGCAGATAAAAATAAGGGCATTTCCCTTTTCCTTGAAGGACTCTGCAAAGGACTGGTTATACTACCTACCACCAGGTAGCATTACCACGTGGGACCAATTGAAGAAAAAGTTCTTAGATAAATATTTTCTTGCGTCCAGGGCTGCAAGTCTGAGGAAAAAAATTTGCGGGATCAAATAGCACCCAGGGGAGTCACTTTATGAGTATTGGGAACGGTTCAAGAAGTTGTGCAGAATGTGTCCCCAACACCAAATAAGTGAGCAGTTGCTCATACAGTATTTTTATGAGGGGTTCCTTTTCAGAGACAGAAGTATAATTGATGCTGCAAGTGGAGGGGCACTGGTGAACAAAACCCCTCAGGAAGCACGGGAGTTAATAGAGGGGATGGCAGAGAATTCACAACAATTCAGTTCGAGAGAGGACATCCCAATACGTAAGGTGAATGAGGTAGAGACATCCTCTATGCAGCAGCAGCTAACTGAGTTGACCTCGTTTGTTAGGCAACTGGCTGTAGGGAATGCATCTCAGGCCAGGGTGTGCGGGATTTGCACTGGTATGGGTCACTCTGCAGACATGTGCCCAATGCTTCAGGAAGAAACTGCAGAACAGGTGAACATGGCTGACCACGCGCCCGCGCCAAGGAAGCAGTACGACCCTTACTCAAGCACCTACAACCCAGGGTGGAGAGATCATCCCAACCTCAGTTATGGAGGGAATAAGCAACCCAACTTTACACCGAACAGGCAGTCTAACTTTGTGCCAAATAAGCCACCAGGGTACCAGCAGCAATACCAACCCCGACCACCTCCGCCCCCAAGCTCTGGTCCATCTTTGGAGGAGATGATGAAACAAATGATGACAACCATGGCGCAAAATCAGCAAAGGACGGAGGCAACCATTATGCAAAATCAGCAAAGGACGGACTCCGAAATGCAGGATATAAGGAATCAGATAAGTCAAATGGCCACAACAATCAACCGTTTGGAGTCCCAAGTAAATGGAAGATTGCCATCCCAACCTGAACTGAACCTGAAGAACGTAAGCGCAATGACTTTAAGGAGCGGGAAGGAAATTCAGGGGTCTGAACCTATGATCCCTAAGGATAAGGATGAGGAAAAGATCGAAAATGAACTTGAGAGGGAGGACAGCAATGGTGCAGATCTAAAGGTACTTCCAGACCCAGTAATTACAGTTAAAACTAATCCCCCTCCATTTCCTTGCTGGTTGAAAAAATCGAAGAAGCAGGACAAGGAGAAAGAGATCTTGGAGGTGTTTCGCAAGGTAGAGATCAATATCCCCCTACTAGACGCCATCAAGCAAGTGCCGAAGTATGCAAAATTTCTGAGGGACCTATGTGTCAATCGAAGGAGGCTGAGGGGAGATGAAAGAGTTATTGTTGGGGAGAATGTGTCAGCAGTTCTCCAAAGAAAGCTACCACCAAAGTGTGGGGATCCAGGTAGGTTTACTGTCCCATGCAAGATAGGTAATACTCTGATTAGAAATACCTTGCTGGATTTAGGAGCATCGATCAACGTAATGCCAAAATCTATGTATGCTTCTCTGAATCTCGGTCCATTAAAAGAAACCGAGATAATAATTCAATTAGCTGACCGAACAAATGCATACCCTGATGGGTTGGTCGAGGATGTGCTGGTTAAAGTTAATGAATTGATATTCCCGGCTGACTTTTATGTACTTGACATGGATGATGATCATTCCCCTGACCCCTCACCTTTGCTACTAGGTAGACCCTTTTTTAGCACAGCACAGACAAAAATTGACGTTAATAAGGGTACATTGTCCATGGAATTTGATGGAGAACTAGTCCACTTTAATATTTTCGATACAATGAAACATCCTGTTAACTCTCACCCTGTGTTTGCTATTCATGCTATTAATCCCTCTGTGCAAGAATTTTCTGAGTTTGCTTGTAGGGATAAATTCAAACTTACTGAGAACAAGTATAAGGGGATGAAAGCACTGTATGAGGTGAAAAGGAGTAGAAAATTAAGAAAGAAGGCTGCACTCAAAGGCTATTTGGATCCTGGGGGAGGGCCACCGATTTCAAAAAAATTGAGTTACACCCAGATTGAAGAGTGGTGTTCAATGTCTAGCCAAAGACATTAAAGAAAGGCTAGACATTAACATTGAAGACCATTATCAAATTTTGGTGTCTGTGCACTTTTCTTATGCTTGAGGGCAAGCATGATTTAGGTGTGGGGGGAATTGATAGGGTGCAATTTTATCATTTATTTTATTATTAATTTTCCCTATTACCTGACCCGATGTGGACTAATTATTGGATTCTACTCACTTTTCGTAATTTGCATTTATTTCAGGGAGCAGATTGAAAATACCACAATCAAGGCCAATTTGACAGTCATCGGGAAATTAATTAAATAGAAGGCTCGAAAGGGCATTTTTGGGAAGTAGGGACATGAGCCCTTTTCGGTCATTGTGCCAAAAGTGTTCTTCTCCCTGGAGCCGCCGCACGGAACAGGGGGATATAAGAGAAAATGGTGCAGAAGAAGGGGCAGCAGCTTCTGGCTTAGAATTAGATTTCTTCTTCCTTTTTAGACTTTTGACCAAAGAACGGAAACGCATGGCAGGAACAATGAAGACTTGCTGCCTTTGACTTTTCTTTGGCTTCTTAGTAGCTCTTGGGACTTACGAATGTCAGGAGTTTAGCCATTCATGGCTTGGACTTTTCTTCCTTAGTTGCTTTTAGTAGTCTTTTCTTCATTGTTGTGCGCCAGACGGAGTGAAAACTATGAACTTTTGTAGCTTTTCTATTCGTTCAATATATTGAGACGAGTTGGATTCTGCCAAATTTCAACGGACCATGGCCGCTGGCTTCTCTGCAATGTTGTGTGGACTTAGTTCATCAAATATGAACTAATTTTCTCATTCTAGTCAAGAAACGACGGATGCTTTGGGTTGCCTAAAAATTGTGAGATCGTTTTAATCTAATCTTTTCCTTTTATTTATTGATATCCGCATATTTCGTGATTGCTATACTTATGATTATTTAATTAATTGATTGTCTTGGATCCGGATAATTAATTGATTGGGTAACCTATTGTCAATTAGGGCATTGAATACGTAATTGTTTAATTGTCCTGAAATAGTGACAACTGGCACGATTAGATTCGTGTCAGGGGAATACGCGGGTTAATCTAAAATAACCCTGGTAGTGTGTTATTTTGTTAAAATAGGGCTCCTCTAATACGTAAGACAATTGGGGAATTAAATTCTACGGGCGTACCTAGGATTATTTCTCAATTAGAGCAGTGATTAACGGGCGTACCTTAATCACCAACACAGTAAGGAGGGGTTGACTGCCATCGCTTGTTTGGTAGTTATAACCTATTTATTGATGAATAATTGGAATTGCCTTTGCTTCAATGATCAATTAGGTGAACCATTGCTGAAATTATTTCTTGGCTAGATCTTTAATTAATATTACCTTGATTTTAGTGAATTGCCACTTGACTTTCAGTTGCCTACTTTATTTTATTTTTAATTGTTTCCTTGTTTTAATTGATTTAGGCCTTTAATTATTGTTATTCTAAATTCAGTGAATTGTGGTTTAATTTCTAGTTAGTTATTTATTTTTATTTTCTTATTTGAATTTATTTGATTGTCGTCGTTCCCATAAAATCACCTCCTATGTTACTTTGAATTTCTTAAGAAATAAATATACCCAGTCCTTGTGGATACGACCCTGCTTACCGCTATCTACAGAAATTACTTTTAGTTTAAGCAGGTTTTATTATTGCACAGGCTTCGACACCCTGTCACAGGACCATTTTCAAAGACAGCAGTGAATTTCAACGCGGGATGCAGAACCCAAATGTCAAACGTGGTGATGGCCATCTGCACCCTCTTGTTCTTGGCACCCCTATTCAGTTACACACCCCTCGTAGCGCTCGCGGCCATTATCATGTCAGCAATGTTAGGTCTGATCGAGTACGAGAAGGCTTATCACCTCTACAAGACGGACAAGTTCGACTTCGTTATTTGCATGGCTGCAATTTCTCCAAATTCGATACACAGTTTCGTCAAAATTGCAGGAAGAAAACAATAACAATGAGAAATGAATAAATGATTCGAGCAAAGCCACATGGGTCTTAATCTAAAGCTGAAATTTTGATGCAGTTAAGAGCATGGGGTTTTGTTTCGAATTCTCTGTTGAATGAAAGTGCTTGTCACTTGGGGAATTATGCATGTTTAGTTATTGGGCAGTACTGTTGATTAATAGAATACTCCTGAAAATAAAATGGGCCGGCCTAAAATCTTAGTCTCAATGGCATCTAACTCCACTCTATTTTGGGGCCTCATTCTGATTGAGACGCCAAGAGCATTGGCAGCAAAAAGTTGTAAACAAAAAAAAGTGTCTCCTAGCCCTGGGGAAGATTTTGATTTTTTGACTGCTCTGCTTGTGAACATGAAGAAGGTAAACCCCATGCTTCTCAGATTACTCAAATCTGGCAGGTTATTAAAATGCTTCTCAGATTACTCAAGACATCCCCAACAGATGTCTGCATCTAACATTTTTCCCCCTTTTTATTACTGATGAGCTAAATTGTTCCTTCTTTTTTATAAAGAGGAAATACATTAACCTCCCGCAGCTGCACGACAAACAACAAAGGGAATTAAAAAAAATTGTATTCTCACTGATATATCATCTACATTTTCTTTTTACATTATTCTACTTATGTGAAGGGTATGATGCGAGTGTACCCTCTTTTATGCTTTCGATTGGTAAGCCTGGCTTTGCCAATTAGAACGACCAATGTTGTTTTGGTGAAGAAAATATATTGGGCTAAATTGGCGCTTATAAGTGGGATCACGGGTGGTGCCCGCATCTAGAGGATGACACAATAAAACTTTTTTAGTCTACACACACACATATATATATATAGACCCACACACTAGTTATTGAGGCACACTTGATACATGTGCAACTTGTCAAAAAATATTTTTAATTGAAAGAATCACAAAAATAGTACAAGTGAATATAATTATTTTATATAATATGTAATAAAAAGTGTATTATAGAGAAATATGTACAATTGAAAGTAAAAAAACCGTAAGGGAGAATGTGAAAATTGAAGAGAGGTAATTTTGGTTGAATATGATCTATATGTCAATTGATAATAGAGATAACGATTAATGGATAATAAAGATGGATAATAGAAATAAAGGTTAATGGATAATACAGGTAAGGGTAAATTTAAAAACAAACAAAGTTAAAACCAAGTTAACATCTACACGGGCTTTATTATTGTGTGTGTATATAGATATATATATATATATATATATATATATATGTATGTATGTATGTATCTACACGGGAGGTTTTGGTGTAATCCTCTTAATTAGTATGTTAACTCTTTAGCTTACTTTTCGGATAAATCTTTCTAACACTATTAGTATAGAAATCCTTTTACACTAGTATGTCTGAATGAATGATATATAATTTTTTACTCATAATTCAACTTCTCGTTCTGCATTCATCTAAGCCATTTATGTAAACAAAAATTTTTTTACTCTGATAGTATAAAAAAAGATTAATCCTTGACCATGCATCCTTTCTTTATTACAAATAAAGCATTGTTACTTTTTTTTTTTTTACCCTTCCACTCATTCCTTTTTTTTTTTTTGATTACTCTCCCACTTCTCTCCACACTCAACTGTCAAGCACAAGATTCTAAAAGTTCTTTTCTAACCACTGAACCAATCCCAGTAGTGAGGTTTTACATCTTACCTTTTTAGATGCACTTATCTATTTAATTTGTTTTGATGAATATACATTGCATTTTTAAATAGCTTACCTTCGTTACGTATGCCGTGCCTGCCTTTTTCAGGGTGCAACGATCCAGTCAAGTAGCTAGTTATCACTTATCATTAATTGAAACAAGTGCGGAGGCGTCAGTTGAAAAAAAAAAAAAAACAAGTGGGGGTGGAAAAATTGCTATTAAAGATCCTCAATGTCATGCTTGAAAACTATAAATTCAAGGGTGTAACTTTACCATCAATCAAAAGATTGCACGACCCGTTTAATCAAAATGAGTAACCAAACACATTGATTACCAAAAAAAAAAAAAATTAAGCAGAAGACTTGTAACCATGGTTCGAAGACCGCAACAAAACGTTTCCGAGATACGTGACAGGCCGAGACGTCACCGTGAAGGGTTGAAATGGCCGAATCACACCGAGTCATCTCGAGTCAACTTGAATTTTTATTATTTTTACTAATTTTTAAATTATTTTTGTTTATCGCATTTTTTTACAATTTTTAGAATATTAAATATTTCAAAAATTCACGTCTCGCTGAAATCGCGACTGATATGCTGAGATTGATGTGGAACAGTCCAGGCCGTGACCGCGACCGTGACCGTGACTTTGAACCATGCTTGTAACTCATAGAATTGCATTCTGAGCAAACTACTGAAGAGATTATGTTCCTATAGAATTTTTTATTTTTTTCTTGTGAATATTTTCTGGAATAGTAAAGCATCCTCATGCTGAATTGCTCCCATGTTCTTAAGTTTCAACCTGAGGAAAACTTCCTTAAATTGAAAATATTGACTTCATCAATTCCACTTCCTATACATGCTCTGATCGCTTATGCTTTCTTAACACTTTTATTAACCATATAATTTTGATTAAATGTGTCAAAGTGATGTTATCCAATCTAAAACTTCGTATTTAGAACAACCTTACGTGGTTCTCAAAACAGGTACATTTGCTTTGGGCATAACTGGAAAACGATAATATAGGTGATCAAATCTAGCATGCATGGAGATCACCGTGTGACTATGCAGTCATGACCTTTATCTCTTCAGTTAATTGACCATCATATCTACACCTAGTGATGGTATAGTGTCAAATGTGATCAAATATAGTCGTCTCATCATCATTTTTCATCACTAGGAGTCCATCAGATTGTCAAAGCCAGGTTAGGAGTGTGCAAAATCGAAATACCCTGATTTATAGACTGAATTCGAATTGAATTCGGAGTTTTCGAAATCAGCAATTCGGAATTCAGAACTGAAATCGAATTTTCAGATTTTGAAGTATGCGAATTTGGTTCGAATTCAGTAATGGAATTTTTCAAATCGGTCATAATTCGAAATCAGAATTCGGAATTCCTATTTCGATTTCAAATCCGTTTTGCATATATATATATATATTATTTATATATATATGTAATATAACATTTACATAATAATAATAATTTTTATATTCCTGAATTTGGTGATTCAGAATTCCTATTTCGATTTCAAATTCATTTTTCATATATATATAATATTTTTTATATATATATGTAATATAACATTTATATAATAATAATAATCTTTATATTCCTGAATTCGGTGAAATCGGAATTTACCGAATTTCAAATTAAATTTAGAACGAATTCGAATTCGGTCCGAAAATTCTGAAGCCAAAATTTCAAAATATTTCGATTTCAAAATTTCAAATTACTGATTTCGATTCTGATTCACACCCCTAAGCCGGGTCATCATTTCTTGTCAAAATAGTTAGTACTAACTAGCTCAGTTAATTGCACAAGAGAAGTTAGTTAAGGGAACCTATATATAGGAGTTATGGGATGTAAGGAGATCAACTTGTATATGAATTGTAATCTTCTCAGACAATACATTCTACTCATCTCTCTCCTTAATTCTGAACTCTATCTTTCCTATCCTCTTTGTTTTCTTCTTCCTTGATTCTTCTTCTCTTCCCTCTCCTTCTATCATCCTGAAGTCCTTAATTCTTCAACCCTGATCATTAGATGTATGTTTCTGCTAGCCATACTCTGCCGGCCATACAACCCAGACACCGAGACAAGTGATTAACTAAAAACTGGAATTCTGACTTTTCCATGCCTAGTCCTATATGTGCATTAACTTCTTAGCTTTGCCCTCCGTGTCTTGTTACTGAAACATTAAATGGTAAAATCTCAGTTTGCTTTGCTTTTTAGGCCGCATGATATCCAAAGATTCAGGGACCCTATATCATCTAAATGCAGAACATTTCAGCAATATGAAACCATCATCTAGTTATTAGTTATTTGTCATCTAGTTATTAGTATACTGTATTCTGTGATAATAGTACAAGTTTCTGTAAAGAAGCAATTTCCAAACAGAGGATGTTATGTCGTTAACATCTCATCTCTCATGTGGCCTATTCAGCAGATGATGAGCTTAGATTAGGTTCAGTTTACTAGAAACTTAGCCAACTAACACCAGCATATGAGCTTTAGAGTTCTTGATAGAGCATGAAATTCAAGAAAGAGTTCATAGATCCATATTGTAGTAGGCCAGACTTACCTGTCTGCAATAAAAGGCCTGGTTTTTTAGATTTTCTCCTCTTCTGCAATAATGTGTCTTTGTTGATATCTGCGCAAATATTGCATGAAGTTCAGATGCAATCCCACATATAACTTCAAAGATTGAGCATGCTGCATTGTAAAATACCCAATTGCATCTTTTAATAGATTTGCTGGAATGGGATCGTAAAAAACCATCACATTGCCCTGAATACCTCAGCAGCTAATGATCCCTTCAAATAAACCCCAACCAAAAACTGAAAAAAAAATAAAGGAAAGCACGGTACAGATGCAAAGAGCATCCATATGATCTTGCACTTGTTCTTATTGGCGATGTGATGCCTATTACACAATTTTACCTGTATCAGTGCTTTATATTTCCAAGGATAGAAGAAGAAGATATTTGGCTCTGACAGCCAAAAATAAAACATACAACCTAAAATATTCAGTCAACTCCTTGTCAACTATTGTACTGTGGATGGAATTGGCCGGAGTTAGGCTGCAAATGGGGCGAGCACCGACACTGCAATGCAATTTGGCTGAGTCATTTTTTTGACTCTTATTCAACCTCTGTATTAATGGGGTACCGGTTTTGGAGGAGTAGGGTCAGATTATCGAATACCCATCCTATCCTTGTCATGAATTTAATTAAAATAGAAAATATAATTTTATTTGTATTTCACATATTCGTCTGATAACCAACAGATATTATTTAAAAAAAATTCACATCCTTGCAAAACAAGAACCCAAAAACAATAATAATAAAATCGTTTTAATAGCTATAAAGTTACATCCAATCTCCATTACAACTTAATAAAAAACTATAGTTGTTCCTCAATTTCAATGCTCTTAATCATATACTTTTTGAGACAAACATGAAGAATTAACATTAGGTGTAATCAATTCAAGGGTAAAACATAGAAAACTTCCTTGTAATTTTGCAAAAGCTAGTAAAGCTCTCCATAGTTCAAAAAACTCGAAGGAACCCCCTTGTGTTTTGAACAAATCTAAAGCATGGACAGAAAATATATAAATTAGTATTAAAATCTTAAAGCGTTTTTTTTTAAATCAAACCAAAATAAATGAAACCAAAATAAATAAAAATTAAAACTCTTTTTACGAGTAGCCTCACCTCTCAATTGCGGCGACCCCTTATTCAGCAACCACCACCACATAACCCCAATTTTTTGAACTTTTTCAATTTTAACAATATTCTTAGAAATTCGCCCCATTACCTCCCAGTTTTTGTATTCTTCATTTAGTTTTACTTCTCGTTTTCAAAAAAAAAAAATTGTGCCCTTACCGAAATTTAATGGGCCAAAATGATATTTCTAAAAGTTACTCATTGGTTTAACAAGAACTTGAGGAGTCAAAGTGAAATTCTGTGTGGAAGAAAAGAGGAAGGGATGTGGACAGGAACTCATGAGATGGTTCAGGTTGAACTGGTATTAAGGTAGGTAGGGTAAAGGGCATTGGATTATAGGAACAACGGATTGTAATTGATCATAAACTGCCGATGGATGGATCTTTTCTCATATCATCTCTCTCCTGTTAAGCTGGAAGATATACGATTTCCATTGAGTGCCATTACTGGAGAACTTTTCATGCATTCAATTATGGATTTGGTCTTTTGCGTATGGAATTGATTTTTGAGATAAAAGGAACTTTGTTTAGGCCCAACAGTAGACGTAAATGGAGGAAAGGAAGAGCAATTCTTTGGATTTTTTTTTATAAAAGAAACTCAACGCCACCATTATTAAACAATTATAGTGTTTTATGGAGGTAATATCCAAAAGACATTAATATCCCTGAGAGTTAATCACACATTAAACCTAGATTTAAACTACGGTAATGGAGCTAATCAAATTAAAGGGTTAACCCACGTAGGAAAATATGTTTCGTGTTAATTTTAAAAAAAAATGGTCATATACTTGCCTCCAGGGATGGGCTGGAAGCTAGCTGGATGGCAACATGATTTGCAGTTTGAGTGTATTGGTAACTGTACCGCTATTACTCACCAAAGCCTATTGTACCGTAAAAGATAGGGATAATCACATTTAATTCCCTTAAGGTATTCTCCATTTTTCAGTTTACCCCTTAATCTTTAATTTTGCTCACTTAACCCCCTATAGGACAAAATTATCCTTGCATAATTTTGACTTTTCATTTACCTTGTTTTCCTTTCTTTTATTTCTTTTTCTCTTTCTTCTTTATTTAATTCTTTCTCTTTCTCACAAAAATCTTCACCTTAATGATTGAAATTAAAAAAGAGAAACTGCAGAGATTTATTTTCTCCTTAAATAATTAAAAAAATATTTAAATCACTTTTCTAAAATACAATTTTTTTAGCCTTTCAAATCTTTTAATTTTGGATTTTCCTCTTTCCTTTTTAGTTTCTCATTTTATTCCTAAGAAAATATCTTAAGATGAAATTGTGACCTGATTTATAATCATCAATTGAAATTTGTGACACGTGGCATCATACAAAAAATCAAAATTAGTTTTTGATGTCTTTTAAACCTTCACCCAGAAATATGCAATTACAAACTCAAAACAAAAATTTTAACTCTTCCTTGTCCTCTCCTTTCCTTTCTTCGCCAAAAAAATTTGAAAAAAAAATCTGTTAAGTGTCTACTGGAGCAATATTTGCAGAGTAGATTTGCAGCTAAACAAAATTCCATGACCAACTTCGACGCCAAAAAGGAGGTATACGTGGGAAGAGACTTAAAGAATGGAAGTAACAAAAGTCAACAACTGGAGCAAAGTGAGAGAGCAGAAATGAGGAGGAAAATGACTGACGACTCACTAAAAATGTTGCAAAGTATCAATTGTAGCAGTTGGAAGAAAAAAGACAAACAAAAAAAAAAGCTACTGCGTAAGTAAGTGTTCAGCAAATTTTCCATTCAATAATCGACTGGAGCTTAACAAGTAACTCGTGTGATATTCTAATCGCGGTTTTGGAGGTGTATTGTTCTGTCCATGTCCATGGCAATGTTTTAAAAGACGAGGGCGTTGGGTGGGCATTCTACTCCAAGTGAAGCAAAGGTTCCGAGACGTGGGATGTAAGTCCCATAAATTTTAATTTTTTTAAATATAAAATATAGAATATAAAATAATACTATAAAATTATAATATTCATACATACATATATATATATGTAAAGAGGACTAATATATATATATATATTATATATATAAAGGTTCGGCGGGCCGCCTACCCAACTCTCGCACAAAGAAAAGAAGAAAGGCTGTGGATAGGAACTAATGAGATGGTTCAGGCTGAACTAGTACTAAGATGGGGAAAAGGGAAATGGATTAATGGAAGAAGGGATAATAATTGATCATTAACTCCAAGCTGCCAAGACTGCTGATGGATCTTTCCTAGTAGTATCTCCTATTAGTTTTAAGGTGGAAGATATATATAGTTCAATAGGGTTTGAGTATGATGGATGATCCGATCCCTTTACAAGAGACCTTTCAATTGCGTTCACCATAAAATTCACCCAACAAGCCAAGAATGACACCAAAATGGATCCTTACAGACAAACCAATAATACACCATCTGATATTGTGATTAAATATAAGTCCAAGGTGTGAATTATGTAACCATTCCCTTTACAAGTTTTAAGTTTTAACCAATGCCCAATTGATTAATGAGTCATTGTAACATCTTGCACTGCTAAGAGCAACCTGATATCCAAGTCCATAAAGCAATTATCCTCCCTGAGTTTATCTGTCACAGTATATTGAGAGCAGACAAGCCTAGAACACTTTTAGGCAAAATCTTGATCTTGAAAGCTCATTCCTCTGTTCTTTTAGAACACTTTTAGGTAAACTATGTCATCCTATCTGGAAAATGAAGGTCAAACAGCATGCAACTCTAGTCCAGTGCAGTCATTGTACCACTTCACTCACTGAGAGTATATATTTATCATTCCTGTGTTCTTTCCTATGTTACTCTATCACAAACTGCTGTTGATTGTTGGGTAATTTCCGGTCAGTAAAATCCTTCCCTTGCACATTCTATTTTGAATAACTTCAGACAAATGACAAAAAATGACATCAGTTATTTGCTAAAAGCAAGCTCTACACCAGAGCATACAAGGAATTGTTACTCTTAATCTATCCATTGTCATGCAAACAGAGCTAATGCAATGGAGCAGCTTACATTTAATCATTAATTCGACAAGCATTCACTCTATCATGTTTAAATGCTCCAGAAACTTTCTCATATCACCAACATTTTTTTTTGAAAATATTTTCTGGAGTAGCAAAGCATGCTCAGGTTGGTTTCTCATACGTTCTTAAGTTTCAATCTCACTAACACTTCCCTAAATCGGAAACATTTCAACTATACCATGATCACCACCACCACCAGTCCTTCTCCTCCACCCATCCGAATCACCACCACCACCACTAGCTTCAAAATTTGAACCTTAAATTCCCCTCCTTCTCCAACCCCTACTTCTCCTCCCATGTTAGCCTCTAAATACTACAGATCTGTCGCTTCTCTTCCACATTCACCGAGTTCAACCTCTTCCTCTTTGGCACTGTTGCATTTGTGCTGGCCATCTTGATGCCCCTCAATCTCCCACTGAAGCAATTATCTATCCATCGCTATCGTCCTTGCTGCATTCCTCCTAATAATCCTTGCCAATCGTTCTACAGGTGATTGGTAATTTCCTTCTTTCTTTCTTTTGGAACTTTTTTCTGTATTTTATTTTTTGGTTATGTTTGGTTAATTTATAGATATATTTGACACAGGGGCTTAACTTGGTGGATTATTGTGTCATCCTCTGAAATATTTAAACATCTTCGCCAATTATTTTCAGGCTTTGATGACTCGCGTTTGTCTTTTAGTTTTCAAAATTCTCAGTTCTGGTTTGCTTGTTTGATCGTCCATTTCCTAAGAACTAAGGGAACTCTGCAGGCATGTATAGTAGTGATAATATTGGTTAAAAAAAAAACTGTCCGTGGGAGGAGCAAGGCAGGGGCGGGGGCGAGGACAAAGGGAGTTACATTGCAACAGAGGGAGTTATCTTCCCTATTCAAAGAAAGCAAGAAATAGAAAGAACAATTAGTAGTGTGATCGTCTCCTAAATAGTAGTATTCAAAATAAATGTATTACAAGTTTTATGGAATGCTCCGAGGTGGGGGGTGACCATCAAAGGGTTTCAAAAAGGAAAATTAGTCTGTGCCTGCCTGTCTAATGGCCAAAACGACATTATCTGTAAATTCTTGTGGGATGATTTTCTTCCTAATGTTTTCTTGCTCCTGCACAAGGCATATCTTAATAAATAGTTGCTGATTCTCAAAAAAAAAAAAAAAAAAGACTTTACTCTAAAACATGATTGCATCTAATCTAGAAATCATGATCGATGACTTTACGCTAGACTTTGATCATGGATGGAGCAATTCTTTCAACACAAATTTTTATTAAACACATCCATCATCATGATCAGTGACAATATCCTAAAATTTGATCCCCTCGTAATGTCTCTTTTTCAATTTTGTTGGCTCCTAAACTTGTAAAGATTAGTCTCCTTTAAAATGGTAGTGTAGCGCTTCCTAAATATATTATCTCAATAAGTCTATGTAATGACGTAACATTCTCGTCCAATGACTGTAGATTTCATTTGTGGAACTTGCAACCTGTCAAGGACATGAATGCAATAGAAAACAATTATGTGCATTTTTTTTTTCTAAATCCTTTTGCGTACAACAAAAATTTACCTGGGCTATCTCTGTAAATATTGTTTATGGGGTGGCGCAAATTGCCAACAGAATTTAATTTAGAGTGCATTAGAGTGTGATCACTGTCTATATTCAACAATTTCACATCAACAAGACTATTTATCTAATTGGTCCTTTCCTTTATTTTTTTTTCGTTTTGTATAATAGTATTGTACAGGAAATGTAATTAAAGGATATACTAACATCAGACACTTTAAAGCCGAAGGAACTAGACGTAAACCACAAGAAGTAGGAAAGTTAAAGGGACCAAATTTGTTTTTAGAAGATATACAGGATTTAAAGCATCACGAGTCTAAAACCTATGGGACGAGAACCCAATTTTGATGTAGAGTGGAAATAAAACGAAAATGAGGGATTTGGTATTTTGCGTTTGGGCTTGGTTTTTGAGGGTGAAAAGGGACTGATAGTGAATGAGGAGGCTATAGTAAATTTAGTTATTATAAAATTTTGTTTAGGTCCAAGAATCGACAAAAATGGTGGGAAGGAAGAGTTATGATTATTTAAATCATTTTTACTACCTAGTTCATCATGTGTCTACAGATAATTTATCAAGTGTCTGCAAATTATGTATATCATGTGTCTGGAGACAATTTATCATGCTTAATTTCTCTGACTTCTAGTAATCTTGATAAATTTTTATTAGAAAAAAGGCAAATTATATGCCTTCAATGAAGAATATGGAGGCCAATGTAGGAACAAAACACTACATTTCCAATTCATTGATCAAATGATAGTACCAGCAAAATTTACTAAGCGCTTTGCAGGTGACAGTTTGGATTTTGATTAGGTTCCACGAAAACGCGCAGTCTCGAGGATCCAATTCGTCCGATATCGAAAATTTGAAGTGAACGTGCTTGGAATATGTCTTTAGATTCATTGGACTAAGAGCCAAATCTTGCAATAGGCTGTTGGGCTAATCCTTGGGCTCAAGGATATTCTCGTGGGGCTAGGAGCAAAATCTTGTCCAATGGTTCTTGGCTTACGTCCCAGTTCGATTTGCTCCCACTCGAAGTTTTGACCTGGGGCTGTAGTTTGAGAGCGCGACATACATTAGTCGAGGGTTTCGGGCTGTAGTTTGAGAGCGACATACGGGACGGGAGGGAGGGGAGGGGGTAGTTTCGGGCTGTAGTTTGAGAGCGACATACGGGAGGGGTAGTTTCGGGCTGTAGTTTGAGAGCGACATACGGGAGGGGTAGTTTGAGAGCGACATACGGGAGGGGTAGAGTATGTGGAGGTTTGAGAGCGACTGGAGGGGGCGACATACAGGGGCCCTACAGGAGCCCTGTAGGCCCTGTAGGGCCCCTGTATGTCGCCCCCTCCCCTCGACTAATGTATGTCGCTCTCAAACTACAGCCCGAAACTACCCCCTCCCCTTGACTAATGTATGTCGACGTAAGCCAAGAACCATTGGACAAGGTGTGTGAAAACTTTTGTGAAAACTTTTCACACACCTAGGCGTGTGACTGTGTGTAAGATAACAGGACACCCTGCCTCTCCATATATGGAATCCTTTCGCTCCATATATGGAATCCTTTCGGGATTGGCATTTTCAATTCCTCACTCTCTCCATCTTATAGCCAAAATAATACCTTGTCAAGAAATCCTCAATTTCTCACTCTGTCAGCCCTTTTCAATTCCGCACTCTCTCAACCTTTTTCAAAATAATACCTGTACGTACCTGGATTTGTCCTTCACAGCTATGGTGATGAGCATCTGGACAAAATCCATGAATTCCTTCATCCACGTTATCAATCGTGCTAAAGACATCCGTCTCTTTAGACCCTGCACCTGGTGGGCAGACAGCCCAGAACAGTCCCAGTCCCCACCTGAATTGCAAAGCATCCGAATAGACCAGACTAGTGCAACACATTCCACTGATGAGCCAGGGGGTGGGAGGACACGTACAGCCCCTAGCACTGCTGATGGTAATAAGAGGAGCGAGAAACAGTTATTTTTGGTGATGGGAGTTTGTTTGACTGCTGTTGGGGCTGCTCTGCAAGCTCTTCAAACTTCAAAACAACTTCCGATGGCTTTTCATTGGTTTTGCATGGTTCTCGAGCTGTCCGTTCTCTCCGCGATTGTGCCTATATACATCCGACCCCGTAACCAGCTGGCATCTCTTGTGATGCACCATGCTGCCATTTTATTGCTGACCACGGCGTTCATGCTGGCCATCTCAATGAACTTTCCGACCCCAGTTCTGGTGATCAACATGGCACTCTACTTCATTTTCATCCTTCTCAACATCGTTGCCAAACTTTTGATGCCCTGAGACACAATAAATCCATATATATTCCTAGTGGTTTGTTTGCTTGTTAATTAGTTTCTGCTTTTATTTTAAGTTTTTAACTAGCAGTTTATGAGCTCAGTTGTATTTCGTGGGGTATTCTCGAAGGTGAGCAGTTATGATAGTATGTTTTTGTCGAATGTCTTTGAAAGAAAAAGAGAGGTCAAGGTGTTATACATGGATATAGCCAGTTCCCGTGATTATTTCTTTGACTATTAAGGATGTAATTCAGCAGGTGTTCAGACTTCTTTTTTTTTTTATATAAATGATGTTATGTATTTTTTTTAATCTTTTCTTTGTTCGAATATGGACATCATGCCGTGATCAAATAAGATAATCATAGTGAATTGATCTTCTCAGTCATGAAACCTATCATTGAATTTATTATTATCATTGCATCCAAAAAAGGAAAGCCAAAGGCAGATCTTTTTAGTTTTTAGTTATAAAGCTGATGTGGGTTTAGTGAATCACAAAAGGAACACAAAACAGATAATCGCAAAAGATCAATTGATTGATGGGAATTATATTAAGAAAGAGTCAAACACAAAACATAATCTCTCTCTCTCCCTCTTTCTCTGGTTTGTGGGCTTTTTTTTTTTTTGATTGATTGAGATTGAAATGTAGCGCTTTTCCTCCAAAATAGTGCAACTAACAAGAAGGTTTATGGGCCTTTTTTTTTATTGTTAGATAGGAAAATTTTCGATCAAAAGATCTCATCTTGGGCAGTATTCATGAGACTTTATTTTTTCTTTGCTAGAAAACAAAACATGTTTTGGTTCTCAGAATTAGTTTGTCAATTTTATCAGTTCATATTAAATGAATAAATACAAGTCTGTGCTAAACTTTTATCATAAAGTGCAACACATGTGCTTTTTCCTAGTCTTACTAAAACAATATGTACACATGTGCTTTTTCCTAGTCTTACTAAAACAATATGTATCAAAGCAGTGCAAGCAAACGGTAGAAGTTGACCTGGCATAGATCTGACAATGTTTAGTTGTTTAAGAATAGTTCCTGTGGAACAAGCAAACGGGCTAATTTTCTGGGAGTTTTATTGAACTTTTATTATTTGTGTTTTGAATGATGGTGTGACTTTAAAGAAATGCTCGGTTTGAAATTGGATGCAGCGTTGAGTGTTAAGCTTGTTGCCTTGGTCCTTGAATGAGGTTGGATTCTGATTGTCCTTTCAGCTATGGTAATTGATAAGTATTATAATTGGGTTAAATTGGGTGTAGGCTTTGAAAGGAGGATACAGAGAGAAAGTGCAGATAGCAATCAAGTTTGGCATTGGAGCAAGGGATGGGAAAACGGACATTCGTGGTGATCCAGAGTATGTGACAGCAGCCTGAAGTGGCTTGATGTTGAATACATTGATCTTTTTTATGCTCATCGTATTGATACTCATGTTCCCATTGAAGTCACGGTTAGTTGAAAATTATAAATTCAACAGTGTAAGTTTATCATCCATCAAAATGAGTAACCCCCCAAAAAAAAAATTAGGCAGAAGACTTGCAACACATAGAATTGCATTCTGAGCAAAATACTGACATGTACATATGAAGAGATTATATTCCTATGCTTGGGCACACCAGCAATTTTTTTATTTTTATTTTTATTTTTTCTTGGGAATATTTTCTGGAATAGCAAAGCAGGCTCAGGTTGATTGCTCCCATGTTCTCAAAGTTTCAACCTGACCAAAACTTCCCCAAATTGAAAATATTGATTTCCACTTCCTATACATGCATGCTTTCATCCCTATTGTTTCCTCTACACTTTTATTAACCGTATAATTTTGAGTAAATGCATCAAAGTAATGTTATCCAATCTAAAACTTCGTATCTAGAACAAACTGTTGTGTTTTTCAAAACATATATACAAACATGCTACGGATATAAAAAAAAAAGTAAAGCGTCACTTGGCTTAGCAGGCCCAATTGTACTCTGCTTTACAATTGGTAAAGCCTCACTAATTAAAACACCTGGGTTGAAAAAAAAAAAAAAAAAAGAGGTTGTACTAATCTAATATTTGAGTCTTCTTTTACTCTATTCGTGGATACCAATTTCATTTAAAAATATTCATTCCTTGTTTTTCTGAAATTTTTCATTATTTTTTTTTTGGGGAATTAAGACTAAAGAGTGAATTCCCATTATTTTTTTACCCTGTATTTCCTTTTTCTTGGTCAGGAGTAGAGAGCCTTTTTCTTAACCAACACTAAAGACGGAAGAGGCGGACTAAAGGGCCAGTAGGCACTTGGCAATTGGCACAAAATGATAAAATGGAAGAGGAAGCTACAGAGCTAGAGATGACAAAACCCTTTATTTATTTATTTATTTATTTATTGCTTGCTGTTTTTTATTCTCTCTATCCTTTTTTTATGGAGCAAATACACTCAAAAGGTTCAAAAAAATAAACAAAAAGAAAAGAAAGAGTGGTGCTCTGTGCCCATAGTTGATGCAATTCTACGCACCTGTTGGACTTCTATAGATCCTAGGGAATAGAATTAGGAGACTTTCTTTCGATCCCATGTTTATATAAATCCCACTCTGGAGGACATACCAAACTTATAATTAAAAAGCCCACTTTGGTGTCCATCCCATATCAAACCTGTTAATAACCGTAATTATGAAGCCCATTCCTTGGTGGCCATCGCTGTGAACCATGTCTGTTGAGTCCTCGTGGTGGGAACGGGTCAGACACCTATTACGGGACTTCATTGATCCGTATCTTACGGATCAATCATTTTAAAACTCTTATCAGACTCGCATGTCGTCAGGACCTGCTGAAAGATGGTTGGAGCAATGAATACCTACCCCATCCGGCTCATCATTTGATTTTTTTTTTTAAACTTATACTAATTTAATTTTTTAGGTCATCTAAACCTTGACATATATTTTATCGAAAAAGAAGTCTCATGCTGAAAAACAAACATGCAAAGAGACTATAACAAAAAAAAAAAAAATTAAAAGGATTTAGAATCAATGAAAATTAAAATAATCAGTACTCTATTTTTCATATATATTCTACATCAATTAAACTCTTTTCTAAAAATATAAGATGATGACTTCTGAATCTTATAAACAAATAATCTCTCATATTTGAAGAGTAATTAGTTTAATGAAATTACTTAATTAACTCTTAAAATATTATTTTGTAGTATGTGTACTATAAGAATAATATATATATATATATCCTATACTGTATTGATCAAGTCAAATTATGTGGACAGAATATCTTATTTTTCGAATTGAATCGAATTGAATATCGCGGGTGGGTAATTTTGCCGATCCCTACTGAGTCCTAGTAAATACTAGTAGTCATAGAAAATCCTCTTTTGATGAACTTACGCGGAATATTTGAGTAGCTTGCTTTTACCATTTGTCATATAGCAGTAAATTGAGTAAATCGCCCTAGCCAGCCCTCAAATCATTTACGTGCTTCCTAAATTGGTCAAGACAACTCTATCAAGTTTATCTTTTTACTTCCTTTTTTTTTAAATCAATTACAAATCAAGTAGTAAATATTAGTAATTAAAAAAAGACCTTTTAAGAAAAAATAGAAAATATTGGTATGCTTATTTTTCTTGTATGGTTGGGGAAAGATTCACTTTTTTTTTCTGTGCAGAGGATAGCTGTTCAAAAAATAATAAAAAAAGACATATGATGTGCCCTGTGTTTATAACTTATGATGCATTTGTTTAAGGTAATATTATGCTTAATGTGCTTGTAAGTAACATATTATGCTTAATTTGCAATTCTAATTGACTTCATTCTCCTAATTTTAATCTAGTACAAAAGATATGTTCCAGTATTTGAATGAATAGAGTCCACAATTTTACGTCTAGACAATGCTTGTAAGTAATTTTTTTTATTGTACAGTATTGTACACAGAAAAATTAATTAATTCAATGGAAATTCTAGTTACTACTTCTTTAAACATTTAAATAGTTATATCGGTATTTACTCAAACAGATCTTTTTAATCCAAACCGACAGAGCTGGTTCCCGAAAATAGACCCCATTTACTCAATTTTCGTACCGTTGATCATGACTCCTGCAGAGGCCCCGTTCTGGGCCGAGGCGCGCGGCAGCCCAGGAAGGTCAGAACTGGGCTTGGTCCCCAGGCCCATGGGAGCCATCTTGGGGCCCACTGCCACTAGGGCTCCCCAGTGCCCCAGGGAACAATCCCGCAGAGGGCGGGGAGGATCCCCCTCAGCGCGGGATTGAGGCTCTTCCGGGCAGATCTCGAAACGTACGGAAGTCGGATTCTCGAGTAGGTATATATAATAACGCACACCGACTGCAGGAGGTACGCCCACTATTGGCAAAACACTCCCAACATTTTTTACGCTCAGTGAACTCTACTCACCGGAAAACTAACTTGACCGTCGGAGCGGTCTCGGGGACCACCTCGGGACTCCCCTGTTAGTCACCCCAAAAACCACTTCTTGTCTGTTTTGTAGGGTTGGGACGCGATCTCCTCATCGGCACGCCGAGCTAATCAGGTCAGCTCGGCCCGAGGAAGTTCAGCGCTTCTTCAGTTGGCGCCGTCCATGGGAACCGAAAGGTAATCGAAGTTGTGTTGATGGCGAGAACGCGCTTCAAGCGAACCGCAGAAAGCACCGATCCCGGAGCCGGCGAGGGGTCCCGGCGAAGGGAGACCGAGGCGGCTCGGGACGCCGGGGGCTCAGCCCTTTCAGGGGAACGGAGACAGCAGATCCTTCTGTTTGTGATGGAGAACCTCTCCATGCTGGAAAACATAATCCGAAAGGCGAAGGAGAGGGGTGAAGCTAGGGGCACGCAGACCTGCAAGGAGAAGGAACCTCCACCCATCCTCTCAGAAGATGAGTCGCGGGACCAACCTCCCAGAAGGAAACGGCCACGGACCCCCCCTCGTCCCCGGGCCTCAATGGTCGGGGATAGCGAGAGGTACTCCCGTGACCGGTCCGCGGGGAGCCGACCGAGAAATCTCTCCCCGCGAAAACCTGCGCGAAACGAGCCTGAACGCTCCCCTGCCCGGTCTGTCAGGAGCCGGCCGCGCGACCTTCCCCAGTGGAAACCTGTCTAGGATGAACTCGAGCAGATCTTGCGGCCGCAGTTGTACGAGGACAATTATACAGCCTCGCCCTTTACCCGGGGGATAGAGGACTACCCGCTGCCCCGGAGATTCAAGATCCCGAACATCGAACTGTATGACGTTTCGACCGACCCGGAAGACCACCTCTCTGTCTTCCTGACTCAAATGCGTTTGCAAACAGCCGCGGATGAGATCCGCTGCAAGACCTTCCTCATGTTTCTGAAGGGGAAGGTCCGGTTCTGATTCCAGGGTCTAGCACCGGGGTCCAATCCGAAATTTTTTCGAGCTAACCAAGCAGTTCGTCGCCTAGTTCGTCTCTTCGAAAACTTATTCGAATAACGCGGCTCACCTGATGGCAATCAGGCAGAAGCCGGACGAGTCACTGAGGAATTTCATGACCTGGTTTAACACGGAGAGCTTATAGATTAGGGACAAGGACGAAAAGGTGGTCATGGCCGCCTTCATGAACGGGTTCAGGGCGGAGGAGCTCTTCTACAAGCTGGCCGAAAAGCCTCCTGGAGACCTGGAGGAGCTCTTGACCAGGGCGCACGCAGCCACTAATGCAGAGTAGGCGGCAAACCTGAAGAGGGAGTCGGATCGAGAGCTCGGCGATCGAAGAGGACGTGGAAATCCCCCCGAAAACAAGGACGGCTCAGCCAAGAAGAACGTTTTGACCGACTCTCAAAGGAGAAAGCCCCCGTTCAACCACCGCTTCCGGAAAAAGGGTACACCCCCCTGACTCGATCCAGAGCCCAAATCCTAGCCATCATGGAGATGGAGGGCCTGGGGGAACGGCCGCCTAAGATGGGGACACCCCGGAACAAAAGGGACCAGAACCGGTACTATACCTTCCACCGAGACGTTGGACATGGAGGACCAGTTTTGGAGAATGTACATGGATTTCACGGATCTCAATAAGGCCTGCCCAAAAGATTGCTTCCCCTTGCCGAGAATCGACAGGTTAGTAGACTCTACTTGTGGGTTTTGACGTTTTATGTTTCCGAGATGCCTTCAAGGGATACCACTAGATAGAGATGGTCGAAAAAGACCGGGAGAAGACTTCCTTCATCACTGAGGAGGGAACTTACTGCTACCGGACCATACCGTTTGGGTTAAAGAACGCTGGAACTACCTACCAGCGCCTGGTTAACAAATTATTTTAGAATCAGATCGACAGGAGTATGGAGGTCTACATGGACGATATGATCGTCAAAAGCCGAACCGACCAGTGGCTCATCCCCGACCTGAGGGAGATCTTGGACATCCTATGGGAGAGCCGGATGCGACTGAATTCAAAGAAATGCACTTTCGGGGTTAGGTCGGGGAGGTTCCTAGGGTTCTTGGTATCCCGAGAAGGGATACGGGCCAATCCGGATAAACTCCAGACCATCATGGACATGGCTCCTCCGAAAAACGTAAAGAAGGTCTAGCGGCTCACGGGAAGGATGGCCGCCCTAAATAGGTTCCTCTCGCGGTCTGCGGTGAGGGGGCTACCCTTCTTCCGAATCCTAAAGGCGCCAAGGGACTTTCAATGGACTGAAGAGTGCCAGATAGCTTTTGCTGACCTGAAAGCGTATCTGGCTGAACTACCTACCTTGACCTCCCCGGAGTAAGGAGAAACCCTGTTCCTATACTTGTCTGCTTGCAACGAGGCCGTTAGCGTAGTTTTGGTGCGGGAAGATAGAGGGGTTCAGAGGTCGATATAGTACGTCAGCCGTGCCTTGCAAGGGTCGGAAACGCGGTACACGCCGGCAGAAAAGTTGGTCCTTACCCTGGTGCATGCCGCTCGGAAACTCCGACCTTACTTTCAGACCCACAGTATTGTTGTCATGACTGATCAACCCTTACGACAGATATTCACGAAACCTGAGGTCTCGGGCCGAATGACTAAGTGGGCCGTTGAACTGGCCGAACACGATATCGGCTATCAGCCCCACACCGCTATCAAGGCTCAGGCCCTGGCAGACTTCCTTGCTGAAGGGATCAGTCTGTCCGTGGCTGAGTCGAACTCTTCGCCCAAAGAGGCACGGCCAGAAGAGCCGTGGGTACTATTCGTGGACGGGGCCTCTAGCAATGAAGGGAGCGGAGCCGGCCTACTGCTCATCTCGCCCACCGGGGAAGAGCTGACTTATGCGCTCAGGTTCGACTTCCCCGCATCCAACAATGAGGCGGAATACGAGACCCTATTAACAGGATTGCGGATAACCCACCAGATGGGGATAACCGCGATCAAAATCCGGTGCGACTCCCAACTCGTGATCCACCAAGTTCGCGGGGAGTACGAGGCTAAGGAGGACATCATGAGAAGATACTTGACTAAAGTACGGGAGGCGATAACCCTGTTCGATGTTTTTGAGATTGAGCGGGTGTCGAGATCACAGAACAAGAGCGCGAACGCCCTGTCAAAACTGGCATTCTCATCGTTTGCTCACTTGAACAAGGAGGTTTTGGTGGAGGTAGTCAAGTAAAAAAGCATTGACCAGGTCCAAATCTTGGCAATAGACAGTCCAGCCTCTTGGATGACCCCCTTCATGGAATTCCTCAGTTCAGGCGCCCTTCCCGAGGATAAAACCGAGGCTCGCCGCCTCCAGTTCAGGGCTACCAGATACGCCTACGTTGGGGGGACCCTCTACAGGAGGTCGTATTTGTCTTCCTGGCTAAAGTGCGTGACTCCCGAGAAAGGCGACTATGTCCTCCGAAAAGTTCATGTAGGCCTATGCGCGGCACATGTGTGATCTCGGGTGTTGGCCAAAAAGTACCTGCTCCTAGGCTACTACTGGCCCTCAGTGTTTCGGGATGCCGCGGCGCTAGTTCAGCAATGCCGAACTTGTCAGGTGCACGCCCCGCTGCGTCACCAGCCAACTCGGGAGATGGTCCCCATTCACAGTCCTTGACCCTTTGCCCAATGGAGAATTGACCTCCTGGGGCCTTTCCCCCGAGTTCCAGGGAGATACGAACACCTCGTGGTGACCATCGACTACTTCACAAAATGGATGGAGGCGGAACCTCTGGCCACAATCTCTGGAAAAGCAGTTCGGAAATTCTTCTGGAAGAACATAGTTTGTCGCTTCGGGATTCCGCATGTCCTGATATTAGACAATGGGCGACAGTTCGCTGAAAACCCCTTTAGGAACTGGTGCGCGGAGCTCGGGATCAGCCAACACTTCACATCGGTCGGTCATCTCCAGGCCAATGGCCAAGTGAAAAACGTTAACCGAACCATTCTGCAAGGGCTGAAGATTAGGCTGGAATTGGCCCAGTCTAACTGGTTAGATGAACTCCCTAGCGTCCTCTGGGTTTACTGCACTACGCCAAGGACAGCCACTCATGAGATCCCGTTCTCCCTGACTTATGGGGCAGAGGCGGTGGTGCCCGCGGAGATCGGCCTCCCCTCGCTTCGGACACAGAATTTCGTTGCGTCAGCCAATGAAGAAGAGTTGAGGTGCAACTTGGACATGATGGAGGCCAAGCGTGAGGAAGCGGCAAGATGGATGGCTAAATATAAAAATCAACTCGCCCGCTATCATAACGCGAAGGCGAGGAATACGCAGTACCAGCCAGGAGATCTCGTCCTAAGAAAAAACTCAGTCAGCCGAACTCATAACTCCAACAAGCTTGATCCAAATTAGGAGGGGCCGTACAGGGTCCTAGAGACAAGTCGGGCTGGGTTCTGTAATCTTGTGAAATTAGATGGAGTAGAGGTATCCCGCACTTGGCACTTTTTGAACTTGCGATTGTTCCTAAACTAGGTTGGTCCAATATATTCTACTGTCTATTCTTCGGAATACGCCTCCTGGTCAATTTAAATAAATGCTCGGCTTTGAACCTTCATTACAAAGTGCATCAAAACCGATTATCTCGAAACTGTTGTGCCTATTGGTTGTTCATTTTACGTTAGCACACTTAGTGGGGGAAATGAGTAAGGACAATGCCCTTAAAGTTTGAGGGTTTGCCGCTCGACCTAGGAGGTCGGTGCAGCTTAAAAACCTTAGGGTCCGATGCTCGGTCCAGGAGGTCGGCACGCCACCCAGGTTGTTGGAATTCGGTTGTTAATTTAGTTTGATCATTTGATGGGACCCCAGTTTGTCATCCTTTGACAATCTGGTTATTGGCTTATAGTTTGACGGATGCTCGGCCCAAGAGACCGGCACGCTACTTCAGTAAATCAGGTTTGACGTTCGACCCAGGAGGTCGGCGTAACTTAAAGCCCTGAGGTTTGGTGTTTGGCCCAGGAGGCCAGCACGTCGCTTCGGTTATTAGAATTCGATTGCTAAATCAGTCTGATAGTCTGATGGTTTGGTGTCCCTGACAACTTAGTTGTTAGCTTAGAGTTTAGTGGATGCTCGACCCGAGAGGTCGGCACATTGCCTTAGTGGATCAATTTAGTGCTCGACCCAGGAGGTTGGCATACCGCTTTGGTTGCTAGAATTCGGCGCAAGCGAAAATCAGAAGCTGAAAATAGGTTGTTTCATTCAATAATATGTACATCAAATCCTACCAATTACAAAGCCTACCGAACTGTAAAAAAAAAAAAGAAAAAAAAAAAAGGAAGACCTAGCTAAGTACAGCCTAGCCCACTGGCTCCTTCCCGGAAGCCCTCATCTAGGGGAATTTTCGTCAGCTCGGCTCCCACGTCGCTTCTGTCCACCAGGTCCTTCAGGGCATGCCCCTTGCAGTACCCGTCGAAGAGTCAGTCCAGCCTCTCCTCGGCGGCAGGGTTGTAGTCCTTGAACGTCGCCAACTCGAGGCCAGGCAGGCCGAGTTCCTTCGCCTGGTCCAGGGCCCGCGTGAAGCCGACCTGGAGGATGGACTGGTTGAGGAGGGCGACGTCTTCAGCAAACTGTTCGGAAGAGATGAACTCCCGAACAGCCTTCTTACGCTCCCGACTGACGGTGCCGGAGAGCTCAATGATGTGGTCCGCCTTCAACTTCTCCATATCTGTCCTCTCCTGGTCCAGCTCTGACCTGGTGGAGGCGAGCTGGACCTGAATCCTTTCCAGATCCTTCTCGATTTTGCCCAACTTGGCCTTAAGGGAGTCCGCCTCCTTAAGAGCATGGGCAAGCCTTTGCTCTGTCTCCTGATTCTTTTTCTGCAGTTTCTCCAAGTCGAAAGACAGCTCGGAGAGGCGGGTCGCCAGGGCAGCCCCCGCGGCATTGGCTTGAGGAGAAGAAAAGGAAGTGAGCATATTACGGAACCGAGCTAGATAGCGTAGATACTTGTGGCCTGAGGATTAGGAGGCTTACTTGGGCCTGGACGGTGTAGTACATGTCTTGGAACTCGTACGAACTCGCCAACTCCATCCACCTCCTGTCACGCGGGAGGACCGGGCCCGTTACTAGCTCGCGAGCAACTTCGGGGAAGTGGACTCGGTCGTTGATGGATAGCCCCCAAGATAGACAGAAGCAGCGGGGGTCATGCATGGAAGGAGCCTGGCTCGGCTTCACAGGGACCACGTGACGGAAATGCCACAAATTGGGGGGTGGCGTCTCCCGCGCGTGTTCTTCCGCGGAGCCAACCCCCAGGTGGATCGGACCCGCATGGGGGGCGCCCCCGACGTCAGCAGGAGAGGGGGCTGTGTTGGGGTGGGCGCGAGCCTCTTCTCAGGTTAAGGGGCCTCGTCCCCTCAACCCCTCTTCTGTCCAGCCGCTTTCTTCTTGCTGGCGACCTGCTTGGAGGGGGACAAGGAGTGAGATGCCTCCTTCTGAGGGCCCGAGCTACCCCAGGGATCGGGGAGACCTTCTTGGCTGGCTCCGACTGCGGAGTCGGGGCGGCCACGGTGGAGGGGGTGCCAGCAGGTTGGAAAGCCTCTTCACTGCAGCAAACGTCACCAGGTTAGTACAAACAGGTCAGCAAAAGAAAGAAGAGAGCAACGCACTACTGGAGCACAGATGCGGCATTACAGGTGTCGTAGTCGGTAGGGGAAGGCGCCACCTCTCCAGGGGACCCAGACAACGCCTCCATCAGTCCGATCGCAGATATCTGGTCGGTGGAGAATCTGGCCGCATAGAGTTTCACTGTGGAGCTCAACAGCTGGTTGAGGGTTTTGGAATCCAGATCCCCCAGGTAGGAGTTGGAGTCGACCTCCACGACTTTCCACACATTAGGAGGAAAACGTGTGGATTTCACAAGGAAGAAGTCCCCATTCCAGTTCTTTATGGAAGAGGGAACCCCGAAGAGAAGGTCTTGGGTGCCCTTCCCACCCCGAACTTTACTAATAGTTCGGCGGAAAAAGTAGTACCACCCAAGAAGGGAGAGCTTGAGGGTGTAGGAAGGTCGGAAGAGAGAGAGAAGGAGAGTAGGGGATGAAGCAGATCTGGCAGTAGATCAGGAATCCCACGATGATTCTGATCGAATTGGGGTGGACTTGGGTGATCCTGAGCCCCCAGTAGCTCAGGATCTCGGCGAGAGTTGGGGGAATGGGGAGTCGGAGCCCCTCGACCAGCTGCTCCCTATAAATGGCTACAAAGCCAGGGGGAGGTCGGCTGGCCCGGTCGTTGGGCCTGGTAGCTCTCGGCTCAAAGGCCAGAGGAATAGAAAATGACCTGACCAGCTCGGCAACCTCCTCAGGCGAGAGAGTGGCCTCCTGCTGGTGAGGCTGACCATAGTCGAGTTCAGGATCATCCCCCTGCTCGGAAGCAGGGATCCTCTCGGAGGAGTCCCTGTCCTCACCAGCCCCTCCCTGGACTCCGCCAGGGGAGTCATGTGGGGACTTGGGGGAGGGAACGGAAGTGGTCTGCTACTCGATAAGGGCATCGAGCTCGGCCACCTCCGCCAGGAGACGGGCAGAAGGAGAATGGGCAGATGGAGAGTTCATGATGTCTATGAGCTCGAGTAGGTCAGAGATGTGGAAGTTGGGATTGGAGGCAGAAGAAGAAAAAAGAGGAGGAGGAGATGATGAAGATGAAGATGAAGATGAAGAAGAAATGAGGATTCCGGGGGCTCTACGGTGGTCCGGAATCTGGGATGCGGTGGAAGTGACGCCGGAGCGATCCGACATAAAAATCAGAAGGTGACAAAAGGGAGGAAAAAAGGTGCGAAGGAGGAGAAAAAAAGAACTTACTGATGAACAGAATGGGAAAAGATGGAGGAATCGTCGGAATCTGGACACTGTAGGCCGGAAATCTTGCTGCCGGAATTTCAGGAAGTAACCAAGTACGCGAGGAGAGGAAAATGGCAAATAGAGTCGGAGAAAATCTGGAAGTCCGTATTTATAGGGAGTGAAATGGGAGGAAACGGCTGCTTGAATTTGAACCATCCCCATGTGAACACATTTAAGAACGGTACGGAAACCGAAGAGACGCGACAACATAAAGGACGCGGGCGTAGCTTTTCAGTGACAACACTATACCGGAGGTGACCATGGCAGAGCAGAGCGACGTTGGTCTTTCACGTGGCAGAGGTGTAGATTAGATCTGTCTGGAAGCCCTACCTAATCTAGGGGACTGGTGCAGGGCCCCGTCCTGAGCCGAGGCGCGCGGCAGCCTAAGAAGGTCAGAACTGGGCTTGGTCCCCAGGCCCATGGGAGCCATCTTGGGGCCCACTGCCGCTAGGGCTCCCTAGTGCCCCAGGGAACAATCCCGCAGAGGGCGGGGAGGATCCCCCTCAGCGCGGGATTGAGGCTCTTCCGGGCAGATCTCGAAACGTACGGAGGTCGGACTCTCGAGTAGGTATATCTAATAACGCACACCGACTGCAGGAGGTACGCCCACTATTGGCAAAACACTCCCAACATTTTTTACTCTCAGTGAACTCCACTCACCGGAAAATTAACTTGACCGTCGGAGCGCCCTCGGGGACCACCTCGGGACTCCCCTGTTAGTCACCCCAAAAACCACTTCTTGTCTGTTTTGCAGGGTTGGGACGCGATCTCCTCATCAGCACGCCGAGCTAATCAGGTCAGCTCGACCTGGGGAAGTTCAGCGTTTCTTCAACTCCCAATCCAAAAGACATGTCAAGAGACACCAAAACACCAAAATTAAACGAAAAACTCACTGTCGCAACTTGCCCTCAAAGGAATGAAAACGTATACAGACCAACTCGTTCTATACTCCTACCATGCAATGTATAGAAAGAGCACTTGAAACCTTCCAAGACAAATATTTTTTCTTCTCAAACACTCGGAAAGTAATTTTGCTGCTAATACTTCGTTGGACTAATATTGTCTCAATGACAATGTGGGCACAAATCATTCTTACCTTCATCAATTTCTTCATCAAGCTCGTCACGCAGCTGCATATTTGGAAGGACAGTACCCCCACTCCATAGCACTCACGACTATCTCACACTATCAAGGTCGAAAACAGTAGCATCTGGCAGCAACCGAGACCGTGGAGCAGCCCATCATTGAGGAAGAGGCACCTAGTCCTCGTCCTCATCTAGCCGCCATTGATTATGATATGATAAGGATGCAATGGCAATTGCTAGTCACGGAATTTATGTTACAGTTGTTGGTGCAGCTCTCCAAGCTACCGATCAGCTGCTTCCCCGAAGTTTTCACTGGTTTTGCATGTCTATGGAGTTCTTTCCTTGGTTTGCTGGTCTCCGTATATATCAGCGCCATTACAAAGTTGCAGCTCTTGTTCTAGAGCATGTTGGGATTTTCTTTGACGCCACAGCATTCGTGGTGGCCATGTTGACATCGGTTGCGGTGAAAAGTAATCCAAGTCCATTCTACATCTGCTGCCAAATGTAGATGTTTAATTTCTATCCCGGAATACACGTATTTGCCTTGGTTCACATGAAGTACATTTTCCTATGTTGATTTTGCTTTCAATATAGGTAAATTTAAGCCACTTAACTGTTTACCTCCTTCACTATATTTGAAATCTTGGACTCGTATCCTAGAGCTTCGAATAGGGTAGTCAAGCGTACCAAGTTATAGAACTACAGGGCATAGCCTTTTCAGGGTATTTCACATCTAGATCTAGAAACAATAGTAAATTAGAACTAAGATCGTTAACGATTACAGCAAAATGAAGAAATCCACACAAATAAATTAACAAACCTTGCCTGAAATAAGCCGATATGAACTTCACAGGATGAGCCAAATCAAAGTGGTCTTGGAAAGAAACACATTCAAAATGTCAAATTGATTTGTTAGAAACCCATACAATTTGGATGTGCAAACTGTCAAATTGACATCTTTAAAGGAGGTCCATCTCTCAAGACCATTTAACACTGACATTAGCCACCGAACGACGAATCTTTCCCTAATCCCTATCGCTATCGTGGAAACTACCACTGCCTGTTCTACTTTTCATTCCCATCTTATTTTCGCAAAAAACAGAGGCGCAAGGCAGGACTCTGTGACAGCTATTCCTATCACTCACGGAATCCCTTTTTTCTTCCCGAGGCGAATGTAGGACGGTGGAGATGGGTTTCAAACCAATTTTTATTGGCTACTGCTAAGGAAAAATGGAGATGGGATTGATTTTGGTGAGTTTATAGCCTTACAATTTGCTTGTTTTGTTTCAACTCTAATGCTTTTTGAAGGGACAAAAAAAAGAACAGAGATTAGGAGATTGGAGATGTGATTGAAATTTGAAGGTATATTTTTGTTGGCCGTTGGAATAACTTTTCAGAAGATGCTTGCATATAACATAGACGGAGAAACCTATCCTGTGATTATGCAGTTAATTGACCATCATTTCTCCACCAAGGTCTCGGTATAGTTTCCAATATATGGACCTGCTAACCATAATCTGGCAGGCATACTACTTGAAACACGTAACTTCAAAGGGGAACTCTGACTTATGCCATGCCTTGTCCTACATTAGAACTTCCTTGATTGTTGGTCTCTATCGATTGTCTTGTTATTGAAACATATTAAAAGGTAAGTTCTGAGTTTTATAGATTTTTCTGATGATACTCAGGGGCTTGGGAATCCTATGTGATCTACATGCAGAACCAGCAAGCACTCGAAAATCATCATCTAATTGCTAGTTTTTCCCGAACAGGTAATACGCGAGAACCTGTTACAACAGTGGTATGCTGTGTAAACATTACAGCTACAGAAACTGCACAAGTAAATTCCATGAATATTGATGTCAGGCTGAAAGTATCTCTTCTCATGTCTTGCCTTTTCTAATTAAAATGAACTTAGATTAGATTCTGCGCCACAGATAATTAGCCAATAGACACCAGTAATGAGAGCTTTGGATCTCTTTCTCATTGCATAAAAATTTAAGATAAAATACATACAAGTATATGGCAGTAAGCCAGACTGAAATTCTCAGTAGGAAGAAGTTACCTGTCAGCATAATTGGAAGATACATCTTTTTTATAGTCTTTGGTTTCTGAGAAAGGTAGGAGTGGATCTGGAGCAGATTTATGCCTAGCTATGGGATCTGATTGTTCAATGGATTTGAACCATGTGGTTTGGCTATAAAATTCTTGAAGAAATAAGGAGACGAATCAGTTTAGATTAAGAGCGTTTAGAATTGTCTTAACAGCTTGACTTAATCTGCGGTGAGAGGCGATGCAATTGGACATTTTCACCATTTAAACATTTCGTGTAAATTGACTGTCCGAGTATTCTAAAACAAGAATATTATTTTCTATCGAGTTGATCTAGAGATTAAATGAAAAATAATTACACAGTCAAATGATTTTATACGGATTGATAGTTGGAATCTGGACCTTGTTTAACAAGGCGTTGATTGTGCTGATCGAGTCCCCATGGGTGACAGGATGAACATGCAGTGGGTATTTGTGGTGATGGGAGTTTCTTTCGTCGCCATTAGCACTTCCCTGCAAGCTGCTCAAATCCTGGCCCTCTCCCTGCAATCTTCCATTGGCACTGGAGCTGGCCTTTTTGGATGCTTTAGTATCTAGTTACCTACAACGCCCTTACCCTAATGCTTCTCGTCCTCTTTGGTGCTGTTGCCTTTATACTGGCCATCTCGATGCCTCTCCTCCATCCCCAGCTGAAGCCGTTATCCAACAAGCTGTTTCTCATTGCTTTTCTCATAATAATCCTTGCCACTCGTTATATTAGTTTCCGGTAATTTCTTTCTTTCTGGAATTTTTCACTGAAGTCGTTTTATTTTTGGTTATGTTTGGTTAATATATACAAACCTTTGGCACAGGGCTTAACATGGTGCCGATCATTTTCCGGCTTTAATGACTCGCGAATTGTCCGACCGAGTAAAGATTATGCTTTTCACTTTGCCTTTTAGCTTTCAAAAAGAGAAGCGTTGTTGTTGTATATGCATTCCACAATGAAGCGGGGCAAACAGAGACGATTGTGTTGATCGTGTAATTTGTTTCATTCCACATCTGAAATGAAATGATGTTTTATGATGGCCTTGTTTATACTTTTCCTTTAATTGTGAAGTTCGTGCTATGATTTGACTCCAATATGCGTATGCGATTCTTTCTTTCTGTTCTGAAGCCCATTATTGGATTTGTGGCACTAAATTTTTTTTGTCTTTATTTATTTATTTTTGGTTTAAGAAGAGAGAGATAAAGGATTGGACTGTCCGTACAGGATTGCAATGATTGCAGTACAGGGAACAAAAGAACATAGGATGTGCAAAAAAGTTTGCATGTGAAATTTAAAGAATAGAGAAATAGAAACAACAAATGGGAAAAAAATTATTGAAAGCTTATTTCCTAAATAGCATTACTTCAGAATAAATGCATTACTACAAGTTTCGACTCAAAGTGAAAACTGGAGATTGAGGGAACTGATCTTCCAAAGATTTAGCAAACTTGAGTGAAGGTTTCTTTAAAAAAGACCCCAAAAAAATGAGTGGAATTCAAATCTATTGAGACCAAAAATTTCGGCCAGCCCATTTCAGTTTCTTAAGAATCTTGGGTCTCTTTGGAACCTGAGTTTTTTGATAGTTTGTCTAAAATTTTACTGTAGTACACTGTAGAAGTTTTTGGAAAAATTTTTTAAGATGAAAAATTTTTTTAAAATGAAAAACTTTTTTTTCCTTTTCTCTTTCTTTTTCTTTTTCTTTCTTTCCTTTTTCTTTTCTTTCCTCTCTTCTTTTCCTTTTTCTTCCTTCCCCTCCCCCTTCCCTTCCCCGTCACCTCTATCTCGCCATTGAAGACCAGCAGATGGTCACCATTTTTTTTTTCCTTTTCTTTCTTTTTCTTTTTCTTTCTTTCCTTTCTCTTTTCTTTCCTCTCTTCTTCTTCTTCTTCTTCTTCCTTCCCCCTTCCCCGCCACCCCTGCCCCCTGCTTTTTCTCTCCCCCGGCACCTCTCCCTTCTCTTTCCCCCAGCACCTCTGCCCTCTCCCTCTCTGCCCCTCTGCCCGTCTTTTTCTCTCCTCCGGTACCTTTCCCTTTCCCTCCCCTGCACCTCTGCCCTCTCCTCCCTCTCCCTCTCTGGAGCCATGGAATTTTTTTTTTGCTTTTTCCCTCCCCTTCTCCTCCCATCCCCCACCACCTCCCCCCTCCCCTAACGCGACCAGATCGCAACCCTCCTCCCCCTGCTCTAGATGGAATGGAAAGCTTCCAAGGTCTATTCCTTTGAAATCAGGAAAGTCAGTCAACTTGATCAATTCCTTTGAATCACGAAATCAAGCAAGAAAAGAAGCCGAGGGAAGTGGTTGCCTTTCCTGAGTCTATCTCAAACGAACAGGTGCCCTTTCTACGTCTTTGGATGCCAATCCCAAGCACCTGTTATCACTGTGGTTGTTAAGGCCATAAGGAGGAGGATTGCAGTCTTCGTATCAAACTTCGAACAGGTGCCCTTTCTACGTCTTTGGATGCCAATCCCAAGCACCTTGTGTGTTATCACTGTGGTTGTTAAGGCCATAAGGAGGAGGATTGCAGTCTTCGTATGGCAACCTTGACCTTCGGATTGGTCGTGCCCACTTCGAGTTGACTTATAGTTTGACCTTACTGCCGCTCATGCCACTCAACTAGATCGCAGCTAGCGGGAGGGGGAAGGTGGCGGGAAGGCAGAGGGGAAGAGGGAGGGGGGAGGGAGAAAGAAAAAAAGAAGCAAAAGGATCGGTCGCCGCGAGGGGTGAGGGTGGGAGGGGAGGGAGAGGGAGAAAAAAAAAAAAAAAAAGAGGAAGGCCGGCACTGGCGGCCCGAATAGTGACCGGCCCCGAAAGCGGTGGTAGAGGTGGTGGCCGGCGACGGAGGACGTGATGGGTTGGGTGGGGGAGGAAAAAGAAGAAAAGTTGAAGGGAAAGTTTTTTGTGTATTAGATTTGCAGTGTGTAGGTTAAAAACTTTGATAAGTTTTTTTGGGTTCTTGTAGCAAAAGTTGTTAAAAAACTAGTAGCAAACAAACTTGTAAAAAACTTGAGGTTCCAAACAAGCCCCTTATCATTCACCAGTACTAACCAATGACGAAATCTGCAAAATTCATTTCCCCGCATGGCGAGTCCTTTCTTTCAAGAGAGAACTTCAAATAAATGCCCATTTCCTTAACTGGATCAAAATTTCAGCAATAAAGAAGGCCCATTTAGCTTTAGCTTGCGCGAACCATTTATTCATTTTCTCCTTGTTTCTGTTTTCTTTATGCACTCAACAGCTCAGCTGCCAAATGCGTGTGTGTGTGTATCTGGCTTCTGTTTGTCCCCCGTCAGAATTGGACACTAGAATTGTCTTCAGTTCTACATTCTTCAAGGATATAATCACATAATTGCAGTTCAATTCTAACAGGGGCTACTGGACGAGATTGAATTGAGGGTTTTTTTTATTCCAAGTAAAAAGGACTAGGACTAATTAGATATTTGGTTTTACAACTCGTTTTGAAAGGGGGAATTTTGGAATACAGGGTAAAGAGGGATATAATAAACTCTAAAATTAAACACCAAAAGCTGCTTGATCCTATTGATATTCCAAAATGCCATTTTCCACATAATTCGCTTTGTTCATTCTAATTATCTCAATAGAATTCCACATAATTCCACATAATAGAGGTATGTGTATTTCTCTAATTATCTCAATTCACGGTAGTTTAAATCTAAACTAAACAAATCATGATTACTTTGAGTTATTTTACTAGTCTGACAAAGAGAACCTAACTTTATTTTACATTACTTGAGGAAACAATCGAATGGAGTTTGATTCTGTTGATTCTTGACTAAGTCCTCCTCTGAAGGCGTTGGTGTTGGAAGCCTGAGCAAAACTAACCAAAGGATTGAGAATGTGGATCCTATTTATATTAAAGTGGATCTTTCCTATTCTGAAGCCTGCTTGTTGTGGGTTTGATGGACCTGAACTTTTCTTTCTTTTTTTTTTTTGAAAAACAAAGAGTGTAAAAGGAAAGGTATTAAGGAAAGGATTGGGCGAAGAGGATGTGGGGAGGAACTAATGAGATGGTTCAGGTTGAACTAGTACTAAGATGGGGAAAAGGGAAATGGATTAATGGAACAAGCATAATAATTGATCATTAACTCCAAACTGCCTAGACTGCTGATGGATCTTTCATGGATAGTTTCTTAGGCCAATCTTGACTCTTAACCCTTCATGGATAGTTTCTGTAGCAGCGATTCCTGCCCTAAATTCAATACACGCTTATATATTTGGCAGCTGTGCTGTTGACAGCATAAAATGAATCAGGAAAAAAAATAACAAGGAGAAAATGAAAGCTACCTCACCTGGGTCTTATCTAAAGTGGAAATTTTGATCCAGTTAAGAGAGCCCGGGGTTTTGTTTCAATTCTGTGTTGAATTGAATGAAAGAGCTTGTCGTGGGGAATTTTGCATGCTTGGTTTTTGGGACAGCAGTGTTGAATAATTGGATGCTTATGAAAGTGCAATCGGCCGGCCCAAAATCTTTAGTCTCAACACAATTGAGTTCCACTCCATTTTGTGGCTGCATTTGGATTGAGACGCCCGCCCAGGAGAGCATTGGCAGCAAAAACTTGGAAGAAGAAAAATATTACTAGTGAACTGTGAACTGTGAAGTGTTGGGGTGGATTGTGAACTGTGAAGCTTTGGGGAGGATTTTGATTCTTGAGTGCTCTGCTTGTGAACTGTGAAGTGTTGGGGTGAGAATTATTTAAACCCGAGTGGTATTAGTTTTATTTTTGTTTAATAATTGGATTTAAACTCGAGTGCTTTCGTCACGTTTGATACTTTGTTAAGTTTTGAAGGCCCATAAGCCCTTCAAAATCCTTAAATTTTCTTTTCATGCTATCATATTACGGAATAATTTCTTGTGGTTTTAATGCCAAAAGATTGGAAGAAGGTACTGTATTAAATTTACTTGTTTTAAAAAGCAATCTCCTTAGTTAGTAGGTTATATAAAACAATTCATAAAATTAAAGTTTATCTGCAAATTATGTATATCATGTGTCTAGAGATAATTTATCTTATTGTATTTTCAACCAAAACAGTTGTTGAAATTATATGCTTTATTTCTATGACTTTCTAGTAATCTTGATAAATTTTTATTAAAAAAAAAGCCAAATTATATGCCTTCAACGAAGAATATGAAGGCCAATGTTGGAACAAAAACACTATTATATATTTCCAAATCATTCATCAAATTATAGTAACAGCAAAATTTACTAATCAAAGCAGGTGATAGTTTGGATTTTGATTAGGTTCCGCGGGAATGCAAAAGCCTTAAAGAGGTAAATGTGATACCTCCAATTTATCCCATATCAAAAATTTGCCGTGGACATGTTTGGGATATGACTTTAGATTCATTGGGCTAGGAGCAAAATCATGCTAAAGGTTTTGGGCTAATCCTTGGGCTTAAGGATTCTCTCATGAAAGAGAACCGACTCAAGTTTAATCTCCCGACGAGAACTGAGATTTGTCTGTCGAGTCGAGTCGCACTACTCGAGCTCGACTCGAGGCAAAATAACTAAGCTCAAACTCGACATCAATTTATGAAACTTGAGCTCGAGTTCCATAATCAAGCTTAATCGAGCTTATTCGAGTTCAATCAAGCTTAGTCAAGCTCAAGTAATAAATTTTAATATTTTATATATAATTTTAAATAAAGGATATTATTGACATTTCACAATAATAAAAATTAAAATATATATTATAAAAAATTCGATAGAACTTGTCGAGCTCTCGGATATCATATTTCCAAGATCAAACTCGACTCGATAGCTCTAACGAGCAGCTCGAGCTCGAGATCGAGCTTAATCAACCGAGCTCGAGCTCGAGCTGTTGACCAAGTAGATCGCGAGCTCGAGCCAAGTTACTTGGTTCAGCTCCAGCCTTGGATGAAAGCGACAGTTAAAAAGTGAGATTAAAAAGCAGACGTCATTAACTGCGTCTGCTTTTTAATCTCACTGACGTCTAATTTCAATAGGGATAATTTCAGAAACCTCCCCTGAGGTTTCTGACATTTACACTTACCTCCCCTGTGGTTTAAACAATTACACTGACCTCCCCTGAGATTATTAATCCTTTACAAATTCAGTCCAAATAATTAAAATATTATTTTAGAGAGTGAAATTAGAATTTTGTACCTGATTTGTGCTTTGTGTTACATGTCCAATGAATGATAAAGTGTTACAAATTAATTAACAATTAATAAACTTTAAGAAGCGTAGTTTATAGGCAAATACGTATTACATATTTAAAGTATCAACTCTTTACAGGTATTTTACTTTCAAATATTTACTTTATTACAAATATTTATTCTCAAATACAGATTTGTATTTACTCTCAAATATTTAATTTTTGTTAAACACAAAACCTACCAGTTTTTGTTCCGTAGAAATATTAATATAACACTTTTTCAATTTTAGTTATAAATATTTATGTATTTAACATAAATTAAATGATTCAGGATAAAATATCCATAAAGAGCCAATACTTTACTTATGTAATGGATGAAAGCCATAAAAAATTAATATTTTATGAGGCCATTTATTTTTTAAAAAATATTTAATTTATATTAAATAGATAACCTACTGATTTCTTTTGCAAGAATATTACTGTAACATTTTTTAATTTTTAATTACAAATGTTAATATATTTATCATAAATTAAATATTTGAAAATAAAATATCTGTAAAGAGCCGATACTTTAAATAGGATATGCGATATTTGCCTATAAACTACACTATTTAAAGTAAGGAGTATAGTTTATTGATTTAAGTTAAGGAGTGTAGTTTATTGATTTAAGTAAGGAGTGTAGTTTATAGGCAAATACGCATAATTTATTTAAAGTATCGTCTTTTTACAGGTATTTTATTTTTAAATATTTAATTTATAATAAATATATAAATATTTGTAATTAAAAATTAAAAGGTGTTACAATAATATTGTTGCAAAAAGAAAATCGATAGGTTATCTATTTAATATAAATTTAAAAATAAAAAAAGAAATGGCCTATAAAATGTTAATTTTTTATGGCTTTCATCCATTACATGAGTAAGTATTAACTCTTTATGAGTATTTTATTCTAAATCATTTAATTTATGTTAAATACATAAATATTTGTAACTAAAATTGAAAAAATGTTATATTAATATTTCTACCGAAAAAAACTGGTAGGTTTTGTATTTAACAAAAATTAAATATTTGAGAGTAAATACAAATCTGTATTTGAGAATAAATATTTGTGATAAAGTAAATGTTTGATAGTAAAATACATGTAAAGAGCTGGTACTTTAAATAGGCAATACGTATTTGCCTATAAACTACGCTCGTTAAAGTTTATTAATTGTTAATTAATTTGTAATACTTTGCCATTCATTGGACATGTGGTACAAAGGACAAATCAGGTACAAAATTTTAATTTCACTCTCTAAAATAATATTTTAATCATTTGGACTGAATTTGTAAAGGATTAGTAACCTCAGGGGAGGTCAGTGTAATTGTTCAAACTATAGGGGAGGTAAGTGTAAATGTCAGAAACCTCAGGGGAGGTTTCTGAAATTATCCCATTTCAATAAGATCAAACACTGACGTCTGCTTTTTAATCTCACTTTTTAACTGTCGCTTTCATCCAAGGCTAATTTCAATAAGATCAAACACTGACGTCTGCATTTTAATCTCACTTTTTAACTGTCGCTTTCATCCAAGGCTAATTTCAATAAGATCAAACACTGAATTTCACTATATAAATGCTTGTGCCACCATATAAACACAACACAAACAACACAACACCGCACCGGCAGCGAACCATTGAGAAGTTTTCTTCCGGAGATTTACCCGTCTCAGAAATTTTGGGCGAACTCAGGCTTTTGCAGCCATCAACTTCTTCTTCACCTTGATGGAGTCCGCTAAGCGCTTCCCGGTATGGAAATGGTGGGAGTCTAGAAACAGGGCCGCCCAACTCCTCCCACCACCGTTGCCAACCGTGCAAATCCAAAAACTCCCACCACAGTTGCCAACCGTACAAGTCCAACTCCAACCTAGTGCAGCATCTCAACTTGAGGAGCAGCCGTCCCTGCCTACCGTCCGGCAACCTAATAATAATGGCGATGATCAGAACCCCAACTTCGTCGACTATGCGATGAAGATGCAATGGGCGTTTCTGGTCATTGGAGTTTGTATTGCAGCCTTTAGCGCCGCCTTGCAAGCTCTCCGTACTCCTGCACCTCTCCCTCCAACCTTTCACTGGTTTTGCATGCTTCTGGAGCTGGCCTTTGTTGCTTTGTTGGTCTCCGTTTACATCCGCCGCCGTTACGAGACGGCATCTCTTATCATGGCACATGTTGCAATTTTCTTTTGCGCCACTGCATTCGTGCTGGCCATTGGAGTCACTTTTTCGGCTCCGCTCACTGGGATATCCATCGCACTCTACTTCGTTGCAATCCTCGCAATCATCTTTGCTAATCGCTGAATCTCCTGCTCAGGTATTTGTTTATTAACTTTTTCTTCTTCTTTTTGGCATTTTTCAGCATATTTTGACTTTGTTTTTTTTTATATACATATCTACCTGGCTGAAACAGGGCTTGCCAGGACGTACTTCTCTGAAATGCTCGAACATCTTCACGACGCCAAAATTCTCCTAAAAGTTAAGCTCATGCTTTTTCGCTTTGTCTTTTCATTTGTGTGTGTGTTTTTGAAAGGATTGTTATCCATGTATTTTACGAATGCGTGTAAACAGGGCAGATGTTGTTGTTTTTGCTGTTGTTGTTGCTGTTGTTGTTTTCGAAAATAAGCTCAAGGATGTTTTATGATTACCATGTTCGTACTATTCCATTCTTGGAATGTGGACATCATGCTATATTTGAATTTCTGGTTATATATAAGTGCATCTTTTCCTGTTATGAAGAGTGTAAAGCCTATTATTTATTGGATTGATGGCAGTATGGCACTGAATTATTTATTTCACAAAAAGAAGAAAAAGAAGAGAGCAGAAAATTCGAATGTCAAGCATATAAAAAAGGGAAATTTGCCAAATTGGTCCCTAACATTTGCCAAAAACACTTTTTTAGTCCATAACATATAAAATCAGCCAAAATGATCCTTAACATTTAAATTATGAGCCAATTTGGTCCTATTGCTCGTTTTTGCTCATTTCTCCGGCTAAAAATAGCACGCCCCCCTCACGTGGTCATATTTTTAGGGGCAAAACCGGAAAACACATTTCATTACCGGTTGAAGGTAAAAGGATAGGGACCACCAGCAAAATACACATTTCACCTTTGGCCCTAAAATTACAGTTTGAAGAAACCCTAATTGCATCCCCAAATTAACAAGCATAACTTGGAAATGTACTACCGATGATGACGACGACAAACCTGTAAGGTGTGATTGAGAAAAGATTGAAGGTTTGGCCAGAAAATCATGAAGAAAATCTTCGAAAAGATGCAGAATTTCTCGGGAAAATGGGACTTCACAAAGGGTTATGGTAAGTTTTTTTTTTTTACCAATGTGGTTAGCAATTGTTGACGAATCTTGCTTAGGACTGTATTTTATGTTAATTAATTGAAGATTGTTCGTTATTTTACTTAGTTTTGCTGTGGTCCCCAATTTTTATTTAGTTTTGTTGTGGTCCCTATTTTTATTATGAAAGGCTCCACTTTTCTGTCATGGTCCAAAGTAATTGTCGTTTTAATGGCTGACAGGGTCCAATGAGATGCATTTTTCTATTCGTATACACTTTGGAGGTGAACTTAGAGATACAGGAAATAGAGACTATGTAGGGGGTTTGGTTGACATAGTCGATGGCTGTAATCCAGAAAAATGGTCTCTGTGTAAGTTGGATGAAGTAGCTAATAAACTTGGATTTGAGCCTTATACAGTGGGTTACTACTACCTGATTCCTGGTAGGAATATGGCAGATGGATTAGTGTATATGTTGCAAGAGGATGATGCTGCTGAATTGGCTAAATTAGGGAGTATGTATGGGTTAGTTGATGTGTTCTTCATTCATCGAAGAACATATAATTTGCCTCATTTTGCTGTTGATGAAGAAGGAAGAAGGCATGATAGTAACAGAAATAATGAAGAATCTGTACGTGTGGCCACACCAGAGAGTGTTCAAGAAGAATCTGTACATGTGGCCACACCAACACCAGCTACTGATGGTGGTTTTCAAGACTCTAACATGGATGGAGGAACTCCTTCACGTACTGGTAAGAGGATGAAACAGATTGCGAAGAAGAGAACTTCACCTGCAAAAAGATTGAAAATGCAGCAGAGGAGAAAGGATGTTGGCCATCAAGATGTTACTGCTCAGAGTGGTGTTAGTGGCATGAGTGGATCACACCAAAGTGCATCTCATGCTGCTGAACATGAGAGTGGAGGAACTATAAAAAGTCATGCTGTTGATGATGAAACTCCTGATGCTGCTGAATATGCGACTGCTGAGGCTGTAGAAACTGATGTAGGTGAACATGCAACTGATGGAGCTACAGAAATTGATGGTAATGAAAATGAAAGACATGGCAAAAGCAGACAAGGAAGAAGAGCACGAACTAAGTCAAGGAAGACATCAAATAGAAAGGCTGAAGGTAAAAAGTCATTCAAAAAAAATAAGGAGCAGATCATAGAGGATATTGTCTCAAGTGATCCTGAGAGTTTGTATGATAGCGAATATGCTATAAGTGATGAGGAAGAGCTAATGAAATCTATTAGTGAAATACCTCCAGATTGGGCTAATGTTGCTAAACAGTTCAAGACAGCAAAAAAAGGTAAAGAAAAGGTACAAGAAACTGCTGTTAATGAAGAAGATAATGAGTGCAGCATGGAGGAGTCAGATAATTCATCACATGATGGGCTGCACAGCAATGAGAGTTCTGAAGATGAAGGAGGGAGTAAGGATGTGAACAAAAAGAAGTTTAGAGTATTCAATCCTGCAACAGAGATGGATGACCCAAAGTTTGAACTTGGGTTGTTATTTAAGTGTAAGACTGACTTTATCAATGCTGCAAAATCACATGGAGTGAAGTATGGAAGAAAAATCAGGTTTAAGAAAAATGATTCAAACAGATGCAAAGCCATATGTAGAGGCAAGAGATGCATGTGGAACATATATTGCTCAGTTAGGAGTGATAAAGTGACATTCCAAATCAAAAGCATGCTGCTGACTCACACTTGTGGTAGGACAACCTATCATGGCCTGGCAAGTGTGACATATTTGGCCAACAAGTATTTGGAGGACATTAGGCTGAACCCAAATTTTAATGTAGGTGATTTTATGATAAAGATCCACAAGGACTTGGGAGTTAGTATCACACCTAATGTGGGGTATAAAGTAAGGGCAAAAGCTAAAGAGATGATACATGGTGATGTCATGTCCCAGTACAGCAAACTTTGGAGCTACTGTGAAGAACTTCAAAAGGCAAATCCTGACTCTAATGTGTTCATGACTACAACTGAGAATAATGAAGGTGATGATGAGTTTCAGAGATTCTATGTGTGTCTAGATGGTTGTAAAAGAGGGTTCTTGCAGGGTTGTAGATATGTTGTAGGTCTTGATGGATGTCACTTAAGAGGCAGTCACAAGGGAGTTCTTCTCACAGCCATTGGTATTGATCCAAATGATCAACTATTTCCGATAGTATATGCTGTAGTTGAGACTGAAAATAAGAACTCTTGGAAATGGTTTGTAGAAGAGCTAAAGAGTGACCTTGAAATTATTGATGAAAGCATTTGGACATTTATAACCGACAAGCAAAAGGTAATATATAACTAATTTTATCAGCCTTGTTGTTATGATAATACTTAGTGACAGTAATATAGGTTTGATTTTTTATTTCATTTATACAGGGGCTAGTTCAAGCTATTCAAGAGGTACTGCCAGGGGTTGAGCATCGCATGTGTGTACGGCACATGTATAATAATTTCAAAAAACAACATCCAGGCCTAGCTCTCAAGGAAAGGATATGGGTTGCAGCACGAGCTTCTTATAGGGACAGATTTGCTGGATGTATGGAGTCACTAAAAGAGGTTGATGAAGGTGCTTACAATTGGTTGGTAAGTCATACTTATCCAAAGGAGTGGACAAGATCACATTTTAGAACAAGTGTAAAATGTGATATTTTGTTGAATAATCTGTGTGAAAGTTTTAACTCCACAATCCTTGATGCTAGGCAGAAACCAATTCTTGACATGTTGGAGACCATTAGATTTTACTTAATGGTTAGGATAGAAAAAAAGAGGGAATGGATAAAGAAATACACTGGGGAGATATGTCCTAAAATTCTGAAAAAGTTGGAGAAAAATAAGCTTGCTGCAAATGACTGCATTCCTAGCCACTCCAAGGACTGGAAATTTGAAGTTAGGTGCATGTATGGTGATAGGTATACTGTGGACCTTATTAGTAAATGTTGTAGTTGTAGAAAGTGGGATCTTAATGGCATTCCTTGTGCACATGCCATTGCTGCAATTTGTGACACTGGAGAGGAACCTGAGAAGTTTGTACATAATTGCTACTCCAAAGAAGCTTACATGAGGGCATATGAACCCATGATAAGTCCAATGAATGCTGAGCACGTGTGGAAAAATTCTGACATGCCGCCCGTGCTACCTCCTGTGAACATAAAACTTCCTGGTAGACCACGAAAGGCTAGACGATGGGAGCCAGATGAACCAACATCAGGTAAAAAGCAAAATAAGCAGCAGCAAAAGCTGTCTAGAACTGGGCAGATGGTGTATAAGTGTCGAAAATGTAACAAGACTGGCCACAATAGTAGGAAGTGTCCAAGCCAGACACAAAATGCCTCTGCTGAGACTGATTCACATGGATTTGTTACACCTACACCTCCAGTTCCTAAGTCAAATACTCAGATGTCTGAGGATCTCATGGCAGATGCACCATTGGGAAGTCAACAATCTACATCAAACCATTCTACTGCTGCAAATACTCCAGTGAGTATCATAAACATCTTTTGCTTGTCAAATACTCATACTTTACCTTTATGTTATCTAACAAGCCTTCGTTAAAATTGTCAAGATGGAGAATATTGGGAAGTACAAGTGTTCTATCTGCCACAAATATGGTCACACCAAAGGCAGGTGCACTTCCACTGTTGCAGAGCTTTCTCGAGAGCAGGCACATGAATCTTCAAAGATCAGTGAAAAGCAAAAGAAAAATTGAAGTGCTGGTGGCTTGTTTAAGCATCTTTTGGTGGCTTTAGTTACAACTTTTATGTTGTATTTTGCTTTTGGGATATTATAGTTCCTGTATTACGACTTGAGCTAAGACTTTAGCACTGCTGTAAAGAGCATCTTGGCTGTTAGTTTTTGGCACTTCTGTAAAAAGCATCTTGGCTTCTTATCTTTTGTGGAACTGAGTTTGGCCAAGTTTCTTTTCCCTCTATTAAGTATTTTGGACGGGTATAATTCTGTTCTTGGCTAGTCTAAAGCAAGTAAATAATTTCTTTATGCATAATTTCTGTATTGCTGCCAAAATGGGGTCCTTAAGAAGTTGATAGTACATTTTTCTTTGTTGTTAGGACTGGACCAGCAGCAGAAACGATCAATAACCATGTAGTCATGAGCAACAAATTACTAAAGAAATCTCTAAACAGAGTTATACACAGAATTACATTTGCAATGCACAGTAGAAAATGGAGCAAAAGGCACCTTAATTATCTAAGGGATTGATTCTCAGTCTTGACCACAAATTTTCAGTTTTTTTACATCCATTCTTATCAATTATTGATGTTTAAATTTGAGTGTATCTGCAGCTTATTGTCTTCAAATTCAATGTTAAGAGACATGGCCATTCATCATCTTCACTTTTACATTAGCAAATTTCCCTTTCCGACAATCAATTGACCAAAAAGCAGCTTTGCATTCATAATTGTTAATGGTACAAACATGAGCCTTTCCTATTACACAATAATTACCAAAAGTGCTGCTATTACTATTACACAACCATTAACAAAAGTGCAGCAGGTACAACAAAGCCTCCTCATATTTTGGATGCTGCTACATGCTCTCGGATTCACATCCTCCGATAAAGCCAGACAGAATTAAACAACATGTTAGACCCACCAATAACTATCTTCCAATTTTTGTTTAATTCCAGCTTATTAACAACAGCAAAGTGCACATCCAAGAGGCAATCAAAGCAGCCCAAAGCAATTTCTCTCTTCGGATTCTCTGTTCTTGATCAGCTTGTAGCCGGTTGATTGATCTTAATAGACCAGGTATTATTGACACAGATCTACTACACATTGGCGGGTCATACCACTTGAAGTAGCCACAAGCACGAGTTACCTAAAATGCACGAAGAACATCAGATATCAAGACCAAATTTTAACCCCACATCCCAAACCCAAACTGACCTGAAATTTCAAGAAAACTTACTCCATAATTTGGACAACCATAGAATCTTCTCCCCGGATTTGCAGGTTTCCAAGAAGTCACAATGATGGGTTCCTTTCCACAAAGACATCGCACGTTTGGATCCATTTTACTCTTCAAAGGTCAGCTTCTTCTTCCCAATTTCTTGCTACTGTATTTTCCCTCTTCAATTTCAATGGGTTAGTGAGTTGATTAGATGAAGGAAAGATGGCTTATTTCAACCGGTAATGAAATGTGTTTTCCGGTTTTGCCCCTAAAAATATGACCACGTGAGGGGGGCGTGCTATTTTTAGCCGGAGAAATGAGCAAAAACGAGCAATAGGACCAAATTGGCTCATAATTTAAATGTTAAGGATCATTTTGGCTGATTTTATATGTTATGGACTAAAAAAGTATTTTTGGCAAATGTTAGGGACCAATTTGGCAAATTTCCCTTAAGCATTTGCATCTTTTTCTTTTTAATTTCAGTAGGAAATTATCATAATATCTTTTTTTTTATTTCAGCAATAAACGTGGTTTTTACCTATCCAAATTTTTTAAAAAATATATGGAGTTTCTAGTGAGATATGGGTGTGTTTGGATTGAGAAGATTTGAAATAAAATAATTTGTATCATAAATTTCAATTATATTTTTATCTTTCTAATCACCTTTTTCTCTGACATACATTACATCACAAAAAATATTACAGTAATTATCTCAAATAAATCATCCAAATAAAAATCATCCAAATAAACTCCTATCCAAACAAACATTGAGATTTGAGAATCTTTTTATTGATTTTTTGCCTTTTTTTAAGAAAAAAAAAAACAACTTGACAATCATGCCTTGTGCTAACCTGCTTTTAACAATCATACAACTACTAGTATCATAGTAGTATTTCAATGCTTTGAGTTTTGAGCAACCAATAGGGTGGCAAGCTCATACGGGATGCCGGGATGGCGGCGGGCTTTTTGGAGTTTGGATAATGCATAGCACTTCGTTATACGCCCACAAATAATTAATGCAGTAACTTAGGACCATCTGTATCTATATCTATATCTAGATTGCAGAGGGGGTTTTGGACAAGACGCTTCCAAAATTATCAAAAGTTTGGATGTTATTTTAATAAAATTTTATATTTTTATAATTAAACAATGCTTATCTCTTAACTAATCCTATAATCGCTCCTACAAATCATATAATCATGCTCACATATTCCCTACATTTCTCCCACGTTCCCTACTCCACATTTCTAAAACCAAAACCAACAACTACTAAAAAAGTAAATATATTTTTATAAAATTCTTTTAAATTTGCACACATATAAGGTGTGCCATTCTCACCAGTATTAAATAACTTGTGTTCATAAATAACATATACTTTGTTATAGTATACCCTTTATGATCATTATTTTTCTAATAACAAAAGGTTAAAAAAAAGAAATAAATAAAAAATTTCATTTTAACAACAATCAATTATATTCATTTTTATTTGTATATCATTCATTTTCTAATATAAATTTCTATTATTTTTTCAGGATCGATCTTTCGAAAAAAGACAGTTCTTGAATGATATACACATTCTATCATATTTCAAACTATTGTTAGATAAATATTACATTTTAATTGTGTTAGTACAATTTTTTAATCTTTTTTTATTCACCGTGCGTAGCACGGGTATTCACACTAGTTATGTATGTACCCGGTGTATATAAAAATCACATTTCCACATCAGAGCTACCCATCATAAAATCTGCACTTCTCCCATTATCCAAAAAAAAATAATAATAATAAGAATCTGCACCTCTCCAGTGTTGCACGTATTTGTGTTTATTTATCTTTGAAGTGAAATTCTTACTGATAGCTTTATGTGCGAACATAGGTCTGTAACTGTAAGGAGGAGGCTTCTTCTTGATTCGTGTACGAGTAATGGAAGAGCCAATCTTCCCCAGAGTTTTCCAATGGCCCCTTCCCGTCCCCAGGTCCATCCTAGTTCATGAGTAGTAGTAGGTAGGAATTGTGGCCAGAGATTTCTTCTTGATTCGTGTACGAGCTTACGCATGGCGTCTCTCACTTGCATTTATTTATTGGAGTACTCGGTTATGTTTGGTTTTTTTTTTTTTTTTTTGGGTCTTTCTTTTGAACGAATTATTGTGTTTGGTAGAACCAGCACATAACCAACTCCACAATACTCGCAGGTATTATTTTTCTCTGTACAACAACTGGCCTGTGCTATTGATAAGATGGCATTATTGCTCCCCAGAATCCCAATCCTTTTCCTGGTTATATATACCATTCCTCGTAACTCGTCAAAGCGCAAGACCGAGAGCTGGCATCATTATTGCTCCCAAAAATCCCAATCTTTTTCCGGTTATAACATTCTCTGCAACTCATCGAAGCGCAAGACTCAGACCATTTAAGTTCCTGGTGCGTTAGTCCAATTCCAAACACATCAAATGTGACTCCTAATCAGTGCATATCCACGTTTATTTTGTCCTGACTAATACGGTTTTAAATACGAGATTAGTGATAAAAAAAAAAATGCTGCTACGAGATTAGCGAAACGCAGCAAATAAGCTAGCCACTTGTAGTGAAGCTAGCCACTTGTGCATGCATTACCATCAGTCACCTACTCCCTGCTACAACATGATACTCCGCTGGCCTAAATTATTAAGGCATTAATGCATCCCACCTATTTGTTTAGCCCGTAAAAGAATGGACAAAGAGAGCCGAAGCCTTCGTAGACTTGTGTTCCTTGTTTGGAAAGGGATTTTTCACTAAAAATTTTTTTTACTTTTTTCGAAAACATATTTTTCAATTAATTTTTCACTTCACATGTATCAAATCGTTACAGATTTTTGATCACGCGTTTATACTGCTCGAGTAAAGGAATCCGTTCCTTTATGTGCGGGTTACTTATTCTAAATCATCTTTCCCTTCACCAGTGTCTAGCCAGCTCTTCCAGTTTCTGGTATGAACTATGGCGGCCAGTTATATTAACCTGACATTTCAAATAGAGAAGAGAGGCATTATGTTATACATGTACATGGTTTGATTAAATTTTTTTTTTTTGAATGTACAGCTCGTGAAAATTGTTGTGCATGACCAATCTAACAGGTTTAGGCCGCAGATAATTGTTTAGACTACAAATCGCTTTCCCCTCGAGCAAACAAAAGTCATAAGAACGGCCCCCCTAATTACTGATCAGTTCACCAGCTAATTGATACCATGTCTACATTTTCTTGGGTGCGCCCAAATGACTAAAAGGTTCATGATCAATTCGAAATTTTCCGAGACATCTGTACATGGATGTGTTCGGGAAACATCACATATGCAAATAAATATCACTAGTCATATAAAAATTTCTTCTTCCCCTAGCTAAATTTAGAAAAATAGGGGTCTAGCTAATTAAATAGCAAAATTTGTCACACTTGACTTTGGGTAACAAACTAAACTAACGATGATAGGGAAGATCCTTCTTTATGACTATGACATCCCCTTTCCCAATTTCACATTTTTCAGTAACGTTCTCCCCATCTCCTCCAAATTTGCCAGCACCGCTGCTTTCAAACTTCTTCTTTGAGACTAAACTCGATACTCGAAGCGCACTCTTCAATCCATCCATTAATCTCCTCCCTAGTTTCTTTTCAGCTGACTGACTCCTGTCGGACGATTCTTGATCAAATGAAGAAGACCCTGCACCTCTATGATCTTTACTTGTCATGATACGAAAGCTTGCTGAAGAAACCGATCCTACTTGCCCTCTTTCGATTTTATTCTCCGAGCTAAAACGAAAACTTTGTGATCTACCAGAGTCCAGTGAATTTTGACTGTTTTGTGATTCTTGGAAACGCTTCCTCATCCCATTTAGCTCCTTTTCCAAATCCTGAATGCGCGAGTTTGTGGTGCTCATGGCCGCTTTGAGCTGTGCCACTTGTCGGAGTGCTGCATCACGTTGGAGAATTGCACCAAGTGTGGCAGATGCTTCATTGGAATTCTTACGACTACGGTGATCAGCTGCAGAGAAGATGGAGCGACGGGTGTTGAGCTGCTCAACAAACATGGCCTGAACTACAAATCTAAGTGGCATTCTAGGATTTTGCACTGCATGCATTAGAACTTGAGAGGACAGGATGGAGCAGTCTATGTGGTTGCACATTCGGGTTTTCTGTTCTTCTGTTATCTTCCCAACGTGTCCCTGCAATAAAGACATTGAGGAAAAAAAAAAGAAGAAAAAAAAGTAGCCGGAACTTAGAAGCAGGATTTAATAAGGAAATTAAAAGAAAAATACAGTGCCAATGGTTGCAGATATTTTGCTTGGAGTAGTTTACTTTGATCTTTCAATACGCGCAAATGAAATAATGAAGCTTCTTCAACAAAAAAAAAAAAAAAGAAGACACGTTACATATATACTCAGATGTACCGGGAATAATTTCAGTTCTGTACGTTCATTGATGTTCATTCAAGAAACAAATCAACCTCTTCTTGATCTCACATGGTGCCATTTATGCAAATTAACATTTAGATAACTAAAAGAATTGAACAAGAAAACGCAGGTAAAGAGCAAAAGACTGAATCTTACGTCTGCCATGATGACCGAGGTAGAACATTATTTTATTGATCATATTAGTTTGTACCGATAGGGTAAAAACGTTTATAGCCCTCATCCATATATCATTCTGAGCTTTCTTAATTCCGAAATGTCCAAGGGGGAAAAAAATGAGGACCAATTAGCATTCAGAACAGCTTTCTTAATTAATTGCCTTGCGTGAAAGTTGTTGTTGTCTTACTTTTCTGTCACCAACTCGAGATGTCGGTGCTAATTTTTTCAAGTCATAACCTTAAACAGCTAGAAAAGCTCGAGCTGAGAATCAGCCAGTAAATCAACGCGAATCCAATAATGCATTAGTTATCAAGTTATAATTACAGACTGTGGCAGCTGGAGAAGCACATTATCCCCTTTTTTAACAACAAACGATCACAAGATTCCCGTCACAGCTGTTTAGATCTTATAACCATATATACTACTATCAATAGAAAACAAGGAAAACCATTCAAAGCTATGTTTTTTTTTTTTTTTTTTTTTAAAACATTCAAAGCTATGTTTGTAGGAGTAAAATTTTGGTTACGAAAATAGAGTATCACTTTTGACAGTTGACGGCAATGATTTTACCTTGAGATAAAGGTCAAGTACCCTGTAAAGGAGGTCATGAGTGGTCAACCGCTGATTCAATGACTCCACTACTAGTTGAAAATCATCAGGCCCTAACTTGAGAACGTCGTTCAGGCAAGTCATGTCTCCGGCGTCGTCACCGTCATGCATCGACATCAATGCTTCAATGCATCTACTAACGAGACACGCCGTCGTCTCGGCCTCCGGGAATATAGACACAGCGGAACGCAGTACAACAGTGGCGTACTCCTGGTTAACGGCGACTGCACGCCGGAGGTAAGTTTCCGTCTTCTGGCGCAAGCTATCATCTGGAATTCCGTTGGCCTCCGTCATCTCTAGCAACTCAGCTGCGATTCGAAGGGGTGCGACGTTAAAGGGAGTAATGACAATGTGGGCCCCGTAGCAGAATTCGGTTACTAGAGAGAACGTCTCGGCCGTTATGTTTAACGGCGGAGAGAGGCTTAATTCGGAGGAATCCTCCTTGAGCAGCCGTTTCATATACCCGCTCCGCGATCTTAATGGAGCCTACGATGGATACGAAAGAGTGAAAAAAGGGAAGGCAAAGAGTAAATGCGCCCAGCCTCTCTGCTTTTTCATTAATTGCGAGAACTACCTCACTCTCTGCTGTGGATAGTCATAGTACTACGCACACTCGATTTCAGATAAAAAAGGATTACTACAAATAACAGTTTCTTGAATCAGAGAAGTGAGTATTGTCAATTGGAAAATGGAAGCTTGAGAGCCAATTAATTAGGGGAATGCGGGAGAAAGAACATTAGAGTCAGCCTAGGGATGCAATTAGCCCAAAGACATCCCCTTCTGAACACAAGAAGAAGAAGAAGAAAAAAAAAAAAAACTAGCAAGCCATTAGTCTGTTAAAATCTTACAATGATTTATTGTCACAAGAAAACTGCACATTGTCATGAGGATCATTGACATAGTCAATAGAGGATACGAGTAGTTGGGGATCCAAGCCATTATTGTCACTGTTAGATACAACGTTCTACACAAATTTGACTTTTTACCATTCATATTGAAAGCATCGATTTTGTAGTCATAGGGAGAGAATTTTTTCTTCTATTCCAGGTCATGTGATTGTGATGGCGAGACAGTATCAATTAAAATTTTCGATTTCTCAATTTCTTACTCTTTGTTAGCTGTCTGATCACAAATCCACTCAAATGATATGCATTCAGACCTCCAGAAAAGCTAATAACAGGATTAACACTAGTAGCTATCAGCGTATAATCTTAACTGTACTCCACAAACTGTGCTCTTAATTGTTTTTTTCTTCTGTTTTCTATTGACAAATGACTGATTTGCGAGACCAGCATCGATTTTGTAGTTAGTCTGATTAGTCGGATTCCTGTTACTAATCATTCATTAATTCTTCAATGTCATCATAGCCAGAAATTAATTAAACACTTAAAAAAAAAAAAAAAAAAGGGCCAAAACTTCACATCACCGTACCTTATGCAGGTAGAAACATGAATCCTCAACATGTACCACCACATCTATTTCATCTCCAGAAGCCAGTGACCTGGTAATTAAGGGGCAAAACAAAAAAATGAATGAATAAATAAATAGACGGAGAAGATATTGCATAATTAACTTGGATATACTTTACTCTCAACGAAAGAAATACGAAATTCTGAAGTGTGTTGTGTACCACGCCTCTACTAGAGAGTGGAGAGGTGTAGTGGGAGATGGCGAGAGCAATGGGGAGACAGAAGGAGTGGTTGCGGGGTCTTCACCTTCTTCCTCGAAGATAGTGTCAACAACCCCTAAATCTTTCCAGACCCTCAAGCTCAGAGCTTCCATGGAGTTCTGAAGTTTGGACAAAAATATTTTGCTGCTGGACGGGATTGTTGAAGATTTCTATAGCTGCACTTAGTGTTGTGCACTCTTTAGGGTAAATGGGAAGGTGAGGAATTCTCTTGGCGCATTAATGGCATGCATGTGAGGATTCATAAATGCCTGCTTCATTCTTTTGGTGGGGCTTTAATTTTTATTGATAGTGATGCTAAGAATTCTCTTCGCTTTTAAGATTTGGAATAAATATCGATCTAGTTTATGGGATCAAACGTTTTCTTTTCATGAGTTACAGGAAGGAGAGGGCGGGTATCAGTCCAATGCATCTGGTATAAAGAGCGACGAGTATGATTAGTTATGGTGAGCGTGAAACCATTATTGAGTTTTCAGTCATTGCAATTAATCGCACTAGCTGCATTGTCTGTCCGCAACGATAAAGTGAAGAAGCAAACGATTTCTGTTTATAGAAATGAAACACGTATTAGTCATTAACAAAAATTAACAAAAAAAAAAAAATCATTCAGCATAAATTTTAATTTTTAATTTACTTCCTAAGAGAAAACGTTTATATCTCGAACCCTTTCGACAAATTAAAAAGGAAAAAAATAGATTTGTGATATTGCCCTTTTACTTTCCTAGTTGTTGGAATAAATCTCGGTAAACTCATTGGTGAGTTTGCATGAAATTCTAGTAGAAATGGGCATCACGTATATTTTCTACCAAACGTTGGTGTAATGAAATCAAAAAATTCAATATCTTTCCTTGTGTAAATGGAGAATCTATGTTCAAACGTTGGCTTGAAATGGTGCATGATATCCAAAAGTTCACAGCCCCTAACCTGTAAAAAATTGTTTAATTGCATTATAATTACGTATTTTTAATTACTTTTTTCTATCTTTCTAATAACTATTTTATTCTATTAAAAAAAAGACTTTTAGTATCATTCCAAATAATCTACTAATCAAGCACACTATTGCATGTTAATTAAGGGTGGTAATCGGGGCGGCACCGACCCCACCCCACGGTGGATTAATGGGGTATGAGATGAGTAGGTATCTCAATGGGTAGGGTTTGGATTGGATCCCTTTGATCTAGATTCAGATTCATTTAATTTAGTTAGATCCAGATCCAGATTCAGACCCTTTTGGGTCTAAAAAAGTAAGTTGATATCCAGATCCTTATGGATGTGGGTATCCAATGGGCATCTATGGGTATTTTCTGAAAATATCAAAGTAAAAATGTATTAAAAATATATAGAGTTCATAAATAATAGAAAATACCATCCAATTTTTGTTTTCAAATAATAAAATTAACATTCAACAAATTGACTGCAATATTTTGAACTCAAAAAACGAATTATTATTGACTACTTCTATTTATTTTTAAATAGGGTTAAAAACAAAAAAAACTTCAATAGTATACCTAATACACAGAAAAACTCTCCGTAGTTTCAAAATATACAAAACGACACCTCATGTTTCGAACTAAATTGTAAACTAACAGAATTCATTAAACTTAACAGAATCCAGTAAATTTAACGGAAAACTTAATAGAATCCTTTAAATTTAATGGTAAACTTAACGGAATCAGGTAAGTTTAATGCCCGAAACCGTCATTTTCGTTAAATTTAACGAATTCGGTTAGTTTACAATTTAGTTCAAAACATAAGGTGTTGTTTTATATGTTTTGAAACCACGGGAGGCTTTTCTGCGTATTAGGTATACCACATGGGACTTTTTATTTTTAACCCTTTTAAATATTCAACTGCATTCATATCAATATTTCATTTGTTTGCCTTTAGCCTTTCTCCTTTTCTTGAAAAAGTTTGTACCAATTACAATGACAACTATGATTAGTTTTTAACAAAGAAAACAACCATAACATATATAAATATTTAGTCTTATTAAAAAAATGTAATTTTGTACCTCTTTTTCTTATTTAAACATCAATGTTGGTAGATGTCTCGCAATCCAGTACTAAAATAGTAAATGAGATAAAAATCATTTGATTAAGGACCGATGACAAATAAATAATAGAATAAGAAGATTTATAAGCACTTACTCATTTTTTCTTTGATTCAATCTAATCATCAGTAGTCACTAATATTTCAACCATATCTAGAAGTAATTTGGCACGAATTTCATCAATCACCCAACCACGAACACTAAATCCAAATTCCAATGCCATAAAAATCTTACTGTATTCGTTCCAATAATCATTATATTATTTTATAAAATTTCTAATATATATATTATTTAATTAAATATGTATGGATCTGAATAAAATCTGATATGTGTTTAGATTTGGATATGAATTTTAGGAAACCAGGCCCTACCCAAATTCACGACTCTCTTATAAGATATGCGTCTGGATAGGATCTGGATTTAATAAATTAAATCCAAACCTTATCCAAATATATTAGATCTTGATTGGATTTGGGTAATACTCGATCTATTGACATACCTAGGGATGAGGTGGGGGTCATCTTCTCCCTTGCTAAAAAACGGGGCAGGAGGACAGGCAACTATAACCCCGCACCATCACCCACCTAATATAAATTATTTGTTATAAGTATTAGATTATGTATATGTAATATAATTAATATTATTAATTATACTAATAATCATATATTTATACTAATACAAATTATTAATTAATTATAATAATACATTTATACTAAATTATTAATTATACATTTATTTTTTTGTACACTTGCAGGACGTGTGAGCTGGGGCGGGGGGAATGGGTAATCGGGGCGGTTGCGGGAGAAATGTTTGGGCAACGTTCCCCATCCACTGCCGATCCGTCGCCATTTCTAATGTTAATCGGGCAGAGCTATGGTCACTTTCGGCAAGTCGCCATGCCCATATTCAATCTGTTATTAATTGGATCACCTACACGGACTTCGAGCTACTTTAGGCCTCCATACAAGCACGAGTTTGCTTTAGGCCCATTAACTCTTTCCAATGCCCAGCCCAAACGCGACCAAACCCTAAGGATCCAAGTCTTACTATACCTCACAAATGACACCTATAGTGGCCCCTACATTTAGGAAAATCTATTAAATTGGCCCCTCAGATTTTCATAAATATTTTGAGTCCCTCTCATTTAAAATTAACAAAAATAATCCCTCAGATATAATCACACATTTGATCCAAAGTTCATTTTTGCTAAGTTTTTCAACCAAAAACTCGTGTCTACCTCACGTACCCATATTTCAAAGACAAAATAAAACAAAATTCATTTCCTTTCACAAAAACAAGATTTCCTATGTCCCTTAATTTTCAACCACCAAATCCTACTTATAAATTTTCAAACACCAAACCCCAACTCCCAACAACAAAACTTTTTGCAAATTCATGAATAACACATATAGCCTTATATATTACATAATATATGCAATAAATCATGATATTACACTATTTAGACAAAATTTTATCGTATGTGGCAATTCATTGGTGCTTCTCGATTGTTTTACTTTTTTTCAGTTTGATCCCTATGCCTTTTTCTTCATTACATTTTTGTGAATGTGCATTTGCTGAAATTTTGTAATTGAAAATAAGGGTTTGTCACTTAAAATTAGAAATAGGCTTTTAGTGTCTGAAAATTCGAGAGGGGGGAGGTGTGATCATTTGTCTTTTTTTTCCAAGAAAAAAAATTTTATTTCTATTTTGCCTCAGTAATTAGGAACAGATAAGGTGGCCATGCATTTTTTGATTGAAAAATTGAGCAAAAATGAGTTTTGGGACCAAATGGACAAAACTTTTATATCCGAGGACTATTTTGATTGATTTTAAACATCAGGGATGAAAAAAGTTTTTTTTTTTCTCGAAAACGTGAGGGACCAAATTGCCAATTTCCTCTTTAGATCCACTATATATTCCAAAAACCCTAGCTAAGCATCCTCTAGTTGCCGCACTCAACACAGCATCTCGGAGCAGATTAGGGAAGCGAAATCATTCGTCGGCGGCGAAGAAGTAGAAAATGAAGTACAACCCTAGAGTCTCCTCCTCCCGCCGCAAGAGCCGTAAGGCCCATTTCACTGCTCCATCCAGCGTGCGCCGGGTGTTGATGAGCGCAGCGCTGTCAACTGACCTGAGGACCAAGTACAACGTCCGGTCCATGCCGGTTCGCAAAGACGACGAGGTTCAGGTGGTGCGTGGAACCTACAGAGGCCGCGAAGGTAAAGTCGTCCAAGTCTACCGCAAGAAATGGGTGATCCACATCGAACGCATCACTCGTGAGAAAGTGAACGGCTCCACCGTTAACGTCGGCATCCATCCATCCAACGTCGTCATCACCAAGCTCCGCCTCGACAAGGACCGCAAGTCTCTCCTTGATCGTAAGGCTAAGGGTCGGGCTGCCGCTGATAAGGATAAGGGTACTAAGTTCACTGCTGAGGATATTATGCAGAGTGTTGATTAAATTTGATCATATGTTGTCGTTTTGGTACATTTTGTTTTGCTGTTACGTTTTAGATATTGGGAGAGTAAGAGGAAGAGATGTTATGATAAGTGCGTACTCTTTTGGTGATTAGGGATTTTAAGGCATGGAATTTTGTTGCTGGGCTTATTATATCATTTTTGCTTTAATCAAATGCTGATAGTTGGATCCTTTAATTTTAGTTCATTTGAATGTTTGCTAGTTTGGATTTGTCGTTTTAAATTAGCTTTCTAGCTGTTGATTTGTGCTGGTTGGTGCGTGTTTGGCCATGGTTATGGTTTATTCCGGGTTATGTATGGAGTTATATCCGAGATGAAATGGTTACAATAAAAATTTCACTTTATCTTATTTGTAATAGAATAAAATGTGAGAAATTTGCAGAATGTGTAGCTAGGAAAATAGAGATGGAAAAAGTTGCTATGATTTTGAAGTTTGGTTTGCTATAAGCTTTGTCTTTGATACGAAATTATTAGCTGTCCTGTTGAGTTGGATGTTTGACTTTTTTCCTTAGTTGGAAGTTGGGATTGTTGTAAAAGCAAATATGGTTAGGTTTGAATTGCTATTTCCCTTGTGATGCTTATATTCATGTAAGGAGTGGCCTTCGAGAATCCTTATTGTTTGTAAAAAGTTGAGGCAGCATTGTCTTGGTAACGTAGACTAGTTAAGAATTATAGGATGGGGGTGCCTCTCGATTTAGAATATTTCAAGAAAACTTTGATATTTGAAAATTTCGCTTGTTTAGGTTGCTTGGCTTCGTCGAGTTGCTCGTTTAATTGTATTACATCCAGCTGTATTCATTTACATTATAGTCTAGTATGTGCTGCTAATTGATGCAAGCAATAGAAGGCAAAAGAATCTGATGCCGACTTACCAGATGCGTAATTATGTAGTGAATCTTCTAGCTGTTTAATGCTAAACGAATTTACTTTTAAATTTGAGGACATGGTGACTTGCTTTTGCAAGTTTGTTCCTGGAAACGGTGTGCAAAAACTTGAGTGTGATGCTGATTTGATTTTTAAGGTTCAGACAAGGGTGACAAGTATAACATTCTCATGCACAAGTGATTAATTTTTTTAACTTAAAATGCGGCATTTGTGTGCGAACTGGAGCATAATGTAGGTTTGATGCTTTGTAATTCTGATCGGCATGATGAATATTGCGTTCCTATGCCTGCAAGTGTAGTAATTGTTACTCTCTAAGTGTGGCTTTTGTATCTTCGTTGGGGGGTCCCTGGAAATTCTCGCTTACAGCTACTGCGCTACATGGAAACATGGAAATTATTCGAACCATTAGTCTTGTAAATAAATACAAACAAATAGTACTTAAAAAGGATTTTTGGTAGGTGGGCTTTAGGTACATCAATGGGTTTCAAGTTCAATCAAACCCATATGTCTAGTTTGTCTTCGGCCAATGGGCGTGATAGGTCAATTTCATGGATTTACCCACTTATTCTTATTTAATTGCAAAAGAGATTAGGAAAAAAAAACTATCATAGAATCTTGTATGATAAGTCACTCCCCGCCCCTCAACTTCTCTCCTTTTCCCTCCTCGACTGTCGACCATCTCCTCCGCTCAGGATATTAAACTTTTCACTTTCCTCCCTCCCTCTCTCCCCCTTCCCTCGCTCTTTCATCTTTTTTTTTTTTCAATGGCTTTGCATGTATTGGCTCCCAAGTACTCCCTCCAATGGCGGCTGTTTGTGCCAATGGAGGCAGAGGCAACAAGCGAACTACGTGCAGAAAAATCTGTTGATGGTGAATGATTTGCGATTTTTATGCTTCTGGCAAGGTTCAGTATCAAAATGAATTGATAGATTTGATCTGGCTTTGTGGAAAATTAAGGATTCTAAATTTATGTACTTTGTGTTGATCAAATTCGGCTTTTGATAATTGTTTCGGGCATGAAGACGGAGGAAACTGTTTTGTTTCTTGTGGTATTTCAACGTTCATCGCTGTGGAGATCTCCTGGCTTTGTTCGACCTTCTATACCATTGAAATGATAAACGCGAATCTACTAGAAATTCGGTTTGAATCATGTATGGCGGTGGACTTGAACAGCTGATGGTGGAACAGCCGAAAGTGGTGGCAGAAGTGATGGTTAATGTTAGTTTATGGGTTGATGGACCTGTTGGTGAAGGAGGGAAAAAAGACGAAAAAAGGAAAAAATAGAAGAACGAAAAAAAAAATTTCTGAAAGCCATTCCTGAACTGCAAACAAATACTAACTGTATGGGTTTTTACGAAAACACATACCCACTAACTAGTTTATCTTATGGTGATTGTAGAATTCAAACCATAGCATTTCCTTGCCTCATCTGACGATTGACCGCATGGGATTGATGGTTAAATATATCCTTGTGGCATAAAACACCATTTCTAGGCATCTAGCCATCAATGAAACTGGTAAGGGGAAAAATTGGGTCATCTCTAAACTACAATGAAACTGGTTAAGGGGGAAAAAATGGGTACGAAAAAGCTCACAAAATGTTGGTACGGTTCCCAAAATGTTAACGGGAAAAATTGGATCATCTCTAAACCACAATGAAACTGGTTAAGGGGGAAAAATGGGTACGAAAGAGCTCACAAAATGTTGGTACGGTTCCCAAAATGCCTCTGCACTGTGAATAATTCAAGTCGGGGGCCTAAAGATTCATGGTACCGATTACTCAATTGTCTGATAGGTCAATTGGCATAATTGATTAGCGACGAAAGAAGCAAAATCCGTTACTATATACCCCTATTCTAGAGAGGAATTTTGAATAATACCAAATTAATACTATGTTACTAGCATTTCAATGAACCAAAAGCTGTTTTTTAAGCATATTTACAGTTGTTTCGCTCTAGTTGACAGACTGATGACTTTGCCAAAAACGTGGCCAAATTGCTTATTCTTTCAGCAGCAACAATAAACATAACCTGCAGCATCTGGTAAGAGGGCCACAAGCTGCAGCAATTTCTAAAATCTTGAAAAATACACCACAAATTGCAAGAGACCTCCAAAAGAATTATAGGCAATGGAATAACTAAACTAAAGCACAAATAAAATGCATCACTCCCATAGGGCTCCTCCACAAAACCAATAAGATTGTTCAGATCTCAAAATGCCCAGGGTCACACGAAAAATTGAGAGTAACAAATCAAAAACCTAGGAAAAGAACACAAAAATACCCCAGGTATCAGTGCAAAACCACCAATGGTATATAAAAACTAGGAAGGAAATATATGTGGAACTGATTATTTGGCGCTAGATTCAAGCGCTACCTGAAGATAAGAAAATGAGATGTTCTAACGTAGAATTGCAGCTGGCATCCGGAAATGCTATTAAGGCTTGAGAGCTAGGGCCACTCCAAACCTAGGAGTTTTGTCCAGGGCCTTGGTGTCAAATTCACTAGAGATGGTGAGGACTGATTTTGGTATGACTTCATGCTGCAAGAGGGTGCCTAGACTCCCATGATTGTTAAGCCTCATCTTCACGATTGTAAGGGCATCAACAGCATAAGATCCTCCAACAGTAAATGTGTTCTCATTAGTGGAGAACCTTCTCGTAATCTCTGCAACAGCAGCGCTCCTCTTCAATTGGTCTAGATGGTGTACATATGATGCCTTTATCGTGTCCCCTTTGTCTCCCCTGAGGAAAAAATTAGTTCGGGTGACAAATCCAACCATCATATAAGGGTTCATTTTGGTTTGTGGTGTTGCGGCAGTTAAAAAAGCTGTCAAATCTCAATACTGGTTATGGACTCACAAAATTATTGAAGCAGAAGACTCTGGTTTTGTCACACTGATTCCAGCAGTATACTTGGTTAACGTACCAGAAGCAGTCTCATAACCTGCCTCAGCACCCAAGGCAAAGGTTGGCGTACCAAGGGTGACCGAGAGATCTACTGCTGGGGATTGCTTCAGACCAACTGCAGTAGTTAAGGTTGCATGTTGGTGAAAGTAGTGGATCTCGACCTGAAAAAAATTATTTAAATTTTATAAATGGTAGCTGCCACAAGTGAAAAGAAGTGAACACGTGATCAAAATCTAGGACATTTGTACCTTGCCAGAGCTGTAATCAGGATATTTCAGAGAAGCAATGGTCTTTGTCGATGGGACAATGTCTGTGACAGTAAGAGTGGTTGAGACCTATGACAAAAAGGAAGAGGAAAAATAGGATAAGAAAAGACACCATCTGGAGTGCAAAGCACATTTTCTGAGATGACAAGGAAAAGTAACTGACATTCGATTCCGTATCAACTTTGACATCAAACAAAGTATTCTTATACTTGTACTGAGCTGCTACATCGCCGGTTGAAAGCCCTCCTTTTTTCACTGCAGTTGACGTCAGGGCCTACACCAGAGGGTAGATAAATTGAGTTAAAATCACTTCACATGGGACTTAACAACCAAAATATAAGAGGAAAGCAATGGAAACAGTTGCAATGTGATTACAAGGATAGCAAGAAAAACAGAACAAAAACTAACTAGAAGACGTTCAACATTGAAAAAGAATGAACACAGAATGAAGAACCAGCAAGTGTACAAAGTCCAATTAACAATGGGGAAAAGGAAGATTAATTAACAGGAAAAAACCATAGTGATATAACTCCAAAATAAGCCATTATGAGAGGTACACATTCACAAACATCAATTGTACAAATCCAAGGAGATGTAAAATTTGACCCCAGAAAAAATCTTCTGTTACCCATTCTCTTCAATCTTTTCCTGCAAGACACCTCCTGAGAAAGAACTTCCTAAACTTAGGAAATACATCACCAGCCCAAAAAAAGGAAGCAAAGCTCTGAGATATCCCTACAGTCATTACCCCTCTTTGGGTGGCTTAATCACATCACTTGATGAGAAGGAACATATATCAACATATTTTATAAATCAGAAAAGTAACTACTTATGCTTTATGCATCCAAGGGAAGACTGACATGAAGTCAGGTTTGAAAGGCACTCTAGCCAGATTGCTTAGAATCCACAAGTTTACTCGAGATGGATTTTCCACCACTTTCAATAGGGTCTCCATTAATGCCACGGATTTGAATGAGAATATATCCAGCCACTGATTAGAATGAGAAAACGTCCATGTAAAACATCATGATAGGTTGTTGAATATGAATACTAACATTAGCATTCAATAGTTAAAGATGTACAAGAGATTAGATCTTTGCCATACTTGGGATGCTACATTTCGAAGAGGTACCAGTTGTATTCAAGTTCTAGGATATAATCATGACTAGATTATCAAAAAAACATTTTTGCTCATGAAAGCTCTTGCGAGACCGACCATGAAATGATGCACTAGAGCTCCAGCACATGCATGCACCTTATCCATGAATAATTCCATGAATCGTCGAGAACTGGGGCTAAACAAATCCAATAAAAGAGAAAAGAGCCAAAATAGCTAATCTACGGCCCCTCATTTTGTCGACAAAACAATCTATCCTAATAACATAACAATAATGCACCATAATGCAGCCATTAACAGACCTCATCAAAACAGCTAAGTATATGAACAAAATTAATACTACGGCATAGTAAATGTAGTTTAGATGATAAATCTCTTAATTTTAGTCGCAGAATAATTACAGAACAATAAGTTGAACCAAGTGTATTCAATCTCAAATTCCGTTAAAATCTACAGAGTACTAATCAGTCAAAACCCTAGCTATTTTCGTTCAATCAGAAAAAGATACTACCGCAGTAGCGGAGTTACTAGTCCTTATGATCAAAATTGGAAGTCCAATTCAGACGGAGATGAAAGAAGGTCGTACCACTCCGCTGTAGCTGTAGGTGGAAACAGACAATTTCTGATCGGAGATATAGTCCTTGGTCAACAGATCTACGAATCAAACGAGTACAATAACATAAAAAATATGATGAAAATGAGAGGAATTACAACGAAATTTCGAATAAAAATTCCGGGGAAAACAAAGAGAGAGACGATATGGAAATAGAGAATTTACCTTTGGCCTTCTTGCCGATATCGGAGAAAAGACCTGGTCCTTTGCTCATCTTTTCCTGGAGAGGGAGGGAGTGAAGTTCGAGAGAGAGAATCAGGAGAATCGACAACTACTGGGACTGTGATGAGAGGGAAAAAATGAGGGGTACTGTATTTCGTGGCCACCACCAAAATCGGTGGCAAACGGGGAATATAGCAACCATGGATCTGGGTCGTCGATCTGAATCGGGTGGTTTTTATTCTTTGTGATTTAAATAATGCTGGGAATCGGGTTGGGCCCATTAATTTTTTCTAGAGAGAAGCCCATGAGTTTTTACATTTAATAGTTTTTTTTTTGTTTTTTTGTTTTGCCGAAGTTATTGAAGTTATTGTTGGCTCATTTTATCACCTGACAAAGTTGAAATTATTCTCGTATTCAATTACCATGCTATTATTGCTTAATGGTACTTTGTTCTTTTTACTGCAAATTGGTGTTCCAAACATACCTTTTCAGGTTTGTTTGAATAGAGTATTATTTGAAATAATTACTGTAACACTTTTTGTGATGTGATGTATGTGAGATAAAAAGATAATTGAAAATATAAAAAAATGGATTGAAAAATGTGTTTATGATATAAACGAAATATTATTTGAGATATTTGTGCTATCCAAACACTCACAGGTAAGTGTTTGGATAGCACAAATATGTGAGTGTTTGGATAGCACAAATATCTCAAATAAATATTAGTATATTAAAATAAAATTAAGGATGACAGTGGAAACAGATGCTCTGGATTTCATAGTGTGGGAGGTGGGACGAAACATGGGGCATTTCCCCTTCGGTTAAAGATGGAGTCGGGGTGCCACCAGTTAAAATAATAATAATAATAATAATAAGAAATGTAATTATATATAACATTTAATGTAATTAATTATAAAGTTATAATAATGCTATTATTAATTATAAATACTATATAATATATATTAGTATATATAATATAATTAATATTATCAATTATACATGTATACTAATAAAACCTATTAATTAGTTAAGCTAAATTTATTAATACATCTATATTAAATTTCTAATTATATTTAACACAATAGCAATGGGAGGGGTGAATGTCCCGGTGAGGGGACTAGCGGGCAGTGGGGGGGGAGGACTCCCGTCCGTTGCCATTCCTAGTTCAAATACATGTACCCAACATATCCTAATTCCTAAGTCCTAACAAATTTGAACGTTGACCTAACTGAAAAACAATTGGAAAGGACCATCCAATGGCGTAGAGGTCCCCCAAAACTTCGTGTTCCTTAAATGAGAGGTCTCTTTCGAGTTCATCAAGTACGAGGTATAAATCCATATGGCTGTCTATATAAAAGCTTAGGTCATTTTTCCATCGTCAGCTGACAAAATCAAGTTATTCTCGAATTCCAAGTACTATGCTATTATTGCTAAACAGTACTATTGGGATGCCTTGACTCAGATCTTCGATCTATGGCGATTCGACTAGATTGCGCTTTACTGAGTTATTTGGGGGTCTCGCTACCCGGTCAGCTAGTCGGGGTCCAGCGGGCAACGCTCCGAAACTTACGGCATATATTAGTTATCGTGTCTGTTTTTTTTATTTTGGGTCTTGGTTTTGGACCTAAGCCCGTTTGGTTGTTTGGTTATATATATATACACCATCTATTCATTCTGTAATGTATTATGATTCGTTTCAAAACCCTAATAAAAGCTGATTCCCCCAAAATCGTTATAGTGTTCTTGTTTGTTCTCTTGTTTTGTTGCATCTGTTATAACAAGTACTTTGTTCTTTTTTTTTTAAAAAAAAATTTAATTTAATTTAATGCATATTGATGTTCCATAAGTACCTTTAAAAAGTCCCGAAGAGGAAGATCAAATACATATACCCAACCTATCGAGGTTTATGAATTCTGGGTCCAATCAATGGGAGCAAGAATATTTGTAGTAGTCAAGACTTCATGCAACATATGTACGCTCATTTTCCTAGCTTAAACTTCAGTCAAAATAAGACAAACTTCAAAGTCCTAATCAGCAGTCTCATACCATACAGCAATTGATTTGCTTGATGGGGACGTACGAAAGAGAGAATGCAAATACAAGGAAGCTATCTAGCTAAAACAGGATAAAGGAATGATCATTTACGGAAAGGGGAATTTATGCCAAGTGTTGACCCGTTCCCCTGAGCTGTCAATAAATTAATGATTAGAGGAGAAGAAATAACCAACTCAACTCATCTCGCTTTACACGACGGTAAGATAATTAAACTCAAACATCTTCTTCTTTAGAGGCACATCAGTCTAAAAGTTGGAAAACAAATTGGGTCCTGAGAAGACAGAACTTTGTTCATCTGATCGCAAGTCATGCTAGACAATAATATTTATGCACAGGCTTATTATGATCTATCTGGATGGGATGTATTTGCCCCTGCTTTTTGCTCGATAAATTGCTTCCATTGATAGTCAGGGAAACAAAAGAAAAAGAAAAAGAGGAAGACATAATAAAAGTACATTTGTCCTGTTAATTAGTCATGGGTCACGTTCTTGGAGTTTGTAAATCGGTCCAAGTTGATTAGGTAGTTGCGGTTGGCAGAGTTAGGCAACTCTGGACGAAATCAGAATACTAGTGGCTGGCCCAGCCTGCGTTTTACACCAACCATTATTGTGTTTCAGCATTGCTTATTTAATTGAAAAAACAAAAAAAGAAATCCTTAGCATCCGGTTCCCTCACCTTCAATTATTGTACGCGCAAAAGCCCATCAGTCCTCTGAACCAGAGTCACAGCAATAGGACACCAAACAACGAAAAAGTTTTATTCCAAGATTTTTTCTTTATACAGAATCCCTTGTGGAAGAGATCAAATACTAATAAATATGTCTGTGCAGGTTCACAGATTCTCGCAGCCAATTGTAACCAAGCTTCCGAAAGAGGAGGAGACACTCGAAGACGTGCATCTAGTTAAAAAATTTATTCACTATATATATAGAATTCGAACTCTCGACTTGTGGCCCGATGAGCATCTAGTTTTCTAGTCGCTTGTACACCTTTAATAAAAAGGCTAGCACATAGACAAAGAAAGCTTACCGCGTAAAAACTACTGCTACACGGTTTCAGTCCGCGTAACGACTGACGACCCCACCCTCCCTCCACCAAAGAATCCATCACCTGTAAAGCAACGATAGGCTGCCACGGCCTAATCAATAAAGGGAGTTACTTTCCTTCTAACGTCAGCTTTGGTTTTGACTCTTACCGAAATAAAGGATTTAATTAATGAGTACTTAGAGTTGGTTTTAAAAAATATTAGTATTAATTTAAAAAGCATTCAGATGCAGGAAGATATAATAAATATATAACTGTGTGTATATTTACTGAGTAGATTATGTACAATTTACTAAGTCAGATGCCGAGTTCCCTCTGAATACCTGTTTCAAAAATCCATATGAAAAGGAAAAAGAAAAAAAACAAAGGGCCTACATTTTAACTCGTGATAGACAAAAAAGCAAACGCTTATGCAATAAACTAGTCTAATAAAATGCGATGAATCCCGCATGTTTCGTTCAAATCACACCTCAAAATCCATATTGACCGTTGTAACTGAAGTAATAGCAGTAGTAGCATCAAGCAACAAGCTTTGTGGCTATGGTGCAGTGCAGCGCCACCAAGTAATGTACTAATACCCAAGGAAATCGGATCTTCATTTGCTGCCTCCTTTCTACCTACTTCATTTCTCGTCTCGTTCTTTTCTGATTATCCCCTTAGTCCCATTTCAGTTCCGTTCCGCCCTTTCCAAGAGAAAATTGCTCAGAAACTTCGCCATGTTGGCGTCATCCTCAAAGCATATAACAGAGGATGCTTCTTTGCTTTCTACTTGAAATTGTCCTTCTCCTTTTTTAATCACAGCCCGCGTACGATCCCAGACTTTTCCTTGTAGTTCCTCCTTTGTTTTTGCTTTATAAACACCGCACCGCAGTGCTTGGTTGAAAACAACGTTTATTTTGATATTGTGCATGTGTACGAAACAAAATCATTGCAAGATTGACAGTAATGGAGAGCTACTTGAATGAGAATTTTGAGGTGAAGCCTAAGAATTCGTCCGAGGAGGTTTTGCAACGATGGAGGGATCTCTGTGGGGTTGTGAAAAATCCCAAGCGGCGGTTTCGATTTACTGCCAATCTTTCCAAGCGTTACGAAGCGGCTGCTATGCGCCGTACCAATCAGGTCCCCTCCATTTCCTATTTTCTTTCTTTTCTGCTGGAATTTTTACAAGACATGGAATCAAGAAATTTTTTTTCTTGATCCCCAGGATATTTTTTCGTGATCCCTTGATCTTTTTGAGTATATTGAAGGGAAATTAGTAGAAAATCAGGAAATGCACAGAAATAATTCTGGTGACTTTGAGCCAAGACCTCTGCTTTTTTATGATCATTGCTGAATTTGCAAGGGCTTGACGCATGGACTTCATGCTTTTCATACTTGAAATTTTTTTTATTAAAAAAGTGATTTAATGATACCATGTTTAAATACTTGTAGCATTTGCCACCAGTTGAATAAATACTTGTATTGACTGCCTTACATGACCCCAAAAACCCAGCCCGGTTATGTGCCTTTAACAAGATTGCAACTGTACTTAAAAGAGTTTTCTTACCTTTTATCTGCCTTTTTTGTTATAGGAGAAGCTGAGAATTGCAGTATTAGTATCAAAGGCTGCATTTCAGTTTATACAAGGTGAGATTATTGTTACTACTTTCTTATGCATCTGGAGGCTAAAATTTTGAATACATTGTGGAGATTCATTCTTTTCGGTGGATTATTGCAGGTGTTGCACCCAGTGACTACACCGTGCCTAAGGAAGTTCAAGAAGCTGGATTCCAGATTTGTGGGGATGAGTTAGGGTCCATTGTGGAAGGTCATGACCTGAAAAAGTTGAAATTTCATGGTGGAGTTTCTGGTATCGCGGACAAGCTGGCCACTTCAACCACAAACGGCATTCCAACTGATGCTGCAGCCCTGAACCGTAGAGAGGAGGTATATGGAATAAATAAATTTACTGAGAGTGTTGCCCGGAGCTTTTGGGTATTTGTGTGGGAAGCCCTTCAGGATATGACTCTCATGATCCTTGGAGTGTGCGCATTGGTGTCTTTGATAGTTGGTGTTGCAACTGAAGGATGGCCAAAGGGGGCTCATGATGGACTTGGAATTGTTGCCAGCATATTGTTAGTGGTGTTTGTCACTGCAACCAGTGATTATCGTCAATCTTTACAGTTCAGGGACTTAGACAAAGAAAAGAAAAAGATTTCCATTCAAGTGACTAGGAATGGTTACAGGCAAAAGATGTCGATATACGATCTACTTCCAGGAGATATCGTACATCTTGCCATAGGAGATCAGGTTCCAGCAGATGGACTTTTTCTATCAGGATTTTCTGTGTTAATTGATGAGTCAAGTTTGACAGGTGAAAGTGAGCCAGTAATGGTCAGTGCTGAAAACCCTTTCCTGCTCTCTGGGACCAAGGTGCAGGATGGATCTTGCAAGATGCTGGTTACTACTGTTGGAATGAGGACTCAATGGGGCAAACTGATGGCTACTCTTAGTGAAGGGGGAGATGATGAAACCCCACTGCAGGTTAAATTGAATGGAGTCGCAACAATCATTGGAAAGATAGGCCTTTTCTTTGCAGTGGTGACTTTTGCCGTGTTAGTGCAGAAGATGTTTGGACGCAAACTGGAACATGGAACACACTGGAGCTGGTCTGGAGATGATGCACTGGAGATTTTAGAATACTTTGCTGTTGCAGTCACCATTGTTGTTGTTGCAGTTCCTGAAGGACTTCCTCTTGCTGTGACTTTGAGCCTGGCATTTGCAATGAAAAAGATGATGAATGATAAGGCACTTGTTCGTCATTTAGCTGCATGCGAGACAATGGGCTCTGCCACAACAATTTGTAGTGACAAAACCGGGACGCTCACAACCAACCACATGACTGTGGTGAAATCGTGCATTTGTATGAATGTCAGAGAGGTCGGCAAGCCAGCTGATGGTGGTTCTTCATTGTCCTCCGAACTCCCGACTTCTGTCGTTAAAGTTCTCCTGCAATCAATTTTTAATAACACTGGAGGAGAAGTAGTGTTTAGCAAAAATGGAAAACGCGAGATATTGGGAACGCCAACTGAGACAGCAATCCTAGAGTTTGGATTATCACTTGGTGGAGATTTCCAGGCTGAAAGACAAGCATCTAAACTTGTAAAAGTCGAGCCTTTTAATTCTACAAAGAAGAGAATGGGTGTTATACTGGAGCTTCCAGAAGGAGGAGGTCTAAGAGCTCATTGCAAAGGAGCGTCAGAAATAGTTTTGGCAGCCTGTGACAAGGTGATTAACTCAGATGGAGATGTTGTGCCTCTCGATGAGGAATCAGTCAAACACCTGAAGGCTACCATTGATCAGTTTGCTAGTGAAGCTCTTCGTACCCTGTGTCTTGCCTATATGGAACTTGAAAATGGATTCTCTGCTGAAGATGCTATTCCAGTTTCTGGTTATACATGTATTGGGATTGTAGGCATCAAGGATCCTGTTCGCCCAGGAGTGAGGGAGTCTGTGGCCCTCTGTCGTTCAGCTGGAGTGACTGTTCGGATGGTTACAGGAGATAACATCAATACCGCAAAAGCTATAGCTAGGGAATGTGGAATCCTTACTGATGATGGAATTGCCATAGAAGGTCCAGTTTTTAGGGAAAAGACCCAGGAGGAATTACTTGAATTGATTCCCAAAATTCAGGTGTGCTAGATAGATGCTTATAGGATACACGAGCAACTACCTACTTACTGCCTTCGTAGTTAATAAACCACAACTCATTTCTGCGATTTTTTTTTAAAAATTTTTAAGGTGATGGCTCGATCTTCGCCGCTAGACAAGCATACATTGGTGAAGCACTTGCGAACCACATTCAATGAAGTTGTTGCAGTAACTGGTGATGGAACAAATGATGCTCCTGCACTTCATGAAGCAGATATTGGACTTGCAATGGGCATCGCCGGAACAGAGGTTCGTCATATAAAGGAGCCATTCCACTTTTTAAACTTATCTTATAGGATAGGATACAGATTTGGGCGTTAAAAAAGTAGAGCGTAATTTGGAAAAATTCGTACATATTTTCAGGTTGCCAAAGAGAGTGCTGACGTTATAATTCTCGACGACAATTTCTCCACGATTGTAACCGTGGCCAAATGGGGTCGGTCTGTTTACATAAATATTCAAAAGTTTGTGCAGTTCCAGCTGACTGTCAATGTAGTAGCGTTGATTGTCAACTTTTCTTCGGCTTGTTTGACTGGTAAGAATCGTACGTAGTATTTCAGTTGTCAATAATATTAATATGTTAGCATTTGTCATTTGTTCCTCTCCCTCAATTTTGTCTCTATAAGATGCTGAGACAAAATCAGAGCATTATTCATTTTTTTAATAAAAAAAAAAGAAACTGTAAATATCATTTTTTATTTCAGGAAGTGCTCCCCTTACCGCTGTTCAACTTTTGTGGGTCAACATGATCATGGATACTTTGGGTGCACTTGCTCTGGCCACTGAGCCTCCTAACGAAGAACTAATGAAAAGACCCCCAGTTGGAAGGACGGGAAATTTTATTACAAATGTCATGTGGAGGAACATCTTAGGACAATCCTTGTATCAGTTTCTATTAATATGGTTTCTTCAAGCATTTGGAAAAACAATCTTTTTCATTCGTGGTCCTGATGCTGATTTGGTCCTTAACACCCTTATTTTCAACACATTCGTATTCTGTCAGGTAACTCTTTAAAACCATGGATGGATGGTTGCAATCTCAGTATTCCCTCATTGTTTCGAGTGATCCAAACTTGCATGTACTACTGTTTGTATTTGCAGGTTTTTAATGAGGTGAACTCACGAGAGATGGACAAAATTGATGTACTCGAAGGCATACTGGACAACCAAGTTTTTGTAGCAGTCATCACTGCAACTGTCTTCTTCCAGATTATTATCATTGAATACCTAGGAACCTTTGCAAACACAACACCCCTCTCGATAGTGCAGTGGTTTTTCAGCATACTTTTTGGTTTCCTGGGCATGCCAATTGCTGCGTACTTAAAGCAGATTCCAGTTTGAAGATCCCATGAAGAATTGAAACATCTGATAAGGAACTCCCCAAGGGTGGAATCTTGGCAGATGTGCTTCCAATGAAGATCTTGATGTGTGATTCTCTCCCAATTGCCCTTTTTCATCTTCACAAGGCAAGTTTTTGCAGAATTGTAAAGCATGAATAGTAGGTTATGACAGAAGATTTATAAGACCAACTACAGCTTTAGGGTAGTTCCTTTCTTTTTGTCGAGCAACTATAGAGTAGAATTGAATGTGTTTAGCAATCGTGTTGCTTGAACTTGATGTTGAAACTCCTGTATAAAGCTTATCTCTGTGTTTGCCTCTGAAAAGCATCATCATGGTTTACAGCTTAGGCAAAAACTTGTACTTGAGCGACCATTGTCCTTGTCAACTCCAACTGATCAATTACCAAATCGTCACTTGTAAATGGTACTTAATCATTTTGATGCCAGAATTTTGTGCATGCTACTGAAGTGCAAACCAAAAAATGAACCATGCACCATAAACCATACTTGAATTCTGTGTTATTCCATGTTTGATTGCCTTTTATGCACAACATGAGACATCTCAATTAATCCCACATTGATAGGATCAAATAATCCCATGGGCTGATGGTATAAGTTATCTCAAATTGAAACTCTAATAATTAATTATATTAACAGTATTCCTATTTCTCATCAACAACAACATTTGGGAAACTAATCTATTGGTTGAAAGAAGAATTAAATTTCTCGCGGCAACGCTTTATACTACTATTAGGTTGCAACATTTTTTTTCCTTTTTTTTTTTTTTTTTTTGTAAGAGTGCTAAAGTAAAAATTTAATTGAAAACAAAAGAAAAAAAATCTTGTGCAATAGAAGTTAGTGGACAGTAAAATTAGCAGAGAGAGAAGAAAACCAAAAAACAAAATCAGAACTCATAAACGAGCAATTTATTTTTATTCCTTATTGTACTAAAAATACTTAATTAAAAGAAAATACTCCAACTTCATTTTCTTTCAGAAAAACTTTGTATCGAAGTTGGACCTAGAGGGATTGTCGAGCATATGACACTTGTACATCAAAGTTTTCTTTCTTCTTTTTTTTTTTTTTTGAGCTCGATGCAGCCAATTTTGCCATTATAATATACATAAAGATTTTATGAATTTACTGCCTTGTTGTCCTTTATTTTATGAATTCACAAACTTCTCCTTTATTTGTGGCATGTTATGCATATTGGTTTTGTATTGAAATTGTTGATCCAACGAATTCAAATTCAGTACATTCACGAAGATACAATTTTACTTTAATATTTAGACACTCGACATTGATCTGGTTTGATTAAATTACAACTTATTAGGATCGGGCTAATTAACCAAATTTAGGTTTACCCGACCCACGGACATACGTATAACGTGTCCCAATGGCCATATTCCTAATACAAACAGCAACGACACACTTTCAGTCCTCTCCCATTTGATTCCTGTGCTCACCAGATAAATAATGCAGCCAAACAGGTTCGAGCAATGCTCTGGCGTTCTTCAGCAGCTGCCTTCCATCCGCATTGTCTCTTAACTCCTGTGCTTCCACCTCGATTCGAGGATATATGCTTTGGACAGAGGCCAACATTAGCTTCAGTCCCCCCCATTCCTCGTGATGCCTGACTAACTTCATGCAGACGAAATGCAGGATGCCCAGTACATGATCAAATTCCTTTCTATCTAGCCCAAGAAGTAAACCATTCAAGAAAATCACTCCCACAGCATCTAGTACATCAGGGTTTGTTCTTAACAGTTGAACCATTATTCCCAGAAGTTTCCTCAATGCAGAAAACCGCTCAGATTTAGATCCGCGAACTGCCTCCTCATCTGAGGCAACGCCTTGAAGTTCATAGAACTCGATCTTTGCTAGAGTGGTTGTCCATAAGGAAAAAATATATGCATCACAGTCAGATGCGGTCCCTCCCGAAGTCTGTTTCAGCAGGTGGATTGATCCTAGTGCTAAAATTAAGTCGGGCACCCATGGCTTCACTGCTGTAATAAGCCGAGCTGCATATCCATAGCCTAAGCATTCTTCAACTGAAGCAAAAAGGTTAAACAACTCATTCGCCAGGTTGCATGGTGCTGGTAAAAGAAGGGAAGCTTTGGACGAATTTTTTAGCAATAAGCTGAGAAACTTGGCAACATAACTGAACGAACTCCTCAAACAAACAAATGTTTCTCTCAAGCCTTCTTCTGTGAACTGCAGCTGAGTGTTGGAATACTTTTTCAAATTAAACATCATGAACTTTATGCATGTCATTGCAAACTTCATACATAATTCTTCATTATCATCAGCAATTTCAATGGAAATTGCATCAACAATGAGCTTGAGTACTGCAGTTAGCACCTTCAACATATTTGATATCCTTTTTGGTTTAATGAAGCTGGATCCTGTGTAGAATTGAACAAAAAACAATAAACTGGACTCAGTTAAAGAATTTCATGAACTCAAACCAAAAAAAAACACACACACACAGAGACTATTCTAAAACACCAATGCCACATAGAGAAATGCAACAATTTTGTTGTGGAGATCCTTAGACGACCAGGTATTCTGCCTTTATAAAGTCAAGTCATCCCGCATCTAAAGAACTACCAACTTAATCTATATTATTTAAACTAGTCTATAAAGCTCTTCTGATTTCTTAACCATTGTGTAGCTGATGCAATCAACACCAACTCGTTTGCTCATCCTATCCACCAAAGCACTTGTCCTAATTAATTGTATCAGCTCTTGTAAACAAATGCTGGATTCTGAAAGGTTCAAATGTGTACCATTGTGAAATGGAAGCAGAAGTTCTAGAAAAATAGAATGCATAAGAAAGAAACTCACCATCATGAGTTGGTCTAGGCATATCAGTTTGCAAATCTGTGTACTTCACACATCCATCTTCCATGACTACCTTATATGTACAATTAAATAAATGATTGAACGTTGAGTCCAAAACAGTATTCCTCGAAATGGACTGCAAATTAGAGCAAAAGTTAGTGGAGATTTGTTTTGTAGCATCCATTTATAAGTCAAGATAGTACCAAAGATTCAAAAAAGTTCAAATTGATTTGCTTCACCAAACTTTCATTGCAATACAGTTTCAATGTTCCATAAAGCTGGGGGATAGATGATCAACAAAATGCCAACAACCTCTCTTCAACTACACATTTGGCTCTCCACATTCTTCACAAAAATATTTAAAGAATAAATAAAAACATTAACAGTTAAAAAGGATGAAAATAATAGTTATATTAACAAGATTTCTAACTCAAAACAAGCTTTAAATCCCCATCAGAATCTTTCCCTTGTAACAGTTCAGAATTACAAGAAGTATCAACCAATTTTCCACTGTGTTTAACAGGTCTTGACATCAAAACAACCAAACTTCTTAATGTACAAGTACCATCAATATCAGGATGAAACATTTTACTTAGGACAAACTATATGATATCTATCTCAATTAAACCAAGCAGAAATAGATGCTCATTTTTAGAAGTATCTCCAAGACATTAACAAAGATGGGTGAGAATAAAATAAATCAAAAGAAACAAGAAAAAGCATGCAAATGCAAATCTAATTGACAGAATGTGCTTCTAAGAGCAACAGGACTTTGACAAAGAAAAGCATATGTGTTTTGCACCAGACTTGATTTACTGTGGAAACATACATCTGAATCAACATTTCACTTGCCTCAAGAGGTGAATCTGAAGAGTCTAAACATTCTCCTTCCCTGAAGCTAGAATGTGTATTTCCAATTGTGCTAACATGTTGCAGAGACATATGTAGGGTGAGAGTTGCATATGCCAATACTGGAGAAGCACTCATAGTATCGCACTGTAAGCATTGCAAGATGCTAACCTCAGATATCACCTTCAAAGCATCAAAAGCAGCTTCCAAATTCCTAGAAGTTAATATTGCAGTCCGCATATTTTCAGATAAAAGTAGTTCCTTTATTTGCCAGGCTATTCCTGTAGCAATAGCATAATCCTCATAAAATCTACTTTTGACAAACTTGGATGATCTTTTCTTCTCGTCATCTCCCAACTTTGATGAGGCTCTCGAGGTAGATTTAGTTTTCCTCCTTTTAGCAGAGGCATCAATAAATTTTGTTTGTTCTATTCCAAATCCGACATGGCAGTCATGTGCAGTTTTTTGCAAATGTTTTGTCATGGCATCAAACATCAGATCAAACCAATCACAAGACAAGACCATCTTATGAGCAGACCTAAGTTCAACTTGCCTGTCCATATCACTGCATATAGCACTGCAATTCATAATCAGTCCCAAGCAATCTTTGAAAAGGCCATCCACGGCATCAGGAGAAATGGCTGTAACAATGTTGCAAACACAAGATTTGGCATGAGTAGTAGGCGCAGCAGCAAAAATTCGCTTCAGCTTTTCACCATTCACTTCCTCCTTCATTGCAGCCTTGGTAGATGGATCATTTACTAAATTGTCACAAAGGTGGGAAGCAGCAGTCAGTAAACCATCCATATGTTGTGCATCAAGCCGATCAGATGACAGAGTTAAACGGATGAGAACACCAAAAAGCTCCTTGAGGGACTGCAATGATGCTCCCTCTGATACACAAAACTCACAAAATCTTGCTCCAGCAACAGGGCACCTTCTTATGAGTGCAATAAAGCGATTACATGCTTCTTCCTGGGTTACTTGAGAGGGAAAATATGATGGTATAAGAAGTTTTGTGATTTTCTGAGCAACAAGAGGGTGATCATTTGCAAGTGAAGACAACAGTAGTTCTAACTGCACCACCTGCAGGCAAACAGACACATTTACGAGTGCACTTACAAAAAAAAAAGTTATCAGTAATTAGAAAAAGAGAAAGTCAGCAATTGCTAGTGATTTTTACCCAAATATTTTTGCCAGTTTGGAAGTACCTTATGAAACTGAAAGTTCCGCATATCCCTTACAAGAAGAAGCAGATCCATGATAGCAACGCGCACTGAAAGTGCATGATCCAGAATCAAATGCCCCATTCTAGGTAAAAGTACTTTAAGGACTTCATGGGAATGAGGATTTCCAAGAAGGTACATGATTCCATCAACCGTGGAAAACCTAACCTCAGTACAATTGTCATGTGTCAAATCATCAAAAATTTTGGTAAGTATCTTTGTGATGGATGGTGTAGGAATAACTTCCCAAAACAAGTTAAGTATGCGACAACCACCCTCCACAGCCACAACTCTCACATCTGGACATTCATCCGTAAGTAATTTATTCACCAAAAAGAACTGTTTATCAAGCAGCGTATCTTCAACCTCCTTTGTCGCATCAGGATCTTCAAGGGGGAATAGGTCTAGAAGTAAATGAAGTGCATTGTGACGAACATTGGAGTTCGCTACCTGAAAAAAATGGACCAGTACCATAATGTATGAATATATTCTTATAGGAAAACAAGTAGCTACCTCCATTGAGCTTGAGAAAGACCAATGATGACCCTCAAACTTGAGAGCTAGTGAGAGAACTCAATATTCAAAAATGAAAAAGTCCTGCAGTAGTAACTAGTAATGCTTTTTTCCCATTTATCAAACTTCTCTTCAATTCACTAAGAAGCTATAAGTTTTCCAGTTGCCACACCATCACTAAGCCAGCCTGACAGCATTCAGACAACAATATAGGTCAATGAGTTAAGTTCCCATTAAACTATTTGCGAAAAGCTGCAACTTGTAACATAAAGCGGCAAGACAGTTTCCTTTTACATTTTCAATCAATTCTGACTACTGAATTAGGTCCTAGCAAAGAAATGATTTAAAATTTTCATCTGATAATGCAATGTAAAATTTCCTAGACCAGTTTTGAATGATGAGGAGTGGCAAAAGAAAGAACCAGATTGTAGAATCATATCATGCTTGTAAACGTAATGAGCTGAATTGTTAGCTTTTACACTGCACAGCCACGGTAGCACACAACAAACAGCTCTATACCACTAACTGAATCACAAGAAAATGAAGCGGTAAAAATTACCTGAAGAGAACGAAAGATCACAGGCTCGGCAAGCCTAAAGAGCAGTTTCTCAACCCCATGTGTTGTTCTTTGGATGATAAACGCCCCCAAAACCGTCCTGATAGAAGCAGCAAATGCGGGGGAGCTAGCATGTATAGCGCTCTCGATCAACCCCTGCAAAAAGTCGTTCTCGATTTCGTCCTTCGACTCTCCTTCCACGGACTTCCAAGCCCGAAAAACAATCTCCCCATAAGCTTCCAACATGGATTTCCTTCCAAATGGGATCTGCGACTTAATCATCGCCAAGGCCTCCGTCACTAGCTGCCCACCCAGCCCAAATATAAATGCGATAAACTTCCTTCCTTCCTCTGTCTTAAAATACAAGGGGGATATCACGCAACGCATTAACAAATTCTTCAAGTCCTCGATACTTTCCTCATCTTCAAAATCAAACAAAATAAACGCCTCTCGAAGACTGTAAACCCTGTGAACGTCCACTTTCTTCTTTAAAGTCAATGACCTCGATAGCAGAAAAGGCAATGACTGCGAAATTAGGGCTTCTTTTCCAGGCAAATTCCTCTTCCACCACTCCTCACACAAATTAGCAATCTCCGACAGCAACGTCGAATCCGACTCGAATATAACTAAATTATCGTGCAACTCGCTAACTCCAGGGAGTAAATCAGCAGCCGAAAATGAACCTTTCGGATGTGTGACGCAGAGGAACGCAATATACGTGTAAATCTCGAGATTTTCGACGACGGATTCCTTCTGCCTTTTCTTTTCGTTTTCGGTGGTGTGAGAAGCATCATCGCTTTTCAGGTGGCGGGAGGAACGGCGGACGCGCTTAGTAGGTGGAGTCTGAGGGGAAGTTTGGGGGCTTGAACTGGAAAACGATTTAAATTTGTTAATTGATTGGGAAATTGAGCGGTGGAGAGAGGGCGGGAGGGAAGAAACGAGGTCAGAAGGAGGAGTAAGGGTGTAAATTAAGGATTTGAGAGTGGATTTTGTAGATTTTGCAAACCCTAGCTTTTTAGCTGTTGAGAGGAATTCTTCTGCTGAGGTCTTCAGCGACGAGCGAAGCCTCTTCTCCATCGAAAGGATTGCTGCGCGTTTTTGTGAGTGGGGAAGTGCGTGTTTCTACTGTCGTCAGTGTCTTGGAATGGGAGGGAACGGTTAAGAGTTACGCGTTGTGAAGGTTGTTTGGGTGACCGATGGATGGAAAGACATGATTGGATTTGGGATGTGGGGAACAGGAAGTGTCGTTAAGCTTTGATTGGTCTGTTAGCCCATCAATTAAGTAGTTCTGTACCTTTTATTACTTTCAAATTTGAAACTAGTTTTGGCGGCCTGCGAGAGGGGAAAGCAGACAAACAACATCGGAGGAACAAAACAGAAAATAAATAGTAAATAAATAAATAAAAGTCACGGTTTGGATTGCCATCTTTTGAAATTTTTATAAAATAAAAAAATTGCACTCCCTCCGTCCCACTTTAATAGTCTTGTATTCCTTTTTCATCTGTCCCAAATTGTAGTCCACTTTCTAATTGAAGAATGTAGTTGTATTTTAATTTTCCTAAAACACCTTTATTCAATATAAGTAGTTGTTACTATAAACCTAACCCATTTAATAAGAGTTGATTCTTTTTTTACCATCAATTCAAGTTCCTATAAAGTTGTACCATATTTAATGTGAGGGTATTTTAGGAAAATAGCAATCTAAATTTACTTTTCCAACAAAGTTAACTACTTTTTCTTAAACTGTGTGAAAAAAAAACAGAATTATCCAAGTAGAACGGAGGGAGTAGTACCATAACACCTTGAAGTATATGAACTAAAAAGGTAATGGTAAGGAATATTTTTAATTTAAACTAGCAATCCAAAGAATCCCGTAATTTTACCATTCAAAGAAACTTTTGAATCAAAATATAACTGGATTTTGAATCCACAATTAATTTTTAAGGCTTAGTTTGGGAGTTTAGGATAGAAAAGAAAAGAAGGGAAAATTTAAGTTATGAGAGAAAAGAAGAGAGGATAAGACATTTTGTTATGTTGTTTGGGAGTTTTGAAAAATAGTGGAATGATTTTGGATATCAAAGTCATTAAATATTTGTTCAAGATCTTTTTAAGGACAAAATAGGCATTTTTAAAAAAATTGACAAACTTCCTCAAACTTTCTTCCCATTTCTTTCTAATGTGGGAGGAAAAATTTTGGCTACTATTCATCATCTTAAATTCTTACATTTCATCATCTTAAATTCTTACATTTCCTTTCTTTTCTTTTCTACTAAAAACTAACAAATGAAGGAAAACTTAGGTTGTGTTTGGATTGCATTTTTCGTAATTTTTCATGGAAACCGGCAATCCAAACAAGGCCTTAACTTTCTCTTCTTTCCCTTTCTTTTTTGTCCAAATCCTCCGCTCCGAAACGAAGCCTAAGTGATGGGACTTGATCCCTCCAATCTACTTTTTGAAAAAAATCTTTCGATGTTAATTTTTTAATTTTAATAGTAACAAATCTGTTTTCTTAGAATGCTCCTAACCCAGAACTAAGCGGGTCAAACAATTTGGACATCTATCAACAATCTGTTAAAATCAGGAAATATGGGATAAGAAGTTTTGCGAAAGAGAAAAAAGATGAAGAATTTCTGATTTCAGCTAGCCAATTTCAAGAGCTAGAATTGATTAAGTTCCACGGAATTACGCCACTCGACAATTGCAATTGCATGACTCAATTTCTGGGTTCACACGTCTGCTATGAAACACTAGTTAGCAGAAGAACAATCTAGTTCTGGTGTTTCATTAAGTCATTTCACTAGTACAAATTTTTCCACTAATCCTAATCCTAATCCCTAAACCCTAGCACTAAAACCCTAATATGTAAACCCAAACCATGGAAGCCTAAAATTTAATTTACCTACAAGAATTGTGCTAATTTCATAAGTGGTGATTAAGCGTGTTATAAAATTGGTTAAGGTTCCAGTTGAAAATAAAAAAAAAACTAATTAAATATGAAATTTGGCCAAATCATCCTTTTTTTTTTAAATACTTTGATTTTAATGTTAATTTAAATAACGATAAATAATGCAGCATTCAACGATAAATAGGTACAATAATTCAATAAAAATTTGAATGATAATAAAACAAAAGATTTTACAAGAAAAAATCTTAAAATCAGAATATTATCCGCCAATTCATTCATAAATTCAAGTATTGTAATGCCTCAAATGTCACCTCACGTATCGTTGTTAGTCCCAGATAAGCACACTGCGAAGAATTAGTGGGATCGAGATACATCTTACAAATTGAACCGATCCGCGACAGAGAATCAACCTAAAAAAGAAGATAAGTATTAAGAAAAGAATTGAACTGATTTGTGGCGTTTGCGGCTAATGAAAGTTCCATCGTTTGACTAGTCAAAAAGCTTTTCTCAATGAAAAATTCACAATAACTAACGCCACACATCTGATGTACGATTAACGAAAAAAGTTTTCCAAAACGCCACAAATCAGTTGTGCGGTTAAGGGAAAAAAATTTTTAATTCATTCGCCACAAATTAGTATTGCGGCCAAAGATTTTTAAAAAATTTTTTCCTGCTCCTTCAAATCACGACCCTTTATAATACGTTAATCAACGGTCCATCTTTGGCTAAAATAAAAAAAATGCAATTGAAAATCTTAACTTCAAAAATTCTTAAGCCGTGAAAAAAAATGAAAAAAAAAAGTCGAACAACCTTTAAGCCGATATTGTGACTTGCAGCGGCCCTTATGATATACACACTCCCTACAAAACACTACTTTTGTGATAATTTTTAGTTTTAACATTATTTCAAGAAATTCGCCAAGTATGAGGATCCACATTTGGTTTAGCACGCTATATTAAACAAGTAACTAGCAGCAAACCTTTTTATCCCCACAAAAGAAGTCCTATCACGGCAAGAAATAACCAACAATGTACTTAACCAAAACGGCCTCCTATTGCTTTTTAACTTGACAGTACATTTTCCCTTTGGCAGACAGGTAATCAAGCATAACATCATAAGTTCATAAATCCATTCCCTCTCGCACTTGGTTTGAACCCTCACCTACACGCTACAGTAGGGACTCAAGCCCCTCCCTGGTGACCACCGAGCCAGTGGTCATAAGGTAATACTACTACTACTAGTCTTCATTATTCAAAGGACACGTCCCCTGTTCGATTCTCAAAATGATTTCAGACTCTGAGTTCTTCCGGGTTCGTGGCGTCCCCAAGTACAGCGAAAAGTAAACAGTGAAAGGAAAATTGCCCGAGCATCACAAAGCAGCCTCCAACCTACCCACCCAAAAAAAAATAAAAAAAATAAAAAAAATCCAACTTTTGCACATTTTGGATGGCCCAAATGTAAGACGGATGAATCAAATCAAACAAGACAACTGTCATTCCCTACAGCTCATTGGTTATTAAATAGCCTTTTGGAGGGAACAGAGGAAGCATCCCAAGACTGGGCGAATGGGGTTTTCCCATCAAAACAAAAAGCAAAGATCTAAACAATAAGAACAATTTGCAAACTGAAAAAAAGTTAACAGGGCGGAACTAGCACATTTTTTTTTTTCATTTATGATGGCCGATACCACTATAGCAAGCACTACTACAGTCTCCACCTCTCCAGCAACCTTGTGGACATCCTATTTGGCCATCGTTTGTTTCTTCAAACTGAAGTCAGCTTCTTAGCAGTATGTGCTTCTCTTTCTTCATTGGTATTTTTGCACTTGTCCAAGAGGCAGAAACTTCTGGTTCATATTGGAAACTGGGATCTGCCATCAAATCCAATGCACACCAAATCATCGCTTGTAACTAATTAGTAGTACTTGGGAATCTGGCAAGTTGATTGATCTTCCTATGGAGATCGATGAGTCCTCTGCGAAGGTTGATGTTGATCACTGTCGGGGTATGCAAGCCTCCTTTTGGTGCCAATTATGCAACAACTTTCTCGACAATCACGTGAGCTTGATTGCTTTAACGACAAACTCAGGGGACTCTGCAGATTTGGGGTGTTGGACTTAGCCTTCTGAATTTCCCGCATTAGATTGTAGCATAAGAGCACATTGTCCTGTCCCAGTGCATTACCAATACATGAAATCAGATAGGTAGTATAACTTTTTCTGCGCGGGCATAAAGTGCAAACGAAGGAAGAATGAATCATGCATCGCAAATCATTACTTTCAATTAAAAGCAAGGAAACTCACTTTATGTGAAGAACCCCATGATGAGATTATGCTCAGCTTGAACTCCAACATCTTCATTGTCAACTGAGAATCGCAGGCTGCTAAAACAGCCACAGCAGCAATCATGGACGGTGGATATTTTACTAAACTAATATCTGAATTAACAAAAACCAAGCCAACTAAGAAAAATACGTTATCTGCAAAAGGAGGTGGAACTCAACTTAGTGCAACTATGGATCACCTTTTAGCATAGCCAATGTGAGTTCGATGGCTCTTGACATTAGTCCTTTCGGTCTTGACTCACCATAAAACTTGGCTATGAAGTATCGAAAATAAAGGAAAGGGGTGAGTACATTCATTTTCCACTCCAAAGCATCCAAAACCAACAGTTCCATTTTCTGAATCAGGCGGCCTTCAAAATTACATTCATCTATGTGATAGTCAGATAATGCCGGCGCTTTATACTCCTCCATCTTCGCAGCCAAAGATAAACATGCAATGGACAACAACCGAATAGCCCATAATTTCCCATCCTACCAACATCGATCAGGCAGTGTCACAAATTATTTTCCACCATCAGAGAAGTCTATTATTGAATCGCGTTTCGAGACGAGCAAAATATCACAAGAACGAGCGAGAAACTGAAAAATGATACTCACCTCAACGGATCGCTTAGAAAAGAACCCGTCGAAGTATGTCAGTGACAGATAGACCGTCTGGAAGTGAAGTCCAAATAAAGCTCTGGTCTATACCCAAAAAGAATGAGCAAAAGAATAAATAATAAACAAATCCCAGAATGAAAAGGATGGCACAGAGTAGTGAAAGAGAAGAGATAACAAACATCAAGAATCCATTGGACAGCATCTAAGCGGGCACGTTTCAACCAACTCTGTTCGTCAGTCTCGTCGATTGAACTATTGCAAAGAGATTTATTGGTATTTGACTGTAAATCAGATTCCTTGTGAATCAGCATTTCAATGTACTCATCATCGTACTCAAAAATACAACATTGGCACAAGGTTTCATCACTTTCGTTGTTCAGAGTGAAGCAAGATTCATCTTCTTCGCACAAAAGGCTAGGGATAGACGATGTAGTCTGAGAAGTTTCCATCTCAATATCGACACAAGAAAATCTTGGGAGTGTAAAGTGATTGTGATTCTGGAGAGCTGAATCTAAGGAGTCGGAGGTTACTGAAATCTAGGAAGAGGGGGGGGGGGGGGGGAAATAAAAAGGCGGTTGAGGTAAAAGAACGGGGCTGAGTTTAGCAGCGGTTTTGGTGCCGCCAAATTTTTAGCGGCTGGGATGAGAATTATGTATGTAGCGTCTTTCTTAGCAAGTTAGCAGTTAGAATGTTCTACGGGGAGTGGTCGAGTAAGCGTGAATAACAACACATTAGGGAGGCCGCCGTCTACTCGACCCTTTAATTTCTCCTCATGTTAATGAAGTCCGGGATTTTTGTACGGGATCCAAGTTTCTTAAACCATTTTCTTTCCCAAAAAAAAAAAAGTACCTAAATCATTGTGTGTGTGTGTGTGTGTGTGTTTTTTCCTTTTCCCCTTTTATATCGAACAAGCACTTCTCAAAATTCTAGTGTCCCGGGTTATGCCATGCGTAAACGTGAATATGAAAAATGGCTCCCTGTCTAACCCCTTTTAATTTCTTCTTTTGCAGAGGACATGGATTGTGATACTAACTTTTGAGTACTCTTTCTTTGATTTTCTTTCTAAAATTGCAATGGTGGCTTTTATTAAGGGCCGAGTGTTTTTGTTGAATTTTGACACCATGGTACAGGGCACTGCGCATTCTATTCAAATGTTAAGATTACCCTCAATCAACTTTATATATATGTTGCTAAGATTACCCTTGATCAATCAACTCTTTTATTGATTTTGTTAGGATCCACAACTTTATGTATGTTGCTAAGATTACCCTTAATCAATCAACTTCTTTTTATTGATTTTGCTAGGATCCATTATGCATTAATTACCCCTCTTTCTCTCTCTAATTAGGTATTTTTATAAGGGTCAACTTAAAAAAATTATTGGAGATATATATTTGACAAAACCAATATGAGAGGGAGGCAATTTACAAACATAAAAATATGTGTGAGAGAAGAGGAATAATATCAATAATAACCTATTAATCATATCATAAAAACAAGATTCCCAATCCTTCACTCTTCTCAATTAAACACAATAATACAACTTTCTATTTATAGACTAGATGACTTGACAACCAAGTCTTACGCCACAAGAAAGTTCCTAATAACATACTAATTTCTAAACAATAAAACAACCATAACTTGATTCCAATAGAATTACTAAAACCCTAACTTGACTAAAACACTACTAAATAAGAATATAGAAAATTTCTAATTTTCTGTTTTGATTTAATATGCCAACATTGTCTCCCTTAAATCAAACTCTCTATTGGATCAGCTTCACCACCATCAACTTTTTTTTATTGATTTTGCTAGGATCCATTATGCATTAATTACTCCTCTTTCTCTCTCTAATTAGGTATCTTCTATAAGGGTCTTTTATCGCAACGGATCTTCTGTCCCACACCCTGTGCCACTCTCTGTCCCACTTTTTATTATATTGCTTTTTCTTTTACATAAACATCATGTTTTAATTCTTTTTTGTTTCCTTAAGATTCAATAACTATTAATTAAGTAAAAAATAAATACAACAGCTTCAAAAAAGTAATATATAATAGAAAATTAAAAAATACAACAGAAAATTCATAAAAAATCTCATTTTTTATGCATTTTGATTTTTTTGAGTTTGTTAAATTTTGTGTATTACTCAATTAATAGTTATTGGATCTTAAGGAAACAAAAAAAATGTTTATGAAGGAGAAATAGCAATATAATAAAAAGTGAGACAGGGTGTGGGACAGAAGATCCGTTGCGGTCTTTCACTTGTAAGTTTTTTTTTCAGTGTAAGTGGAAGGACTCGAACGCAAATCTCTCACTCACACTCCTTCCTCTCAACCACCCAAGCCATCCATCCCCTCTGGTTCAGTTTGGGTTATAACTTATGCAAATGGAATCTATTTTTTGCTAGAAAACAAATTATTGAGATTGCGATGGGGATTTATATAGAGGGAGTGTTCCTCAAACACTATAACACTCAAATAAATTTTGACAAGCTAATGCTTTGGTCTCTCGACCTCATTTGGATAGTAGTTTTTTTATAGAAATTTTTTAATATTCTCTATAAACATGTTTTTCAATCATTTTTTAACTTCATATATCTCAAATTATTACAATATATTTTATATATAAACTCCTAAAAGTAGCAATTCAATTGATTCTTTTCTATGATTACAGTGTAATTGATGGCGTAATTACCTCCCTTCATTTGATAATAAAACCGTGCCGGTTGTCATAAGCATTACAATATCCATCAAACTTGGCTTGCGCTCACTCTGCGTGCAAAATCATTAATCCACACTGATGCAGCAAATTGTTTTTTACGTATCAGTCAATTGTGGTTCGCAATTCATTTGCATGCAACTCTCAATAATATGAACAACAATGGCCAATAGTAATCAAATTTTCCCAATGGAATACCCTCCGGCGGGCCTCTATGAATAACACTCCTTAAAGACTCGTAGCACTTAAGGCTTCCATTATCATCAAACATGCAAAGCACAGCACATATAATAGTGTGAAAGCCATAAAAGCCATCATTTAAGACAAATAATTAATTGACCCGACAATTGTGTCTTGACTTCCTACTCTATTTTAAGGTATCATTGGTTTGTCCAGCATCTTGATATCTCCACCGTAACTTAATGTAACCAATTAAATTTAGAAAGAGGACACGAGATCTAACAATTAAGCCATTACTCTGCCACATAGATTTGGGAGTGCTGTGATTAAGCCGTTAATGATACTATTTGCTTAAACCGGCAAATACTATTGTAGCTAAAGCAACAAAAACGTAGCATATGGTCCACGCTATAAGATTTTGCCCGTGAAAAATAATTTTGCCCCACGTTTTCTTCTTAGCAAAAGAAAAGAAGTGGATTTTTTTTTTTTTTGGGTAATGAAAAGTTTGGTTGGGTCTCTAGTCACCAGCAATGGTCAGGGCATGCCTCTGGAATCATAGCTCATTTACAAAAGTTTTTATAAATTATCTATTAATACAACTCTCACACCAACAATGCATTCGAACACGTGACCGCCCTTTTACGAAGAAATGGCCTGCTGTTGCCAACGAAGTCAACTTGTAAAAAGAAGTGGAGTATTGATAATGGTATGTAATTACACGTGACCGTGATTGTCCCATGGGAGCGGCTTCACGTGTGCGCGGAAGGTGGACCACCGCTGAGTTGGGAGATCATAACCGGAGACGCTCCACGTCTCATCAAAACACTAGTTGTGGAAGCCAATCTTTTTTTTCCCCCTCATTTTTATCGGTCAAACGAGTTGTAGTGGCCAATCTGTTGCAGAAATGAGAAAAGATTAAGCTAACAATTCACCCAATTTTCTTTTTCTCCATAATTGCAATAATTCTATTGGGACCTTGTGGGATGATTGACTTTTCTAGTCCATATGTCTCGGTGTTTCAGTATAACATGTTACGTTGATATAGATTAGGGTTGCAAACGAATCGAACCGCCCGCGAGCGCTCGAGTCAAGCTCGACTCAAGTTCGATCAACATCGAGCTCGAGCTGGCTCAAGTCAAAATCGAGCTCAAAATATTAAGCTCCGGCTCACGAGCTCGAGTATATATATATATATATATATATATTTTTTTTATTTTATTTTTTTATTTTAAGTATATATAATTTTTTTATTTTTTTAATTTTAATAGTAAAATTACATATATATCTTTAATATTTTATTATTTATTAAGAAAAAATATTATTTTATTTATTTTTAAAAAAAAAATAATTATTTTTTATTTTTTTCGAAGCTCGAGCTCGAGTTTGAAATTGTCAGCTCGTCGAGCTTGAGCTCGAGTTCGAGCTCGAGTTCAATGAAATTATGTCGAGACTCGGTGCGATTTGTTTGCAGCCGTAATATAGATGACCTTTATTAATTTCTTCCTCGTTGTGGTATTACTGGACAATTTTATTTTATGCTTTAATTTGCAAATGTCAAACTTTAAAAGAAAATTTATGTCATTGATCGATAATGGTAATATACTCCACGAGTTTCACTTGCACTATAAGAAAAACAAAATTAAAGGATTCCTGTGAACTTGATTGCGCAATGCCAACATATGCATCTTTGTCTTGCCCGTTTGCGTCTCCGGGTTCTAACCAAGAAAAAGAACTTACGAAGCCCAAATACAAAATACATGGGCACAGCTAAAAACATCACATGAGTGGCCCAATTTCATGAATTTGCGATGAACTCAAGTTTGCCCAAATTAACTGCCCTGGATAACAACCAAACGTTGGCGAATAGCAGAGCCCAACGATACATCTAGAAAAGTAAAAGGGACAAAATTTTTGCGAGTTCATTTCTCCTTTTCTTAATTATTTTGGTGATGAAAGATGAACGTTAATAACTTATCAACAGAAATAGAGAGATTGAGACTTGATACTGGGATTCAGCTGCACTCTCTGAGTAAAGATTTCTGCAGACTCGCTACGAAAGCAGGATAAATCATACTTAAAATCATATTATTGTTATAGGCAATTCACCCCCCAAAAAAAAAAAAAAAAAAAAAAAAAAGAACAGTAGTATTGCTGCGCTCGTAACCTTTGTGCAACTCAAGGGAGGAAAGTTATAGTACTGGATAAGATAAGAAATGTGCGATTTCTGATACCTCTTTTCCCTGAGCACTGTGAAAGTAAATCAGCCGTGTCCAACGAATCTACAGGTGTTTACGGCCTGCAATGTGCGGTGAAGTTTTGTCTCGCTCTAGAAAACCTTTGCTAGTTCAATACAACTTCAATTTCGTCCAGAAATTTAAACAGGTAGAGATCCAAGACTAAAATGTTTCGATGTGCAGAACACACCCAATTCACTTGGTTAGAGAATCATAAGACTGTAGCGTGTTAATTGTCATGTCATGAGTCCTGACTATTCCAGTTGTAAAGTATGGACAGAATATGTTGATTCATGCTTCAATTATGAAAATCTTGTACCCTTGCAATGGACACATATAAAAAAGGTAAGCATTATAGGTAGAGAGACAAAAAAGGCTGCTTACAATCCCTTCCACTTTATTACTTAGCTCAAACTACCTCTAATGCACAGACACTTATGATTTACACAAAAAAAATAGAGAATAAATCTTATATACACTAATAGTGTATACACTATCACCATTAAATTCATGACATATATGTAAAAGTTGGAGTTCAAATTCAAATTTTACATAATTATCATTCATCAAATACTGACAGTATATATATTGTCAGTGTAAAAAAGATTAATCCGAAAAAAAAAGGTAGCTTTGTGTTGAGCCCTGAAATTATTTCGGCCAGAAAAGAGTTGGTATTGGAATATATTAAATGTGTCTTTGGAAATATGCAAGGTGGATTTCTGCTATTTATGGGAGTAGTTGATTTGATTGAAGGGAGCACTGTTGAGGTGGGAGGTTGGAAGCAGCAAAACGCGGGAAGCGCGTGGATGGCGAATTGGCGAAACAGACTGTAAAAACACACGTGAAGATATCCAAATTGCACACGAGTTTGACTATTCAGATCTTTAAACACCGCAACTTTGTTGTGCAAAACATTGGCGATGGAGCTGACTCCAATCCACATCAGCAACCTTTTGTCTGGGACTCGATCAATAATCATTAATCTCACATTCACACGTCCCGATCTCACTCGCAACATGACTATATATAATCACCTGCTTCGCGTTCAATGAATTCCTTCTCCCTTCTCTCCGTCGTTTTGAATTTCCCATTGTTACAAGAAGGGGGTGCTTAGGATATTGTATATACTGTAGCGTCGTCTAGAATTGCAGGGCAGTATAGAACACAAAGGGTCAGAAGAGTTCTGTAACATTATTGGGTTTCCAATTATTGATTGCGGTGAATTAGTTTTTGTGTAATCATAAACCTGTACGTTAGATCTGTACATACGCTTATTTGGAACGTATTCATTAGAGATTGAGAGGGAAGAGAAGCAGAGAACACCGAACCCTGTCGCCATTTTTGCCGGTCTTGTTTGGTGTTTCTTGTACAGACAGAGAAAGGTAAGCGTGGTTTATGTCTCCTTTGATTAGTCTCTGACCCTTCTGCATTTAAAGAGCTTTTAATATCTCCATGAAAGGTACCAGAGATTTAGAAATATTCATCTGCAAGACAAATATGTTTACTAGAGATGAAATGGGTTCACGGTAAAAGATGCATAGAATACGTGAATCCCTAAACGATGCATTTAATCCTTCTTCTCAAGATAAACCAAATTGCATTCGGCAATTCACGTCTCTGAGAAAATAGATATTGAATTTTATCTTTTATAATAACTCTGCAGAAGGGAAGTTCGGGGCCCTGTTTTGTGAAGAGAAATCACAGGGACATGGAATCTTCCTTGACTTCTGAACAAACAGCACCAGTCCCACTCCCACTCCCACCTCCATTGCCCTATCCTGCAATAACCAGCCTCCATCAGAAAAGACTGAGCCCGAGGGCATCGCAGAATTGGGGAAGTTGCCGTGCTTCTACGGCTGGAAATCCAGCACTGGACCGGCTATTTGATGGAGGTTATCGAGCTGATGTTTTAATTCACACGGATCATGGCGGCGTCATCTATGCACACGCAAGTTTTCTCGTAAGTTATTGAATTTACCGGTTTCCATTTGACGGTGCAAATTTGAACTTTCTGTAGTATTAATTAGAGTGCTTTTCTTGATTAAAAAGGATGGAATACAAAATTCTCGGCTGAGTAATATGGGAAAGTCGCTTTAATCATTTTCTGGATCAGAATGCGTTTAATTAATTTTCATTCACTGTCTTTACGGGGGATGAAATATGGTATTCTCTTCACAATCAGTCGTCATTTTCGAGAAATGGATTTCGTCCTAAATATATATATGCATAGAATCTATAGATCTTGAACTTCATGTAATGTGGTCTGCAACAGGGTGTAGCCTCTCCTGTTCTCAAGATGATCTTGAAACAAACAAAAGGCCAAAATCGTGGTCGTCATCGGTCAGTCTCAATACGGGGAGTTCCACCTGAAGCTGTCCGAGTTTTTATCCGATTCATATACTCTTCCTGGTAAAGATTTTCTTCCTCCCCTACTAATTCTTCTTCGAATAATTACTTAATTAGTAACATATCTACTAGCCTGCTGACCATTGTAGTATTTATTGTGCTCTTTGTGAAGCTACGAAGAAGACAAACTCCAGGAACATGCTCTGCATCTCTTGGCTTTGTCACATGCCTATGCGGTTCCCCAGCTAAAGCAGTTGTGTGAGTGGTGGCTAGAACGCAGATTGCTGACAACAGAAAATGTAATTGATATCTTTCAGCTTGCAATGCTGTGTGATGCGCCTCGCCTTAGCCTCATTTGTCACCGTTTCATCCTCGAAAATTTCAAGCCCGTTTCTGTTACTGAGGGATGGAAGGTAATGAAGGAAAGTCACCCGGTACTTGAAAGGGAGATTCTTGAATCCATTATCGATGAAGCTGCCGTAAGCATTTCTTCTTCTATCATATCCTTGCTTACTCACTTCTAAGTTATAGTGACCCGGAAATTTGTTTCGTTTCTCTAAACTGGATGGTTTTGCCAATTTGATTTTCAGAAGCAAGATTACAGGGTTAAGAAGATCAATGAGAGGAAAATTTATGAACAACTATACGAGGCAATGGAGGCTGTTGTTCATATATTCAGAGATGGATGCCGTACCATTGGTCCACTTGATAAGATTGTGCTGAAAGATCAATCACCTTGTCCGTATGCCGCTTGTAAGGGGCTTGAACTGCTGGTTCGCCATTTCGCTGGATGTAAGAGAAGAGTTCCTGGTGGCTGCATTCACTGCAAGAGGCTGTGGAAAATCTTGGAATTGCATTCTCGAATTTGTGCTAATCCAAACATCTGTAGAGTTCCTTTGTGCAGGTTGGCTTTGGTTCTTTTTCTTTTCGTTCTTTTTTTTTTCTTCTCCCCCAGTTTTCTTCTTTTCTTTTTGTGTCTCGTATCTTGATCACAAAAAAGCAGAAATGTGTGCAATTTTGCCCCATTTCCATTATTAAAACTGCCAAATTTAACCGGTTTTTGATGGCATGAGAATTAGTGTTCAGCACAGTTCAAATAAGATCACCCTTGAAGCTTCTATTAACACTTGAGACATCCGTTTCAGGAATTTCAAGCACAAGAGAAGGAGAGAGAACAAGAAGGACGAGCTTAAGTGGAGGATATTGGTCAGAAAGATAGTGAGATCCAAGAGCATTTCGGGAGCTCCATTCTTCTCTCTGGAATCATCATGACCGCACGAGTGCTTAATTGCAAAATCAATATTTGATTAGTACAATTCTTCCAGTGTGCAAGAAGCTTTTACAAAATGTGTTGATATATAAGCAAATTGGATATTTCATTTTTAAGGTAACTACTGATAGCCAGAACATGAATGGTCCCTTTCCATTATTCCTTGGATCCGTTCTTGAAAGGTAACTACTGATAGCAAGAAAGAACATGAATGGTAAAGCCTCAAGGGCTGTACGATCGCAAGTCGAATTCTAAGGTCAAATTCGTGGTCCATCAGATGGAGAGTAATTTTACGAATTCAAAGGTTTTGATTGGACTTCATAAATAATTTCCAAAAAACAATAATGTGTTTTGCAACTAAGGAGTCAGGATACACCATCCACCACCCGTGAAGGTAAAACGTGTTAAAAGATATCTTTTACGTGTTAATACTTTATATATTTTATCATATTAATATGCACATTATCGTCGTAGAAATTAATTTTTTACACATTCTAAGTCTAGAAAAATGAAATGGTTATTCTGTAATTTTAAAAGTTACATATCATTTTTAACCCTAATTTTTTGGTTAATGTATACAGCTGCTATGTAAGGATGCAACGTGCATTACCATCATTGATACTCCCTCCGTTCCATTCCACATTGATAGTCCTGTTTTCCTTTTTCGTCTGTCCCAAATTGTAGTCCACTTTCCAATTGAAAAATGTAGTTGTATTTTAATTTTTTTAAAATATTCTTATCCAATGTAAGTTGCTATTACTATAAACCTATCCTATTTAATGAGAGTTGATTCTTTTTTTACCATCAATTCAAGTTCCCATAAAGTTGTACTCTATTTAATGTGAGGGTATTTTAGGAAAATAGCAATCTAAATTTACTTTTTCAATATAATTAACTATTTTTTCTTAAACTGTGTGAAAAAAGAAACAGAACTATTAAAGTGGGACGGAGGGAGTATATTGTACAACTGTCGTGAACGATTGTGGAAACTCATACTCCAATTGCGAAACAGCTAAAAAGAAAAAAAAAAAAAGGGTGATTTGGACTTGAGGAAAAAAAGGCGCTACGTTGGAAGTTGAAATTGAAAGGAAAACGTTCAACAATCGTTCGCCTCACTTCTTGGCCGTATTCGCCGAAAAGAAGAAAAATAAATAAATTGTCATCATTCACTTCCCTGATCTTGACCGTATTCACCAAGTTGCAGTCGGTCCAATTAAATCTCCGGTAGAATTTTTGCACTGACAGATTGATTAGAAAGGCTCGTGAGAGCGACTTCCCAGATCCACCATCTTCAACAAATTGGCGGCAGGTTGGATATTGTCATATTGATTGTTGAGGAGGACTTCGTAATTGATCTATCACCTGAAAAATCACCATCTAGCCTGAAGATTTGGTTGCCGGAAAGCACGAAACCCATCCAACAGAACGCAGATCTTGTGAAAAAGTATATATATATTTCACACCTTTGGAATAAAATGCAATTTGGACATCTGTGATTTTATAAATTTAATTACATCTCTCATAATGGTAACGGCCACATTTTGATTTAATCACGATCAGCAAAAGACATGCTAATCTTTTGATTAGCTGGTCCCTTGTTGCCTCCTGTTCTGAATTTCTAATCGCAAAACACAGCGGGCCATCGACCACAGTGGGAGTCGAACCCACGACCTTTTGATCCGAAGTCAAACGCGCTAATCCACTGCGCTATGCGGTCCTCTTGTGCTCATTTTCGAGCCTTTCCCTCCCTCAATTGCACATCTCCGGTCGCCCACTGCCTTACCTTACCCAATATGACCTTTGTTACTTTCTAGATTTAAACGCCAAAAAAAAAAAAAGGAGTTAGGAAAGGACTAATGGAAGCTGGAATTCTCCTGCCCTAGATTCCGGAAAAATGTGCTTGGCCAACCAATACTGGTACCCTTTTCTAATTTATTAGTCTGATTTTTGTCCTCTTCATGTTTCACTTCGAGCAAGGTTGTTAACTGGGGTGACAACTAATTGCTCATATAGTCTGTCATAATTTTTCCATAGAGGGTTTGAGACTGTTTTGGCGGGTTGCATTTCCATTGCCGTCTTCATCTCTGTCTGTCATAATTTCCATTGCCATCTCCATGTCTGTCTGCTCTATCCTGCTTGCCAACTTCTGCTTAAATTGAAGGAATATACATAATCTAGAAGACATCATGACTCACGAGTTCACATTGTACGTTTCTGATACGAATTGACTGGGATAACAACTGCAATTTTACATCTAGTCAGTCCCTTTTCATGCTAAAGATATCGAATGCTTCTCCCCTATTTAACGTGGGCAGGCCGAAGTTAGGCAATTTAACTAGTCAGACAGAAGTACAGAAAGAATTTTCTTATGCTTGATTATTATGAAATCAAAACTGCGTTTATGTAATACTACCATTTTGCGTGGCATTTCGTTTTATGATTCTTTGAATATGTGTATACAATACAAAAATGTCTTACCTACTGGTATATGTGTTGGACAATAACTTAGGCTGTCCCTCCAGTCCTTTACCATCATCTCTTAAACTACTGAATTGCTTTGCGTTCGACTGCACTTGATACTGTATCATGTCATTGTATTGCACCTTATTTTGCTTCGGCTTTTGCTCAAGTCTTTTATTCTTATATTAAGGGTTGACTAGCAGATTGGTTGATCTTTCCCTGTCCATGCAATACTCATGAAGGCCCTTTTCATGCTGAATACAGCTGAAGTAATGAGATAATTCACACCTTATCTTCTTGGTCACTAGCTTGAACCCATAACATGTTGTCCTTTGCTGTGCTACCTTCTTCAAATCCTAAGGAGATGAGCTATCATCATCGGAGCTTCTATCTTGTCTTGCATTGTATCTGCTAAGGACTGGCAATGATGCAGTTGCAGGCATTCTGAATGATCTGCCTGTACCCATAACTATTGATCTATCCTGCAGTCTCCCAACTTCTTTGCATACGTTATCCAGAATAGAGAGAAAATCTCTTACAATCACAAAGATCCTGAAAGGATGGGCCTCTTCTTTCGCTGCATTGCCGTGAAAGTATTCTGTAACCTCCTTTACTAAGGACAAGGCCGTCTGCTCTTCATCCTTAATGAGGAGAATTTCCCCTTCTGCTTCTTCTAGAAACTTCTTCATTGATTCAAAAAATTTACCTTGCATGCTTGGTTTCTCATATTGTAAAACTAATCTAACTTTCTCAAGTCCAATTTCTAGCTTGGAGACATAACTGCTGAGAACATCTGAGTCCATTGCTGCTGCCTTTTTGACATTCCCAAGTTCCTTGCTAAGTCCCGCAACAACCTGCAGACCTTGCTTCTCAAAATCATCCTCTTTGACTTTCAGATTTGTTTTATGTGCAATATTTTCATTTGTTGGCTCAGAACCTGCACCTTCTGATCTAATAATTTCTTGGACCACAAAGTGAAGCAATGTTGTCTTCCCATCTGTTCCTTTTATGTCCACTAATTTTAGCAGAGTATCAAGTTTGAAGGCCCTGGCATCACCACGATTAGTTCCTACATTCATGCGATTTCCTGTCCTGAGGACAGCTTCAAGGAGTTTGAGGAATAGCCTGCTGTTCTTCAGTTCTTGACTTGCCTCCTGATAAATAATATGCATTATTCCACAAGTCGAAAAATTCTTAAAATGATATTATAACTATAACACTTGATAAACTAGCATTAGCAGTGGAAGTTGAATGCATTTTACATGATTGTTAGGAATAAAACGTCTAGTCTTGTCACCGCAGAAACCAACTCTAGTTGATTTGCAAATTGTACCTCTAGTGTTTGAAAGGATTTTCTCAAGTAGTTTACTTCCACATCAAAGTTTGCACGGTATAGCATGGCTTCCACTCTTTTGAAGGCAAATGGTACATCAAGAATAGCCTTGAGGAACCGCTCTGCTGACCCTAGTCTAGAGGATTCACCATCGTAGTTCTTGAGTTTTATTTCTTCCTCTTTGGTTGGAGCCATCTTGACCAAAGTCTCCAGAAGTTCAGGACCCAATCCTTCTGGATTGCCTGTTGCAATAAATACACACACCATATGACAAGGTAATGGAAAAACATGGGCTTTCCCAAAAAGTAGTTTCATGAATTAGGAACCATAATAAACCAAGTACAAAAATCTTGAATTGGGCATTTGGTTTTATACCTCCTGATTTCATTGCTAGGTATACTACGCCAGCATGAAACAGTGAAACTGTTGTGGGTTGCAGAGAGGAAGAAAATGGATAGAGCTGCTTCCACTCCCCAGCCCACACTCAGTTCTTTCAATTATTAGTATTTGATGGTGCATGTCATCAGCGTCACTCTTATGTCATTAGTTGTCCATTATTGTAACTAAGAAGGGAACCATTGTGCAGGTGGTGGTTCAGCAAATGGAGAAAAATGTTTAGTTCGTGTGTTTGTTTTCTCTGCATGTGTGTTGCATCCTGCTCTTCCCTCTCCCCATTTACTATTCGAAATAGGAATGCCCAAATGTCTGACAAGTTGTAGGTGAAGTTGCCACCAATCAAGCACATTGTTGTTTTAGATGGCACATACTTGATGAAGTATTTTGTTATTTGGATTTAATTGTGCTAAAAAGATTTAAATTAACAACTTACCAGATACTGGGGAGATAAGTGTAAAATGTAAAATTTGAAGTAGATAGGTACCATAAAGTATTACATTTGAAGCATAAGAAGATGACTGGGAGAATTGCTGTCTGATGACAACTAGTACTATTTAGGAGGATATGAATTATCTTATGGCAGAGTAGTAAACCAAAGGAGGGGGTAGTTTCTATCAAGTAAAAATAAGTAATTTCTATGAAGTGCATTTTAATATCCCTTCTTTTTGCAAATTACAATTGCCGAAAATTTTTCTGTTTTTAAATTTTAGACTAATAGAAGTAGTAATCAGGTCGCGTGGCTAATGATTTATTAGATATAGAAATGATAAATTAAATGAACTTCTTTCACATTCCTATGTTCTCCCAAAACTTTTGAGGATTCCCATTTGTTTCTAAGATACATACCATCTATAAGTGCTTCAGAAACCTCCTCCCTTGTCACATTCAGTGCTCTCAACAGTATCGCTATATTCTGTGATTTCTTTGGATCCAGTACTTTATTCTCCTGTTCAACTGGAGGGAGGACCGACTTCCTAGTGGCTTCTTTTGGAACTGAAGCAGCAGAATTACATCCAAAAAGAGACTCCATCATGTCCTCATTCAGTCTGCAAAGATAGAAAAATAAGTTTTTCTTGTCAGATAATAGTACTTAACTATTAGTACCCCTGTGTTCTGGATGCATCCACTTAACTGGAAGGAGCTAGATTTTAGTTGGTCCCACACTGTGGCTCGGTCTGAGGTTGCTCGCACTTTGTCCCAGTGCAAAGGTTTCAACTTGGGTCTCAGTCCATCCATGTCATCACCATCATGCCTCTCTGAAGAATTTGTACCATCATTAAATTCTTCTTCAGGTCCTAGTTTCTCAACTTCAGTTGTTTTTGGACTGGGGCTCCCAGATTTTCGCAGTTTTGGTTGTCTGGGAGCCACTGGAGGTGTGTGCATTGCTGGAGCAGCACTTTTTCGTGGTGTTGGAAGTAGCAGAGGAGGAGGAGGAGGAGGAGGAGGAGGAGGTGGTGGTGGTGGTAATGGGGCTTTGGATGTATCCTGGCCTTGGCTGCTTATTAGTTGGAGCCGGGCCATGTCTGGTGGTGGAGGTGGGGCTGAAAATTTTGGGCGTTTGGGAGCATATGGAATTGCTGGTTTGCTGAGCTCAAGCTGAGATAGCTGAGGTGGCTGTTCTAGATTAATTCGTGGTGGTGGCGGCGGCGGAGGTGGAGGAGGAGCTGGAGGCTGCTTGATTGAAGGTATGATGGCATGCCTACTAACATCAGGTGATGAAGCAAGAAGACGAGATTTTGGTGATGTTCTCTTGGAATGAGGAACAGAGCTATTGACATGAGTTTCAGCCCTGGACTGAGTCACCAGGCTAGTGTTATTGCTTCGTTGATTCTGACGGGAACCGGGAGTATAAGACCCTTCCTCGTTGCTCACAGACGAGCCCTGTGGGGTGTAAAAAGCGGTGTCATGACTCTCCTCATCAGATGATGACATGGGTGGTGGTGAATTTATGGCCGGAGGGGGCGGAGGTTTGGTTAACGGTGGCAAAGGTTGAAGGTCTGGGCTTGGCCTATAGCGATCGGATCTTTTGACTGAACTTAATTTTCTATAAGGTGAGCCATTTGGAGCATTGGTTTCGCTCACTGATGTTTGCGCTGAGGGCTCGACCGTCCCAATATACAGGAAAGTAGATGGGGGCAATCGCGACTCCTCGTTGATCGTCTGTGAATTCCCCCCAACCAGCTTCTGAGAATCATCAGGGTGTTTCGCCCTGTGCCTGTAGAGGTAGAATGCCAATGCTGACAACATCCCCAGCGTGACAATCCCAACTGAGATAGCAATTGCAACTTTCTTAGTCGGCTTGGACAACTGTGCCGGAGTGGCAACCGGATTAGGCACCGCCGTCGCATTTGCCGGTGCTTGCGGGGATGGTCGAGCCTGATCTGGTGTTGGGCCAGTGGGTACTTCAGGGAAAAAGGGCTGGTCTGGATTAGGAAACTCAGGGTTGGCTGGTGTGGGCGGTGGAGGCGAAGGCGGTGGTGGGACTGACTCCGGCGGGGGTGCTGAAGTCACTGGGTACAGGGGTTGGTGTAGAATTCTCCTCAGCTTTTCGCGTGCAATCAAATCTTGAGACACATGGCCTGCAGCGGATGCTTTGGGGGACTGGGTTGTGAAAGATGCAATCAGTGTTAGAGTCAAAAAGATGCTGATACGTCGAGCATTCATTATGATCCTATCTCTGGTTTCTTTAGTCTTCGCCAATTCATCTCTGATTTTTGTTTATCAACTCCCGGTGGTCACCAAGCTGGAGAGAGAAGTAGTGAGTCCGTAAAGAGAAGCTTCTCTTTGGCTGCAAGATCTGATGCTTGCTGTTAATGGTTTGATGTCAGCAGTAGCCGCTGTTTCCTTCTTTTTCCAACTGTGTACTAAAATTTCTTTACGTGCTGATAAAACTTGGAAATCAAACATTCCGTAAATTTGCAGTGGAATAAAAGAAATAAAAAACCCAAGAGGGAGATGAGTTTTCTTGAGGAACAGAATGCCACGTGGCGAAGAACAACTGACTTTATCAGTACTTTTGAGATTGAAGGACTATGATGGCCATGTCGTGTTGGGGCTAGAAAGACCGCGTTCAAGCCCTTTTTTGTCCGAAGCATATAATTTAGTACTACTACCTATTTTGTGGAGCTGAAAAGAGAACGTCCAAACTAGAGGATTTACTCCTCCTCCTCCTTGTTAAAAACGGTAATTGCACGTTGGCACCGTTTTCTTTTCTTTTCTTCTTTTTTTTTTTTGGAAACGATAACTGTTGTATAACCTAATTTATTCTATATTAAAGGGAGAGGGCGGAGCTAAGGAAATCCAAGAATAATTCAGAAGGAACTGAACTATTACCGGATCAGACGGATGCACTACGCATCTGGTTGAATTTTTTTGAACCCAAGCCACTTTAAATGTGACATTTGGTGGGAGGCAAGGTTCCACCAAATTTTAATGGCTGGGTGGCACCGTTTTCTTTTCTTCATGTTTGACGTTTGTCTCCCACCCCCACCAAGCTTTAATGGCTGGGTAGCACCGTTTTCTTTTCTTCATGTTTGCCGTTATAGTCGTACGTATGCCCTTCCGTCCCAAACTCTACCCTACCAACCTTTTTCTTACGTCCGTCTCATACAAGCTGTAATCTCACTACCGTGATCGTCCACGTGTCATATCCATAAATTTCATGGTACTCGTGACGGCTAGGATTCTACGCGGGTAGTTTACGTCAAATAGGGCAACAAATCTCTGTACTAATGATTAAGGCATGCACGTAATAAATTATTACTCCTACCATTAATTATCATGGCTGGCTGTAAGACCCAAGGAAATGAGATTTGATGTGCGTTTTATTGCAGGATTAGCGTTTTTTTTTTTCCTTATCTTTCCAAAATGTGACTCTGCCAGCAGTCACGTCTCCCTCCACTGACGAGTCTAGATTTCTAGCAGGGATTGGCGAAACGGCCCAAAGCACAAGTCCAGCGGCATATGCTTTTTTTTTTTTGTTTTTGGCATCCTGCTTTTCCTTTACACATCTTTTTCACTTTTTCTTGGATATATACATATATATATTGGCGTTTTTATTGTTTGGACAGTCCCGGTACTATCGTTTTCATCATAACAGGCACAGCCAAATAATAAATAAATCTACGGCAGAAACTAGACTAATACTTTGGTGGCCTACATTATATTGCTGTTTTCTTTCTTTTTTCCCCAAATTGCTTTCTGGCTTCTCTACCACAAAAAAAAAAAGAAAAAAAAATATTTTTTCTTCAGCCAACTTTTTGGTTGGGACCAATTCGTTCAAAGAAATAAAATACCAATTGAAGTATTGAATGGGCATAAAATGGCCGCATGGAGAGAATTATAAAATAAAAGCATTCATGATTAATTATACCGGTTATTTCTCATCATAGTCACTTCAACAAAAAGCTTTTAGTCTCACATAGTTGTTTCATTGGACTGCGTATTTGTCTCTGGAGTCGAATGATTAATTTCTCCACCAGAAAGGAATATGATCTATTAGTGTTTCTAACGACAGACTTCTTGCCTACACAAATTATTTCTACGCCACCAGTGCAAAAAATCTTGAACATTTTATTTTTTTTTTCCTTCTTTTTTTTAATAGAAGAACCAAGCCTAATGAGTAGAGTAGAGTAGTTAGTTGATAAAAAATTGTCGGTGTTGAGAAGCTGATTTTTTATTTCTATGCAAGGCCTAGGATCTTAGCTCTAAACTCTAAAAGCCCACCGCGACTGACTTTGTACCATGAATCAATGATGTGACCATTATTGGAGAACAGATTTAGATTGACAAAATAGCTAATTCACTTGACATGACGGTCGACGAAGATAGCATCCAGGAGGAAAAAGAGAGTAGTGATTATTAAACTATGGGATAATTTCATAAGCCTCCCTGAGATTTCTAGCAATTTCAAAGAGCTCCCTTGAATTTTTAAAAATTGCACCTATTCTCGCTAATTTAACGCTTTTGGTAACCAAACTTTAAGGCCCCGTTTGGCAAGTGAGTTTTTTTTATATTTGTCCAAAACTTTACTGTAACTTACTGTAGAAGTTTTTTAAAAAATTTGTGAAGTGTGTAAATTTTTTAATATTTTGAAATTTATAGTTTAAAAACTATGAGAATTTTTTTGTGGTTACTGTAGCTAAAGTTTTTAAAAAACTTGTAGCAGATAAACTTGACAAAAAAACTCAATTGCCAAACAAGTCCTAAATTTGATCAAAATTTTAAATGAATGCGCTAAAAGATCCACAGCTTATAAGGTTTGAATCACTTTCCAAAGCAGCTGTAACATATCTAACACAAATATAAGGAAAAAATGCGAATTTTTTAATACCATGTTTATTGTTGATAAGCAATTATGACAAAAAGTTCTATTACTATGATAGGTTATTTTAATGGTGACTTAGTGGAGATATATATATTTTTTAAATTTAAAAAAGAAAGGATTGCTATAATTCTTTTAGAATTTGTGGATTTTTAGATTGGTAAAACTATCATAGTCTGGAAGTAGTCTTTTGAGTAATTTCTTTTTGAACCAGTGTTTCTTTTGATACCAATAAAGAAAAAAGATCGACAAATAAAAATTAGATCACATTCAAAGTCATCAAAAAACAAAAAAGTCGCTAGTTCAACATTTAGTGGTCAGAATTTATATTTTATGGTTTTATTGGCAAAAATATAAACATGAGGAATAAGAAAGAGAAAGGAAAAAATATAATTATAAATCCCAATCTTTTATCTATTCATACCCAACAAGGTAAGTTTTATTAAGATGTTAAAACTAGTATTATCATTTTAGGCGAATAAGAAGGATGAGTACAATTTTTAAAACTTCAAGGAGCTCAGCAGAAATTTCTGAGATTATTGCTTTAGACTTTTCTTACGTCAATTTTCTTAAGTTAGAGCCCTTTTTCTTCTTTGTCTTATACCGTTGCGCCATTAAGGCCTTGTTTAACCATGAAAGAACCTTAAATAAATGATGTTCCCAGAGCTTAGGATCCAGTCTCCGGATTTCCCACAAGGGCCACAACGCTGTTAGTAACAAAGTATATCAGACACGATACTGTATTTTTACTGATGTTCTTTGCTTCAGGTGCAACGAGACAAGTGGAACGTTGCGGAAAAGGGGAAAACAAGTGTGCTTTTACTTTATGAATGAATGCCTTTGTGGGCAACTTTCATCCTGAGTTCATACACTACTGTTATTATGCGACAAATGTTCTTTCTGTACTCCCACCATAGATTTATCTTAACCTGTAGTGCTCTTGTATCTTAAATTCTTAAAGCACTCCAATAGAGGGTTGAAGATGCAGCAGCATGTTAATTTGTCCCCCCTGCACCACCAAAGCTAATGATATGCAATTGAAACAAAACTACTGTCGCAACAGGATTTTGTATTACGAGGTCAAGGAGGCACTTGACAACAGTGGTGTAGGAGAAGTTAGTAATTAAAATTCCTGTATTGCTCTTAATTCCTTTTTTGAAGTTTTTATGTAATTTATTTGTCAGTTGTCACTGCCGTTCTTTTTCTACTTTATTTGGAGATCGTAACAAATACTACTTGCTACTTTTTGAGGTACTAATATATAATCCGTGTTTTTCTCCTTAAAGTTTATTGAGCTTGTTAAGGATAGCATACTGGAATAGTGATGAAAATTCCATTATCGTCCTGCACGTCAAGCATCTACTTTGCTTCAGCAGCGTATATAATCATCAACGGCAGGCAGATGCAAAATAGCTGCTGCTCGTGCTCGATTACCTTTTCTGTTTGATCTGCACTAAGAATCGGCTGGCTTTGAGCATAGGACTGTACTTGCCTTCATCATCCGTAACAAATATTAGGCCCTGCTTGATGACCACATTCAATACTTAAATCTAGTGAATTCAAATCTTAACATGGTTAGGCGCGTTTGATAATAAAATGATTAATAACAAAAAAGTCTCCTGTGATACACCTAATGCACAGAAAAGCTCCCCGTGGTTTCAAAACATACAAAATAATACCTCATATTTTGAACTAAATTGTAAACTAATAGAATCCGGTAAATTTAACGGAATCCGGTAAGTTTAACTGCCAAAATCGTCATTTTCGTTAAGTTTAACGAATTTTGTTAATTTATAATTTAGTTCAAAACATGAGATGTCGTTTTTTATGTTTTGAAACCACGGGGGGTTTTTTCATTTTAACCCTAATAAAAAATTAAACATCTGATTTAATTAAGTGGCGCTGAATTTTTTGGGTAAAACTTATTTCAAAAAATAAGTGATAAGTTACTTTTTGTTCAGAGACCATTCGAAACGTAACAACATAGCCCTACAGAAATTAAAGAGGAAAAGTTATGTGCTCTGGGATCTGGATGCAGCAAAAGATGAGATTCAAAAAAACGGTAAAAGCGAGGTTACTACTAGGATGTGTTTTGTCCTGGAGTGGACAATACGAAACCTTTGAATCCCCTTTGTACAAATTAGAATAATTCCAGGGAAAAAGAAAGGGCAGTTCCAACTCGCACGGCAAACACGCCTTTGGCAATTGCTTCTTCTCAGGATTCAATCAGTATCGTCCCAGGACTCGTTACCGCATTTTATGCAAAGCCTGGAGAACTTCCCCAGGCACAAAACCTGTGCATGGGATGGAATGGAATGGAATCAATTATATCACCTTTCAAGTTTCAACAACGATTTCATGTTTCTTCCTACATTCTACTCACCAAACACGCATTCCACACTTACTCCATTGAAAAAAACTGATGACCACCCAACATTTCTGAATTTTCTCTCTGTTCCTGTGCAAAAAAAAAAAAAAAAAGGTTTGAAACGCATAAATCAATTTGGTTGTAGCGCTCATTCAGGAGCGCAAGTACACGGATCCACAGTTGTTGAAGTGTGGTTTTTTCCGTCGGAGCTTTTTGAATTTTAAATCAACTGCTCTGCTAGTACAAGCGCAACTGCGAAAGGATCCGAATCTGAAAAATAGCACCAGGAAGCTCTCTGTAGGCTGTTTCTTTTTTACAAAAAAAAAAGGGGTCCAGGATGTTGAGAGATGTCACTCAGGTTGGCACAGAAGTCCATTTGGGCCCACGAGAGGTTAGCTGTCAACTGGCTCAGTAGTCCCATCCCATCTTTACTGATGCCCTTTCCGAGGACCCAATTCTTCAATTCACAGTTTTGGCCCAAACGGTTTATCCATTTGAGCATCCAAGAGCCGGGGGGAAATGGTTGGACTTTTCTAACCCCTTTGTTCATTGTGGCCTCGTGATCATTTGATGCTCCCCACTGGTTCGCAAGTCGCAGCTACCAAGGACAACAGACAGCTGGATTCCGAGACTAAAATCACTCTATAGTCGGATGGAAAAATAATGAAGAAAAGAAAAGCTAAAATGGTCTGTAAAAATATCAAGGACTGTGCAGAAATTAAATCCTTAATGTAATAATTGGACCAAATGTTATGTTAGCAATCAATTGGTGGGGTCAAATAATCAAGAATGAAATAACAATCCATTGGCTTGATGCTACCCAGATTAGAACCGTATCAAGGTATGCACTTCCCACGCCCAATGCATGTGGTCTTGTCCCAGTATTCCACACCACGACTCACCTTTTGCCACCTCCGACGCTACTTAAAAAATCTTCTGCTGCTCCTCGTACCGATTCTCTCTTCAATCTTCAATCGAGAGAATACTGCGGTTGAAAATTTTGGTTACTCTTTTTAAGTCCGATTCCACTTCCAAGGTACACTCTCATTTTAAGTTCTACCCTCCAGTGCTTTTATGCAGGTAACTGCTCCGGTCACACTTTTAAGAATTAGGACCACATTAAATTAGCTATTAATAAATCTCATTGTGGTTATGATAATATTTTATTATTCTACTTCGATCTTTGTAGGCCAAAAATCTTTGAGCCTGAGAAAGCAGGCTTCCTACTTCTTGGTCTTCCAGGAGCTGGAGTCACTTCTTTGGTTGCACATTCTACTCTCTTTTGCTGAGAGATGATCCAAATGCTGAGGCTTTTCTACTTGTTCTTCATCTCTTTTGCTCTATTTGGTAAGCGCCAGTCATCTTCCATCCAAGTACATCACATAAATGTGCCGAATGTCTCGATATTGAAGATGTAAAAAAAAATTATTTTCGTTGCAGCATCAGGTCAAGAATCATCAGTTGAGCTATTAAAGCTCTATGACCACTCAATCCCGGTGAGTCGAGAGGCTTTATCTCAGACAGCTGCTGTGGTGCCAAATGAGCAACTCAGAGAGGTTTCCAGCAGCATTCTCATGGCTGAAAGTTGGACCAGGGCACATGTTCTGGCTCACTACCCTCGCATTAACATTACCACCATTGTTGTTGGTCACACTCTCCTCTGCGGGAAAGGCCTAGAGGAATACTTGACTTTGATTTTGCCATCATTAAAGAACATCCACTACACTCTTACCAGGTGGGGTTTGCATCAAGAAATCAAAGTCTCTGCTTCTTTCTCTTCCAGCTGTATGCACCCAAATGCGGGAACATTCAGGTCTGACATAGCAGAAACACATATTAAACCCCTGCTAAGCTTCTTGCAGCACATCAATTCACCTTATTTAGCGAACCCACCGTCACACTTTCCCACATTGTCAGATAATGCCAACATTTTGCTCGACTCCCACTTAGAGGCCATGGAAAATCTTGGCTTTTTCAACCTAAAGAAAGTCCATGTTATAGTCAAGGAGGCAAAAGAACCAAAGCCCACAGGCAGAAAGCTTACCTTCATTCTTGATAACACAAAGACTATAGAACCATTCCCAGCAAGACCATCCCCATTAGCCCCAGCCGTTGCCCCTGTGGGTTCCTCTGCCCCATCACATGCTGCCGAAAGCCCACTTCCTCCATGGCCTGGAAAGGTTTCGCCTCCACCATTGTCCTTCCCCGTTTCTCCTGAACTTCCTCCAGTGATTAATCCTGCCTACCCTCCTTATGGTCTTCATTTACCTCCCTGTAATCCATCTGGTGGTGGAGGTAGTGGTGCAGTGGCTGCACCAGTGGCAAGTGTGAGGAGGGGGCTTTGGTGTGTGGCAAAACCGAGTGTGCCACCAGAGACATTGCAAGATGCTCTAGACTATGCTTGTGGTGAAGGAGGTGCTGATTGTGAAGCCATTAGGCCTCGTGGGAGTTGTTATTATCCTAATACTGTTACGGCTCATGCTTCTTATGCTTTCAATAGTTACTGGCAGAAAACCAAGAAGAATGGTGGGACTTGTGGATTTGGAGGAACAGCTATGCTTATCGACTCTGACCCGAGTAAGGATCTTCCCCTTGTATACTCGTATCTGATAATCTAAGAGTACAAATCTTTTATTGAACTTGTTAAGGTTAAATGCATTTCTTTGCAAGACGCATATAATACTCAGTTTAAAACTCCTCACAACACAATATTTAGTACCACTTTCTTTGCGCCATATTTTGTAATCTTTCTAAAGTATTCACGAATTGCTAGATCTTTATTTTACCAAAAACAAAAAAAAAAAAGTATTCATGAATTGCAATTGATACTCGAGTGCATATTGCAGGCTATCGCCATTGCCGATTCATTCTTGCCCAGTGAGATCTGTAGAAGTTGGGGAAGCACACTGCTTGGGTTCAGTGAGTTTTGTTCCATGTAGATTTCGGATCAAGGTAATCGTTATGTTGTAGTCTTTTTCTAGTACTGAAAAATGTGGGTTGTGGAAATTTTGCTTACCTCTTTCTTGTCATGTGGGGGCACCCAAGGCGAAAGCAAGGCTCTTTATTACCTTTTATGTAGGCTTGATCGTATGCTAGCCTTGTAGTAATTAAGAAATATTCCTTGCTTTACCGCCTTTTTGTATTCCGTTAAGAATCCTAAATGCCCTATTTCTAATCTGAGTTATACACGAAATTCACTTATGTGCATATTTGGAAGAAAAATCAAATTATATCCAAATGAACTATCAATTGGTCTTTGGTGCTGGAATTTGAGCCTTCAAACCCCAGTTGTGGGGATCTCTCGGTCTCCGGTTTCTTGGTGGAAAAAAGAAACAAAACTACGTACAAGTCAAGCTAAATTAGATGCTCCAGGCATTTTTTTTATAACAAAACATATTTCAGTAACGGATTGCTGAAAATCGTCCAGCACGATTGATATATATCGTTACCCTAATGGCAAAGAAAACATGCAATTGATATATATCGTTACCCTAATGGCAAAGATACATCACCAAAAATCTAATTAAATCTGCAGTTTTAAAGAAAACATGCACTAAAATTGTAAATCTGTAATTTAACAGATACAAAAGATCTGAGAAATTAAGAACAAATCTAAAAAGTATCATCAGTTTTAAAATCATCTCCTCGTAGAATAAATTGTTGCAACCCACTCTGTGCATGTTGCAATCGTCAAATCTATTAATCAACAGTTGTAAACTCCAACAAAGCTTATAATATATGTTGACATAGATTCAAATCTGAAATAAATTCAGATATGACAATCAGATTTGAAGTAAATTCAAATTTAAACAACGGAATAAGGAAAAATAACACAAAATCTCACTAGGAACTCCTAGGAGAACAAAAATTTTCACTAGGAACGCAATCTGCTCTCAAGTCTTGTGTGTTACAATTTGCAATTTACAGGAAAGCTATCAACTTCATTCTAGGATATTTCATCATAGAAACTTCATTCTAGGACATTTCATGGCAGGAGGATCAGAGATCATTTGAACAGTTTAACTGACTTGTGGGAAGAAGAACCATTGCGGTATTGAGAATTTTGCCGCCAGATTAATATATCATCGCCGCGCATGTTAAGCAGAAAAGACTCGTATATTATAGCTTCGGATCAGCCAACTTTGTCGAACATGCACATCATCCTCAACACTTGTTTCCATTTTGTATCCAATAAACACAAAACACAAATTGAACTTTGACAGTCACGGAAGCATTTGAAAAAAAACCCCGGAAGCATCAATATAGTTGAGTTACAAAGAAGCTCGAATTAAGATGGCGAGGTGAATTGCATATTAATTCAAGATAATCAATGTACTACATTTACAGACACGTTTAGTTAACCAATCAGAGAGTTGAAATCTAAATTCCTGTTTGCCAGCGGTTACACTCAATGATGCTTTTTGGCAAGGCCATTCTCCTTGTCACTCTGCACAAAATTTCCCTCTGCATTCTGCAAAATGGAAGAATCAAATACAGATTCTTGACACTAAAACAAAACATTGATACTGAGAATGACATGCCATTCGGACAAGTCATAGAAGTGGAGTTATACTCCATATAAGATCAGTATTTTACAGGAGCCATATAGTTGCATCACTTCTGATGAAAAATTTTTAGTACAAGTATCTGAGGGCAGCTGAAACATACCTTATGACTCGGACCTTGAGCCGACCACAATTCGTAGAATTTGCGCATTAGCGTTTGTTCCTCCACCTATAAACCAAAAATATGGGACTAAAAGTTTTCGGGAACCATTGATGAGAAATGCTACTATATGGACCATATATCTATAGTAGATGACTTTGGAAATGAATAAGATATGACTATTGAGCCTTCTCTAGAAGCTAATTCTCACCCTGTAGTCAGTTGCCATTCTCAAGAATAACAATTCAAATGTAGCCATCAGAAAGAACACAAAACCACATGGGGAGAAATAAAAGAGAAAAGCACAAACAACACAGAAAGATTAAGAAAGAGGACCTGAAGTTTATGCAATTCATGTAACATTGACCTATGGGCATCCCTAAGGAGCTCATTCTGCTTCTCCAAGTGCCTGCACCAAAGCAGAATCAGAAAGTAGGCCAAAATCACAACTGGGATAATTTTGCAACTCACACTCATTTTATTAACACGAGGAAATTCGACCTTTGCAGCTCTCCTGTGTTTTTAGGGTCCATCGCAAGGACGATTAAACCGTTTTGATCTTGTAATCTGCACATATATACAAAGCCAATGTCAATGAGTTGAAAAGGTAAAAGCTCACAAGGAAATCAACAAAGTTTCATCAAGTTGTCATGATGATGGTAGTTGAATTTCAAGATCACGAAGCTCATCCACGTTTCACCGAGGACACCAGGAGCGTGAACTGAATTCATAGCTTCCGCAAAATCTACTCATAAATAATTCTAACAAGTGCTTTGATATTTGTTGACAAAATCTAGAATCCTTTTATGGATCTCAACATTTTACTTACAAAAAAAAATGACTGAAAATCACGACATGCTTAAGCCACAGACACATTGTGACAAATGTACGAATCCCTAAAATCAAGAAAGCGGGCCATCTTTATATTTGTTTCTCTTATTTTTCTAATAATTTGTACTTCCTAAAAACCACCAGTAACAAGTACAGCTGTCAAATTAGCTTCACTGGGGCATTACTACAAGCGGTTGACGTTCGAAGCACAATTTTTCAGTCCATGAACCAGTAAAAGTGAGCACCATCATTCAAGTCTAAGACACATTACACACATACTTAAATCACGGCAACGAAATTCTGAGAGAAAAGAATTGCTGGGAGCTAGTCATAAATGAAGAAAAATTTGAGAGAGGAACGAGAGCTGCGTATTGCCATTCGTAGCATACGGGACGGGACACCATGCTGCTTTCATGCAGATTTCTGACGGTAATGAAATGAAGGATTGGAAACATATATTTTCTGAGGCTCAGAATGTGGTAGGCCCAAGCAGCCAATCTAATGAAAGTTCTGGGCTCTCTTGTACTGGCTAGTTTTATTTTGGCCCAGCGTGGGTTTTTGTTGTACAGATTGACTCTCTACTTAGCTTTATGCCTGTGGCTCCCGGAATGGGTCCTGATGATATGTTAAGAACCACTGCCAAAACAAATACGTCCAAAGTCAACATTAGCCAATTGACTGTGAGGTGAGGTTAATAGTTCTCATTTTCAGGGCCTAGAGTCTCCTTAGAGTTTCTTTTCACAAATATGTTTTTCATGCTTCATAAACTTTTGTTTTGTTTTTTGGTTTTCTGGCCCAATGAGGATGATGATAAGCAGATAATGCAAGCTAATTCAAAACCGCCAAATGGAAGCCGGGGGTTCCTTTCAATTTTTCTTTACATTTTCTTTCCCATCATAAATTTTTTTTTTGGGAGGGGGAGGGGGGAGAGGGAAAGTGTGTTTTGGCAAATTGGAGCTAGGAAAAGATCATTAAATCTGCTGCTGCGGCGGCGGCGGCCTCGCTGGATCAGAAAGTATGGTGGACGAAATTCACTGTTTCATCATCATTGGCATAAAATGATGGTGAGTGAAAGTGGTCCTTCAAATTCACTCTTTGCATTTTAATACTACTCCTAGTAGTAAAGTATACATACATGCATCAAATTATTCTGCAAAATCTCTACCTCTGGTTGGTTACCATATAATAAAGGAAGAAGCTCTGTTTGCATCAATCGTAATTCAGTCCTAAAGCATTGACATCTATCTAACTTCACCGCTCTATTTCATGCCTTCCCACCATCGACGAGTTGTTGTTTTTTTTTGTTTTTTAACTAACATCATAACGTTGATAAGTGAACCATTTTGGGTAAAACATGCACTTCTTCAAAAAGGAAAACATGATGCTGTGTAGCAATCTGTTAAAGTCTATAGGCAAGAGCAAAAGGGTATGAGAAATAAGATTGATTTCTTCAGTTTTACTAACTGGGAAAGCGTAATTGTTGCTACATTCACCGGATGGGATATAATCACATGAACCAAGAATATACTCCAAACAAGGACATATCCATGCATACAAATCTGACGCTGCGTAGGACCTCCTTGTTGCCTCTGATCTATGAGAATATAATCTAATCCAGACGGATATTGGATTCATTCATTCATTCATCTCACCTTTCAACAAATTCTTTGTCTGCCTTCTGTTTCTTATTCTTATTGGCCGACCACTTCTTTAAGCTTTTCTACCACCAAAAGGGGGAAAATTTTAAAATAAAATAAAATAAAAATATTGAAGAAGAAGAAAGAAAGGCTAACTACTTCTCTAAATTCCAAAGGAAAGAAAAAAGGGGTTCACCGCCTAATTCTTTTAAAGAAACCCCCAATAAAGCATTTCTACAATTTCCCCCAAACTAAGCAACTTATCAGTGAATTTGGTCTCCCTGTCCTACCAAAAGGTCTTTTGGATTTCAATGAAACGTTCGAACGTGTCTGTAACTTTATTAAAGATTCTCTCTCTCTCTTTCTTTTCTTTTTTTTCGCTTGCTTTGATCATGATATTATTTTATCTTTTGGAAATGCAGAAAAATTATTACTTTTGGAATTTAAATACTAGACTAAGGTATCACTTTAAAAGCAAGCTAACATCTCTGAAGTGAGTCGTTACTGTGACTGGAAAGGTGAAGGCGGCTGATACTTTTGCAAATGAATGCGCAAACCAGAATCGATCACGCCATGGGGGGTCAAGACCTCAGAAACATCAAGAAGGTCAATGATTATTGATTAGTAGTAGTAGTATATGCTTTTTTCCCGGACTGAAATATGATAGTAGTAGATTTTATAGGATGCATGTGAAATCAATCTTATTCAATCTCATTGGTTCTTTAGGAGGAACACAGACTAGAATGATTATTCATTGGCCCGCTGCTGGATTAGATTTAGCCATCGCAACTGAGTATAACATGAGAATCTGTGTCCATGTGATCCACTTAATACTAACTAGTATACTACTAACAAGAATCAGCATCTTTTTCTGTCAAAACTTTTCGGTCTCAGTAGTTTCTTTCTGGGGCGGGTCGACTGTGCCGTCTTTATTCAACTTGACAGTTGAGAGGAAAATTTAAAAAAATATAATACTAATTTTTTCCTAACCGCAACAAACCTTAAATCAGCTGTCTTTGAAAGTTAATATGAAATCAAAAAAATTGTATCAGGAGTCGCTCTGAATAGCTGAGCTAGTAAGAATTCAAGAGCAAGTGCATGCCCCTAAGGCTGCAAACGGCTCGAATCCGAACTTGACTTGAGTTCGTGAACATCGAGTTCGAGTCGATATTGAGTTAACCAAGTCAAATTCTAGTTTAAAAATATTAAACTTGTTAATTCATGAGTCGGCTCGAATTCAATTATATATATATATAAAATAAAATAATTATTTTTATTTTTTTAAGCTCGAGCTAGACTCAAATTTGAGTCGAGTTCGAACTTTACATTTTGAATTCGTCGAACTTCATAAACTTAGGTTGAGACTCGACTCGATTATGTTAAAATTCGACTCAGTTCATCTCGTTGGCTCCCCTACGTGCCCCCGCCAAGTAACTAAAATAAATAAAAGCCAAGTGTGTTGAGGGAGTCGGGGTGAGTGAAAATTTATGGCAGTGAAGGAAGAATTGGACAATTCTCGAGAAGCTTGTGAATTGCTGGGCCACATGTTACTTTTGAATTCGACCATCTATGTATACTTTTCCAGAAACACATTAATGCATTTGGGTAGCTTTTCTTTTTCGTCAAATTAGTCAAATACTATGCATGCATTTGGGTGGCTTTCCTTACTTGTCAAATTAGTAAAATACTATGCACGAATTTATATTTTAAATTACTATAGTATTTTATATATTATAGTATATAAAAGCATACGGCAATTGCTAAAAAAAATTCAAAGACGTGTATGTTAACATGCTTTAGAAAAAACTTCATGAACACAAAGTGCACTTTTTAATTTTGATATTTTGAATAAGTTGAAACCTATTTTTTTTTATTTGTTGTCTGTAAATATCTTATGACAATTTCAATAAAATTAATTAATTGATAACATTTTACATGATAGAGTAATTATAAACCTATTTACCGATTTCCAACAAAAGATATTGTGTTATAGCCATATGTCAAATTTTATAATATAATAAATAAATTAAAACTAGTTCGTTCCCCTGTATTTTAGAAAAAAATTTCTTTCTCCAATCTTGCACCCCTAAAATTATTGAGTATATTTAGGTTAGGTGTCTTGTACTTGAATCCGTATTTTACCTCCAAATTGAAGAGATAAATTTTGAAGAAAAATAAAATTTCCCAAAACTTGGAATTTGCAAATATTTTTTTTTACATTTTTCAAACATACTTGCTTTTGCATTTGTCAAAATAAAAGCACCATGTTTAGTTATTTTTAGTATAAGTTTGGATTCAATGGTGTCAACGTTTCGAAAGAAAACTTCTTTAGTTGAATCTATATTCAACCTCCAATTTGAAAAGATAATTTTGAAGCAAAAAGAAAAAAAAACCATAGCTTGCTATTTGGTTTAACATTTTTAGAATACACTTAACTTTACTTTCCATAACATGGAAGTCATATAAAACTAGAAGTCAATCACAATGGTGGTAAGTATTAGCATATGAAAAATGCAAAAGAAAATTTGATAGTATCTTATAATATCCCTAGTAACCATATGGCGAAATAAAAAATATTTGGAATATAAAAATGACATAGTAGTGTTGCATACTTATATATGAAGAAAAGAACAAAAATATACAAAACAATCAACAATGCCTAAAACTATTCTTAGTGGTTGAGTTTCATGCTCTTATTTATATCTACCAAGAGCCAAATTTGGATTAGATATATACAAAAACTAAATACGTATGATTTAGAATCAAACATTCTATATCTTTTCCTTAAACTATATTGTCATGTATTTGTTATTTTTGGTGGGACTAGTGTTGTTTTTATTATTATTTTTCATCAAAAATAAAAATTTTGCATTAAATTTTTCACGTTAAAGCCCCATCGCGATATTGTTTTTAATTTAGACTTCATGAAAGGTACAACTCTTGATTTTTTAAAATCCATAACCGATGAATGTTATTTATTTTGTATTTCCTATACAATTTGACTATTTTAGTTAGTATTACTAAGTTGAACGGTAAAATATTATTATTTAATTTTTTTATTTTAAATAGGGGTGGTGATGTTTTTAATTTATTGATCCACTCGTGAATAAATTTCAAGCCAAATTCTCGTATTAGTGGAACCACTTTTTACTTCTTTTAAATTCAAAAGGCATGAAATGATTTTCAAGAATTAAAAAAGATTCAATATTTTATAAAAAGAGAATTGGGAGTTGGACTTGCTAAAAATCCTTTTTGCATTTTATATAGATTTTCTGTCTAGGATTTAAAAGCATCCACGAGTGCATTCACTGCAACATGTGATGGGATGTGGGAACTGCTGCATTTATGGTGTAAGAGAAGCAGTTGTTTTGACCGAGTCCGAAAGGATATCCGACCAAACAGAATCTTTCTTAATGCAAAAAGGTAACCCGAAACAAATTAAATAAATCATTAAGCTTAGGTGGATATCCAACATGTCATTCAAATTTATGTCAGCTTATTAAGCTGATCTAACTTAACAAATTAAATAAATCATTTTTTTTGGTAACCCGAAACAAGTCCCGACTCGAACTCTTACGATCCGAGCTGACACATCAAACTGGAGGAGTGCGCCACTGCCCCATGCAGCGACCCTCTCACAAGGGTGGTCCAGCGGTAAGCGGACTCTTAAGAACTTTTGTGATTTTCGGTTCGAATCTTACCCTGGATTTGAACCCTCGTGACTTGTCTGAGGTCACTGCGTGGGGCCGTGACGCACTCCTCTTGTTCAGTGTGTCGGCTCAGATATTAAGGATTCAAGTCGGGACATGTTATGGATTTTAAAAAAAAATTAGAACCAAAGTTTCCTCTGCTCTGCGGGGGATCATTGACAGATCCTCTGCATGCAAAAACTAGGAAATGTCTCAGCTGACTGAACATTGGATTCCTAAAGCAAAGCAAAGAAATAAAGAGGGCAGTAGTAGCTTATACACTACTATATGCCTTTTTTTTTTCCTTCATACTGTATATAAATATTTTGGCATTAATAATTACTAGTTAGTGTGTTTGGATACAACTTTATTTGTAAAAATTTTTTTTTTGATTACATCACAAATATATTTTTCAATCTTTTTTTTAAAATTTTTATAATCATCTTTTTTATCTCATATAAATTACATTAAAAAAATATATATTTTTTTAAAATATTATTTCAAATAATATCCTATTCAAACACACCCCGTTGAAAAATGTGTTGAAAGAAATAGAATATTGGTGCAAATTTTGTCGTAATGGTTTTTTTTTTTAATGGATTTGTGGTGACATTGTGGGGGAGGGGAGGGGATTGGAATTGGACTGTGGACTCCGAAACAAGGCATGTGAGGCTGAGGGAATGAATGAATCTAGAGAGCGGACAAAAGAAAATGGTTGTGGTCACAAAATGTCCACCAGGCGAATGGGGAATGGGGGGAGATTGTTCAATTTGATTGGACGGCTCAATCCAATATTATATCCACCAACCAACTTTTTTTCTTCTTACTGTTACTGTTAGGATTCCCTCGCTATCGCAACACCGTGGCTCTTCAGGTTTCTCAAGACTCGCTTCTTGATCGTACTGTAAAATTCTTGAACCAAGAAAGAAGAAATGAACTTTGGGAGTTGGGACGATGAAAATACAACTCCTTGTCATCCAATTCAACACTCCCAGCAAACAAACGGAATATTGAAATGGATTAAAACAAAACTAAGGGGGCGGGGGGCAAAAGTACCGGTTGCGGGGCTGTACCGGTTTTACCCCTAAATAAATACCCCTTCAAATTCAGAAGCCATGAGTGACCCATGTGATGTGACCCGCAAATGACCGCCGCTACACTTTAATCCCCATCAGCCCAAAATTTTTTATTTTTAAAAAATAATTTCCTTGTAAAAGCTTGCTAAAAGTTGTTCTCACTTTTAAAGGGAGCTTCTATTCATAAACCTAAATATTACAAGAACAGTTTCTACCATGAACAAAAAAAAAGATTTGGACATAAAAGCTCGAGTAATTTAATTTTAGCCCACAAGTCATTTTGGGCGGTTCCCACACCAGCGGTAAGACCCTAACATAACAAAAATTTGCAAGGAAAGTCAATGAATGTTAGGCACTTGCGACCCGGACCAGATTATTCTCTGAGCTTTTAGGCTCACATTACTACTTTAGTCGTTGGACAAGCTTTTATAAGCCGATTGATCATATATCATATATGTTATATATATATATATATATATATATATATATGATGGTGTCATTGGATCCATTAATCCCTCCAAGCAATTCGAACTTAAAAAGTAAGTATGGCTCAAAATCACATTAAAAGAAGCTATGAGTCAAAACTCAAAAGACGTGTAACCAAGATCATTCACCGTTTGACCAAAAAAGATCACTCACCGAGATCCAGTGAACGCAGTTTTAAATGCTTGAAAAGCGGAACTGAAGGCCCGTGTCACTATATGATTTAGACCTCAACTATACTCCTTACGGACCCGCGGCTCGGGAGAGGAGGTCCCACTCCACACCGAACACGTTAACAGAAGGTCGCCATACCCTAAGGAGGGGAAGCGGACCGCTCGAGCTACCCCGCGGGGGCAAAAACCAGCCACGTAGAGTGGCAAGTTGTGAGAGGCAGAAGTTAAACTCCTGACCTCCAGCATCCCCAAGGAAGGGGATGACCACTGGACCAAATGGCCAGTGGCAGACCTCAACTATACTGTGTAACGAGTTTTACAAAAAATCAATTAGGGGACGATGCAGATTATGTGGTCATGTACGTTGTATGCTATAGTAACACAAAAGCCTACTCTTAAATGTGTCCAACATTTTATTTGATTGAATAATGAATTATTTATCAAAATTTATTTATGTGCATTTTGGTACATTTTTATTCACTTTTTTTTTTAGTTTATATACATTGGATACCAAGGTGTTAAAATATTTTCTTTAAAAAAATATTTCAAATAATCCATGGCTAGGGCGGGAGGTACTAAAAAAATATGAGACGGGAGGTACTAAGTCGTATCAAAGGCGGAGACGATCAACTGTTAGTTCAAGGACAAGAAGTTTGATATTTCGTAAAAAGGGCCTCGAGTTATAATAATGTTTGATTCCGGATTAATCAGAATCCAATATGGTGGTCAGTGGTCACCGAATACGAAGGAGTTTGCACCCAAAAAAAAAAAAAAAAAAATCAAAGGCCGAGAGAGGCAGGCGGATCAGTCGTTTTCTAAGTTTTACTTTCACTAAATTTGAGTAAAGCACTGGTATTGCATTTGAGAAAAAAAAAAAAAAAGGGAGAGGGACAGCGAAAGTCTGCTGTGTCAGATTGGCGTGCCTAACACTGTAGATTCGTAGGGAGTGGGAGAAAGTGAGAGGCACTGGGCATGCCTTTCATCGCACGAAGCTAGAAAAGAAGCAACCCACTTTTCATTTACAGCTGAATTACCGTAAGAAATTGAAATATAGTACTAGTAGCATAAGTATTTATTAATATAAATATATATATTTTTCACTTTTGTGCAATATATTTATGTGGGTTCATTTCTGATTCGTGGGGGAAAAAGGAAGTGGTGGTGGGGGCTGTGGAGCTGACCCTAAAGAGATACTAGATGTGAGACTGTGCGGGTGGGAACAATCTGAGCTTGGCTTTTTGCGAAAACATGGTGTTGCTGTGGTGGCTGGCAAAGATTAGGGACAACTCATCTTTTTGATGGGTGGTTTTTTGTGTGTTTCTTCCCTGATCCTTTATGATAGTTATTAAGCTAAGCAACTCCATTGTGGTGGCTTCCTTCCTTTGTCCTCTCCTGTATTTTGGTATATTAGTCCACTCTTCAATCACTGCTCTTGTACTGTGTGTTTGGGATCTTTCGAGCCTTCAGAATTACTTTTTCCGTACGCAGCAGTTGCTGAATGATTGCATTGATGCGCATGGAAGCTTAACAGCTACAAAGGTGAGTTCTTGATTCCATTTAATCTTAAAAGCATTTATCTTTCTTTCTGCTATTCTGATCAGTCCATTTGTTTGATGGTCTGGGGATTGATTGTAATGTGCAATTTCATTGCAAAGATTAGATTTTTATGGCTTCGTGAACTGTTTTCTGCACTTGGGTTCTGTTCGGTTTCTTGCATATATTGGGCAATAGTGACCACACAAGGTGTTTTGGGGCAATACGCTTCTTTCTTGAACATCGGTTCTTACTTTGGATAAATTGCTGGTTTCCTTTTGGTCTGTTTTGGGAGTTTGGTTTCTGTGTCAGGTGATGTCACCACTCACTGGAGTGTCGATTTGATGCTTTGATTTGGTTAACTTTATCTTCATTCCCTACACCTTTGGAACATTTTTATTGGTTTTAGTGCGCTCTTGTTCATTTGTGTATGTATCCTTACATGATCTTCCAAAACTAGTCGATACTAGTTGTCTACAATTTGATGGTCCTCCCAAACTCATACCAAAAACATGTCTCTTTGCTGTGACAGGTCTTTTAACTTGGTCCATTGGTGTGAGCTGATCAACTAGTGGAGGAATGCGGATGCTGCTGGGGTCTGGTCTTTGAGAAGAGGTCCTGGAAATTATATAGTAGTAGTACGCTAGTGTTAGTAGTAAATTTGTGCTCCCAGAGGGAGATATAGATAAACAAATTAGGGATAGGCGGTGGTGTCAGTGGTTTGCAAGTGGGGTTTTCCCTGATTTTGAGAGTCACAGTAAATTTGGCATTTGATGAAGTGAGACTGTTGGCTGTGTCTCCTGGGCAAGGCTTTGGTGCCCGACCTCCTTGGGCTCTGCTTCCAAGCAAGGAAACAAATTTTTCTTTGGGCGTTCTTCTCTTTCAACTTTCAAGAGAGCAATTTGTTTAACAATATAAACACAACCCTTCTCTTCTACACTCTCAGTTGCCTTGCCTTGGATTGTAAAAAATAAGTGGCAACACTAAGACACCGATCCACCACCCCTTTACATTTCATTGAACCACTGAAATGTGGAAACATTCAAGGGTTGGATACTCGGTTTAGTGGTTGCCCTTTTCTTCTTTTGCAGTCTGTTTTCCCTGCTTCTTTGTGGGGTGCTTGAAGCGCAAACCCAGGGTTGCCTGTATTTGCTGGAGCAGCTGGAATTTGGACATTAAGTTTTCTCCGAGGAAAGTTCCATTGCTGTCAACATGAAGTTTATGAAACTTGGCTCCAAGCCTGATCAGTTTCAGACTGATGGAGATAATATTAGGTCAGTTTGTGTTTTTGTGTTTGATTTGTTCTGCCTCTCTAGTCACCACTCTGTTCCCCCTTCCCCAACCCCCCCCACCCCCCACCCAAAAAAAAAAAATTTGTTTGATTCCCCTCCACCTGCTCTTCCTGCTCTTAGTTCTTTTATCTGAATCCATTTCTGTTTCTCTCTGTCATTTTGCCTCTTTAGACTTCTCTGCTGAACATTTTCCACTTCTATAACTGTTTGATTGGGTAAATTGTCTCAATACTTGAAAATTTAATTTAATTTTGAAGGAGAATGGCAGTAAAAAAAGGTTGAAGTTTTTCTTTTCTTCCGCACTCCATATCAAGTTAGTTTTCGGTGTGGGAACTTGATATGATAATACCAATTTGAGTTAATTGTTGTGTTCATATTTTATTAGCTTTCATAATCTTCCAGCATATTTGTTGGTTGCAAAGAGAGGCATCATCTATACTTTGTCGAGTTCTAATTAGGTTTTACCTCTCTTTGCGTCATAACACAATATCTGCTTAACATAAGTGCACTGCGGATAAAAGTCCAAATGTCACTGGAGGACAATGAAATTGTCTGGATAAATAGAGAGTTGAAGGTTTCTCTGCTTGTAACTTGTCGAATATTGTTTGCATTTTTTCACGTAACAAAAGGTGTATCGGTGCCATTTTTGACAATTGGCTGGTTGTAATGAAACAGTTTTATCTGGCAATGTTGCATGCTAGAATCTGCACTGAATGTGAGAGTTAGGCTAAGCCGCCAAAGTGTTGCTTAGCCACAATACCAAGAGACAGCTTTCTCTTTGTGAGGAGCAGCAGATCTTTGTCATTCTTTGTATTCTTTATTATAATTGGTGTTTGTCCTTAAGAGTCCTTTGCCGCTGAAGTGAGTTACAACCTTTCATACTGTCTTTATAATTTTTTGTAACATTTTCACTTAATTCCAAGAATAATAATAACAAATAAGTAAAATTTTTCTAAGATATAGCATTTGCTAGATTTGATTGATCTCAATACAAGCTTTTACCTAGAAGAACATCAAATTCTCATAATGGATATAGCTTGGAAGTATTATTCATTACGTTCTTTCTGCTCATACATGTCTTCACACAGTTCCTTGGATTATAGGCATTGAGATACAATAGACTCGTTCATACATCAACTCTTCTGCAATTGAGTAGATATGTCGTATGCAGATCTAGTCTGATTGTTCTAGTACTCAGTTCTAGATTATTTTTCCTCAACGTGTTCTACATTAATGAAAACTTTGTCATGAATAACTTAACGGTACCACTATATCTTCAGGTATGTCGCAACCGAATTAGCAACTGACATGGTCATTACTGTCGGGGAAGTGAAATTTTATCTCCACAAGGTACATATTGTTATATATTCTTTTAACAACTCTATCACTGCAACTCTAGATTTGCTAAGATTTACGTTGAGCCTGTCTTGCAAGTACAGGTTAGGCCGAAATGGTATTTGGCAGCATTAATTCATCTTCATGCATACGTGTTCTAACTTTAGAAACAAGAAAATTCAGAATTTCCATTACTTTAACTAGCTTTAGTTCGTTGTGCGTTTGTCTTGGTTGCACGGCAGGGACAATTTCGAAATGACCTGGGAAATAAATGTTCTTCTCCATTAGTGAGTTGATTACCTCTCATATTTCAAGTGTTTGCACACATAGAAAGGAGTTTAACCCAGCAAACGACGTGCTGGATGATAAATTTTACTGCATATGGTCACAATTTTTTTGCAAAATATTCTTCTATGCAAGTACTAATGGTGATCCTATTCTGCAGTTTCCTCTTCTGTCAAAGAGCTCCCGGTTGCAGAAGCTGGCTGCTAATTCAAATGAGGAAAATAGTGATGATATTAACATAGATGATATACCTGGTGGACCTGCTGCCTTTGAGATCTGTGCAAAGTTCTGTTATGGCATGATAGTAACTCTTAATGCATATAACGTAGTTGCGGCTCGTTGTGCTGCACAATATCTAGAAATGCATGAAACAGTCGAGAAAGGAAACCTCATTTACAAGATTGATGTCTTTCTGACCTCTAGCATTTTCCGTAGCTGGAAAGACTCTATAATTGTTCTTCAAACTACAAAATCTCTTAACCCCTGGTCAGAGGACTTGAAGATTGTTAGCCACTGCCTGGACTCCATAGCTTCTAAAGCTTCCATTGACGCTTCAAAGGTGGAATGGTCATACACCTACAATCGTAAAAAACTTCCTTCTGAAAATGGAAATGATACGCACTGGAATGGTGTGAGAAAACAGCAGTTGGTTCCCAAAGACTGGTGGGTAGAGGACCTCTGTGAGCTTCAAATTGATATGTACAAGAAGGTCATAACAACAATCAGATCCAAGGGAAGGGTATCTGCAGATGTAATTGGAGAAGCACTGAGAGCGTACATCTTAAGAAGGCTGCCAGGTTTCAGCAAGGGTCTGATACAAGAAGCCGATCTTGTCAAGTGTCATTATTTGGTCGATACCATCACATGGTTGGTGCCTAGAGAGAAAAACAGTGTCTCATGTAGTTTCTTGCTGAGATTGTTACAAGCATCTATTATATTGGAATGTGGAGAGAATGGAAGGATGGAGCTGATGAAGAAGATTGGCCAGCAGCTTGAAGAGGCAACAGTGGCTGATCTTCTGATTCAAGCTCCATCTGGTGAAACCACACCATACAATGTTGAGTTAGTACGTGATCTAGTTGAACAGTTTCTCATCCAAGAGCCAGATGGTCATAATGATTGTCCTGCAGATAATGAATTTAGGGAGATATCTCATGGAGAGGTATCAGATGCATCTAGGGTCAAGGTGGCAAGGTTGGTTGATGGCTACCTTGCTGAAGCTGCGAGAGATTGCAGTCTGCCATTGTCAAAATTTGTTGAGCTTGCACAAATGGTGTCTGGCTTCCCAAGACCAACCCATGATGGAATATACCGTGCTATTGATGTGTATCTCAAGGTTTGTTTCTGCAATCACATTCCCTTGTCTCTCTTTTTCGCCTGCTTCAAATTGAAAGTCAGCATCAGGAGTTTGGACTGCAATTTTTGATGTATATGGAAACAATCTAATGCTTGCGATTTCTAATGGTGATTACACTGTGACGCCATTTGGGTGGATTTTTCTTAACCGCTTACTTCTTTGCTTACAGGAGCACCCGGAGATCACCAAGAGTGAGAGAAAGAGAATTTGCAGACTGATGGACTGTAGAAAGCTGTCAGTTGATGCCAGTGCGCATGCAGTGCAAAATGAGCGACTACCGCTGAGAGTAGTTGTGCAGGTCCTATTCTTTGAGCAGGTCAGATCCACAACTTCGTCTGCTGGTGACAGCACTCCTGAGCTAGCAGGGTCCATCAAGGCTTTGCTACCTGGTGGATCGCATGCAAGCTCTAGATCGGCAACTACCAACACAGAAGATGACTGGGATGCTGTGCCAACGGCCGAGGATCTCAAGGCTTTGAAAGGGGGACTAGCTAATATAAGGCTGAAGGAGGAGACAGAACACGGGAATGACAGCAATCTTGCAAAAATCAACTCTGAAAAAGTCGCAATGACCAAAGTAAAGGGTTTAATCATGTCAAAAAAGATTTTCTCTAAACTGTGGTCAAACAAAGAGAGACACAGCGAGAATAGCAGCTCGGATACGTCAGAAAGCCCTGCTTCATCGACTGCCGAGGAAACAAAGTCAACCCCTTCGAGAAGTAGGAGGCATTAATTTATTCATCTTGGTGGTCCATCAACCTATAAAATGTAAATCGTATCATCAGTTTACCTAGAATGTTAGGAGCAATTACATTATGTAACCTGACTTGAAAGCAGCGGAGAAGGGAAGACGAATTCTGCTAGGCTTGGAAAGATGCTTTGCAGAAAGAGAGCTTGGGACTTTTTCAAGTGTCAGGCCTTTCTGTACCAGTGGCGGTGAGATTTTGTTACCTCAGAAATGTCATTTCTTTCTCAGTTTCCTGGAGACGCCGCATCGTTGTGCGTTGCCGGTGCCATAATGACATGATCTCTGCTTAGGATTTTTTTGACCCTGGTCTCCTGCATCTTGGAGGTGTCTTCTACTTCTACTTAAAAAAAAATTCCGCCATAAATTATGCTCGTGAAAATTACAAAATATTTATGGGCTAGATTTATACAAGATTCACTATTCCTACAAGAAACAAAATGTATTATTATAGCGGCCAACGGGTGTTGTGATTTAATAGGATTCAGTCAACGTTAGATTGACTGGACTACAAACACAAATGCTAGTCATGACTTATGAGCGTCGCCCATGATATATATTTGGGCTTTAGTTCAGAGTTGTTGTCAGGGCTCGCCAAGTCAGCAAAGCCCAAGAAGGACGGTATCCACTTTTGATTGTCCGACAAAGATTTTTTGTTTTATCCCTCTACTCTCAATCAATGTTTTCAGAACCGGACCGGACCGGCCGGTTCGACCGGTTGGACCGCGAACCGGCCATGTCACCGGTCCGGTCTAATGTTAAAGCCGGAAGTTCATGGAGAACCGTTGAAACCCGGACGAACCGTGCGAACCGTTAAGAACCGTGAACCGGCGGTTTTTTTAATTCTTCAACAAAATATCAAGAATGGTGTAGCTAAGATTCAAACCTGGGTCTCCAAGTTTAAATATGACAATCTTACCGCTAGACTGTACTTAAGTTTGTTGATAATTCTACTTGACTAAAAAATATATTAAAACATCAAGTTCTTCTCTTATTTTTTTTTTCAATTTTTTCTTCTTAACCATTTTTAACCCAAATATCCACAACAAGATTTTCTCAAGTCTTCACCATTATTATCAGGTTATTATCTTTAGCAGATTGTAAACAAGTTGAAAATTTCAACTTTTCTTGTTTTCCAACATTTTAGTAAGTTTAATTTTTTTCTTTTCAAGGTTTTTTTCTATATTATTATCTTTAGTTGATTTTTTGCATTTTCTTCTTTTTCCCCTCAATTTTCATATGTTTCCCTCATTTTTGTTTTATTTTTATTCGATTAATTAAGGATGAAATTTTTGCAAAAGTAGTGCACATCCGTGTAGGAATTGGGTAGGAATTACAAATAATAACATTGGGTTGGTAAAAAATATGGTAGTTGGCACATAATCGAAGCTATTGATAATTGAATTTAAAATAATTAATGGTATAGGATCATTGAATTTAATATAACATGTTAATTAGTAATGTTTAGTAGCAATTAATTTTTTATGTGTTTAACTGTATATTTGTTTTTCAAAATTTTTTAGTTTTTTTTAGTTTGAGCAATTAGATTTATATTTTTATAATAAAATTTTAACTTTTTCAGCTTAAGTTGATGAAATTGTGAAGGTGGTGTGGTTGCTTATCATGCCACTGATAAAAGTTTGCTATTCAAATAGTTTGTCTTAACTTGAACTCTTTTATGGATTTTTTTAAGGGTTGTAAAAGAATTTCAATATTTAATTTATTTATTTTTTGTGTTTTTATTTGTGATAATTGGTGCACATTTGGATTGTATCTCTTTATGTTTATAATGAATTTATGAAAATTTGTGGTGAATTATGATATTTTAATTATATTTATCATTCCATGTTTTGTGTATAACTTTTAGAAAATTTATTATTATCATAACTTAAATTAAGTTATGTTGGTAAAGTTCAAGTGTAGAATGAAACCTGCTTAGTACTTAACACACACACACACACACACACACACACACACACAAAAAAAACAAACAGTGAACCTTTGAACCGGCCGGTCGAACCGCGAACCGGCCACCTCTCCGGTTCACTGACCGGTCCGAGTTTAAAAACATTGCTCTCAATTCGCTTCGTCGTCCAACGGCAGGCAATTGTGGTTTTCCTCAAAAAAAAAAGAAGAAATGATATTAGATTCGATTGATAACTGCAAACTTTACAAGTGTGAGCAAAGGCTTGGCTGATTTATACAAAAAAGTGCACCCTGATAGTCCCGAGGATTTAACCATTCCTCATCGTGAAATATGCCCAAGCATAAGACCCACTCTTGCTGCTTATATGACTATTATCTTACGGAATAAAAGAGAACAAGCAGCTCAAATTGTGTGGATCTTGCACCGGTGTTAACAATCTAATAATAATATCTCTAGCTTTTTGAGTTGTTGTTATGTGATTCAGGAGCTGCTTGTCAGGTATTTGGACAACAATCTTCCTCCAATGCTGCGCAGCCACCTTGCTCACCGTGAGCTTAGCAGCTACACCTTCATCTGTAGTTGAGATCCCAGTACTTCGTTCCTACATTGCTGAGGTTAATGGCAATCGTTGTAATGGTCTTCATTTTCTGCAGAGGTTACAGTTCTACTTAATGGAAAATGGTTTGATCCCAACTTTCTTGTTAAGACTTCAAATGAATTGACAAGATCAAAACTAGTGACAGAATTTGGACGACCAAAAGTGCTGTTTCATTGAGTGTACGAGAAGGTTTTCTATTTACTTCCGAAAAATGATTCTCATCCTGATGACCCCAAAAGCCAAAAAAGTCGGATTTCATGGAAGATCCCGTATCAAATGTGTGAAGTATGTAATTCTCATTTCCCAAGCTAATAGTAATCCATCGACTGCTAATTATCATCTGGGGGAAAAAACATGTCCCTAAGTGGAAGTTTACACTATAATATCATATAGTTCACGGGGTGAACAATCAACTTTTCTGCCTTGAGAGAAAAAAAAATGGTTCCTAAAAGATCTTCCCAGCAAGAGCTGCTATTAATTCGAATTAAAGCCTGTTTTTCAGGTGACCATGACGACGTGTTGGATGAGATTCCCAAACAGCACAAAGCCAATCCAAATCCCACTAGTACTGAAACTTGCACATCCACATGATTCAAAAGACGAACAAATGGTGGTCAAATGTGGGTAACTCCAAATTCCAATCTTCATATTCCTCCGATCTTTGATTCGAATTATGAAAAGCAGAGGCGAGGCGACCACTCCAAGTGGGCTTTACTTCAACTATGGTTTGTTCTATCCACGTAGATTTTTATCGAACTCTCACATCACGCAACCTCAATCAACGTGACATCAAACAAAGAACGAGAGATTTGGGCCTCATCCATTTGAGGTTATAGCTTCCAAGCACCATATGCCAAGCGTCTGGTGCCCACCAGAGACGAATTTAGGTCCCTCATTCAATGCGAGTTCGGAGTTAAAAACTTCCTGCTTATATTTTTCAATGTAGGATTATTCTCAAGCAAGTGTAACAGTGTACTCATCTAAATTTAGAGATAGTTTATAGTTACTTCTAGACTTTCAATCATCTAATTGGATCTATCTCGTTCCATTCCTCTAATATAGGAGTGGTCGTAAATAGTTATCAGTGAAAAAAAAAAACCCAGTATATGAGTTCCAGCTTCCAAACACTTGAAAGACAAAGTACATTTGACAAACAAGTCGCGAATCTATAATCTTATCTTTTCTTTTAGGTATGCATATCACTCAAAGACTGAAAACAATTGGTTGAGCACAATTAATTATTTCTTATTGTTACCCGATGTTCTAAATCGCTGAGCGTAATTTGAGGCCTCATAAAAGCTTTGTTGAAGTTTTTAAAAAAAAAAAAAAAGAAAAAAAGGAGAGAACCAGAAAGTAAATACGTCCGTCTCTAATGGCTCGAGAAGCCACCAAACTAATGATTAGGCCCAATCAGTCTTAGGATCCATGGACAAAGTAGTAAATTAAGCATATTAAAAGCAAACTTCTGATCAAGTTTGATTCTTAATTTCCCTGCGAGTACCTAAACCACATCACTTTGAGGTCGTTCCAGTCAACGAAAGAAAAAGGGCTTTAGTCTTAGTCTCGAGTCATATTCTTAACTTTTCAGACAAGATTACTGGCGTCGTCTTCTAAAATATCTTCTTCTTCTTTTTCTTTTTTTTTATTTTGTTGGAGCTCTGACTCTAGTTTATGCGGGGGGTTGATTGCGAACAATTAGGCTTGGTTAGGCACGCACTACTCGACTTCTTCTTTGTCATGACTTACGTAACGATGTAATTTTTTTTCCCTGCTCAATCGGACCACCACGATAAAGTAGTAAAAAGCTTTACAAGATAAGAATCAATTCGAGATAATTTATAATTCTTCTCGTCAATAATGCACTTGATTGCCCAAGTGAAAGATAAAAATTTGGGCTGTACATTATTGTTTGTCTTTCTCAAATCTGAATCAAGCATGTGCGATTAGGACCGAAAAGAAATCGAGTAGTGCCTTTGCTTGAGCTTTCCGAGTTCAATGCATTGAAGTTGCAAGGAAACATGCCCTTCTATCCATTGGTCTGGACCAATGAACAATAAAAGTTATTCCATGAAGATGCATCGTTTTGTTTCTTTTTCCTTTCTTGACCCGGCCTTTCTCCTATAGGATATATATAATAGAGCGAATCACCATGAGTTTATAACCAAGAAACAGATGGAGATACAAGAGGGTCTTGATCTGATGGCTAAGATTGAGACTCCAAAAATTAGAGATCTTAAGTTCTGATCCTTCCGCTCTCTCCCCCAACTAGTAAAGCATATTTACATGTGAAATTATTAATGTTAACTACGCTCTCTTCTGAATCAAATGGTTGATTTGAATTTAACTTTTGTTTCAACTAAAACCTCGTGGACTTCACTTTGCCTTCGCAAAAATTTGAATTTAATCCTCCCACTCCCTCCCCCAACTAGTAAAGCATATTCTTTTTTAAAAGCCAGGTAATGGGGAAGTAGGTAGGATAGGGATTTTCATCCGCGGACAAAAGCTGTAAGAAAGGAAAATCTTCCATCTATGACTTTGACCTAGACCGTTACATCAACATTCAGTTCCTAGTTTTATGAACAAAAAAAAAAAGAATCCTTAATGACCTGCCCCGTCGACCATTGTGGATCATGTTTCATATGACCATCTTAAGCCCCCCGTGAAGCCTAGTAAAGTACGAGCCAACCAAATCCAAAAGTTGCGAAAAAGAGAGAGATGAAAGCAGATGTTCCCATGATGAATTTCTCGGTGTTTCTTTAACTTGTGTTGGCCGCCCAAAGAAACAATTTCGATCCACATTGACATTTATTGTAGTATACATTATTTGCTGGTTTCATAATGCATATCCGTTTTTTGACAAAAAAAAAAAAAATTTTTTTTGGGGGTTTCCTTTCTTTACTCTGCTCTTCTTCTTTTTTTTTCGGTTCTTCCAAGCATTGTATCATAAGCTTCTGCAAAAGACAGAACTCGAGTGCGTAAATAAATAAATAAATAAAAGATTGTGATTGCTGCATGCATGCATGTTTTATTAGGACGACATTTTATTTTAGAGCAAGGAAGCATTTTCAGCTGGTCATCTGCGTTATCCTGGCGTAACAACAAACCTGCGGCTACCTGTGTTTGGAAAGGAGGAAAAGCCATATACAATTTTGAGTTCCCCAAAAGAAACCTTCTAGGTATATACACAAGTTGACATTTGACCACAAAAAAAAAAAAAAAGAAACCTTCTAGGAGAGTAGATACAATCCCTCTTCAAAATTGTGTCGATTTCTGTGGCATTTCGTCCATCTCCATTCATAATTTCATGGGGTCCCTGCACGTTGCATTTTGCATCATTAAGTGTACCATTTTTTTAGCTTTTTATCATCTGTCTCCTTCGCATTGTTTTTGTCACTCGAAGAAATGCGGCTAAGTGATTAAAAAAAAAAAAAAAAAAGGGTCAGCGAACTAAAGATTTGCGCACTCACGTCTCTAAAACTTCCAAATTTTCACGTGGCTTGTGATGTGTTACTGGTAAATTTTGCAACTGTCGTACGGTTGTTGGATATATTTCTTTTTTAACCAAAAAGAAAAAAAGTCACGAGAATAATTAGAAAGGGAGAGGATGCTTGAAAACAAAACTAGGCTCCGTTTGGCCGGAAGAGGATCTAAAAAGCCACATCCATTTACAAAAAGGAAAAAGGCTTTGGATTGGGGGATGTTCGCTTCACAACCCACCCAAAATAAACAGAGACCGAATTTTGATCACCCAGATCTTCTAATCTATTTTTTCTCTTCACCAGCTTTTCCCCGGGCCCCCCCCCCCAACAACCCCCTTCTTCTTTTTCTCTCCTCTGCAAAACCTACCAGCACCATTAGAAACTCCTCCTCCTCTTCCTCCTCCTCTAGCGGCCAAAAGTTTCAAGTTAACCCCAAAATAAAATTTTAAAAAAAAATGAAAATGAAAAAAGAAACTACGTAAGAAGGAGTTAGATTCTTTGTTTTGTCCTGGTGAGGACATGCCTAGACGTTAGAACTCTCTGGGATCAACGAATATGGACAAACCAGGAGGACATTTGGTCCAGTCGCCCACTGACCCGTCACTGTAGTCTTCCCCTAAACGTTTTATGCACCATAGATCCTCGGCGCAAGATAGACTCTTCCAGTGAGGGATTCCTAACTTGAGCGGTTCTCGACTGGCCACCTCCGTCGCCACCACCCCGCAACCGCACTCTTTAGCCAGGTTATGCGCGAACCCACACAGTGCCTTCGTGAATTTCACCGAAAGTGGGCCCTCCCCGCCTAGCCCATACAAGAAGTGAAGCCCAAATGGGCGGAAAACTTCGGGCACCGAAGGTATTCGCAGCCAAGGAAAAGCCCTGTCCACCAACCGGGTTGTCCTGGCCAGACCCGTTCTCAGGGCCGACGCTCCACGGACCTCCAGCTTGAACACGTCGCTACAGTTCCACACGCTGAGCACGGCCCACGACTCGGGCGGGCTCGCTATGAACTCATCCATACCCGGCCATGACTCAGCCGAGTAGGCGCCCCTTGGGACCGCTAGATATGTGCCCAGATTGAGCCTGTTGTTGAGAATGGAGTCAATGTCGCGAGGGAAGAACTCGGTGGTGGAGAATCGGCTGCGGTAGAGGGTTTCGGCGTCGGAGGGAGTGAGCTTGACAACGGTAACTCGTCGAGTGAGTCGAACGCGGTGTTCAAACACAGGTTGGACCAGGATCGCCGGGGTACGGAACTTGGAGTAGCCGCATTTGTGGGTGAAGAGCTGAATGGAGGCCTTGTTGTCACTCTCAGTAGCCATGTACGAATATTCAGCACCATTTTCACGGAACCACTCCTCCATTTTACACACCAGCTTCATCCCAATTCCCATTCTCCTGCAAACCGTCAACAAATTGCTATTTATTTTATTGTCGTGTTACGTAACTTCACGTTTGAACAAATATATTACTATCACATGCATCATCAGGCCGAAATTAATACTTAAAAAGTAATCATCCAACTACAATAATGATGATTAAATATCCACACCCAAAAAAAAACCCCACCTTCCTCTCCCCCCCCCCCAAACTCACAAAAACCCCTCACCTTTTTTCTGTGGTTTGGTTTGGTTTTCTTTTTTTTTTGTTGGGAGGAAATGGTGGGGGTATTTGCAAATTTCCCATTTTTGGCAAAATCGTGATCATTGATGATGTGTCTTTCGTAACTGTTTTATTACTTTGGTGGCTCCCAAAAAAATAAAAGAAAAAAGAACTATAATAGATAATACTACACTGGATTTTAAATTAAGAAGAAGGAAAAGGAAAAGGGCAAAAAAAAAAAAGAACAGATGGTGAAAATGAAATTAGAAGAAGGCAAAGGGAATGAGAAGGATACCGATGGGAAGGAGAGACACGAAGGCCTAAGACGTAGGCAAGTTTGGTGTAGATGGGAAGGAAGGGATTTGTAGGACGACGATCCTTGTTGTTGTTGCCGTTTGAAATTCTGGAGAATTTCTTTCCGCACGTAACGGTTTTGATGCAGCCCCTTATCATTCCCACTATTTCTCTCCTCACTTGACTTTCTTCTTTACTGGCCACCACCACTAGCTCAGCCACCTGAAACATCGTTATCCATTTTAACCTTCGAGCCCAAAAATAAAAATAAAAATAAAAGCGGAGAGACAACGTAAGGCACATAGCAGCTGTAGCATAACGATACACGGCTAACCCACAATCAGTTTAGAAAACGGTTATCAATAGGATGATGACCACAAAAAAAAAAAAAAAAAAAAAGTTGATAGAATAAATTGCAATGCACTATGTAAACCTTTTTTCTTCTCTCCAGGAAAGCTGATCAAAGACATTATTATTATTATTGATTGAATAAATTACTTCTGAAAGCAAATTGATATTGACGAAATTTCAAGAGTAGGGAGTACACTAGTACGCACTACACAAATATAGATAGGACTTAGGAGAACATGGAAGATGTACGAGGAGGCAGTAGCCTTGATTACAGCAAGGATATCGTACCAGCATGAGATAGGCAGGTGAGTTACGGACCCTGCAAATAGGGTCACCCATAAGATCAGTGAAGAGGGACATCTCTCCACTTGGGCCAACTTCACACCTCCCCTCTAATTCCACCACCGCACTAGAATCCCTTTTTGCATCGAACTCCCTCACCACCACCACTGCCACCACTTCTTCCATGTCCACTACCATTTCTCCCAATCCTATTTCAACCTTTAAATGATCGCTGAACAAAGCCCTGGGTTTATGTACACTTGTCCCGATAATAATACGACGTGTGTCCGAAGAAAGGGAAGAAGAAGGCAAATAGGATTATATATCTTTATATATATGTATATATATTTGCAGGGAGAAACAAGAACGAAAATCAGTAACCAAATAAAGGACGAGGTTTTTTCTTCTTCTTCTTCTTCTTCTTCTTCTCTTCTTCTAAGAGGCTAGCAGTTGACTAGTTGTAGTAGTAGCAGTGAGGAGGGAATAGTACTAGTAGCAAGCATAAGAAGAAACTGATGATTTCCATTTAAGAGGCTCGAAAGTAGTGGCCTTTATATGGCCGAAATGGTGGCCTTTTTATACCTGATTTTGGGGGCCTCTTTTGCCTCTTCCCACTACCTCTCTCTTAGGGAGGGGAGATCCCCCCACTGCCTCCTTTTTTCTTTTTTTTTTTCCAATTCCCCCCGCCCCCTCTTATGGCCGTCCCTCTCAAATAGGAGCCTACGGTCTTAGGAGTACTAATCCTTCCCTGTACTCGTAAATTATGTAATCTTGTTTTTCTTTTTTATTCATTTTTAATTATTGTTCACTTTTCAATTAAAAAATATAGTTAACTTTTAATTTTTCTACCCCTAAATATTTAATATAGTCAACTTTTTCAAAATGTACTAACATATCAAAAGAGAAACTTTTTTAACTTGTGATTGCAAATTTGAAATGAGAATTGATTCTTAATTTAACTTGCCAACAATAATTACTTTGATTTGTGCCTTTAATGGTGCAACTTTCTATCAGTATTGTTGCTATAATTAATGTAAAAAAAATAATTAGCTATACTCCTAATATTAATTTAAGAGTATTTTAGGAAAATAGTTTATTAGATTTACTAACGGGTGTGCACTCATTAATCTGGATAAAGTTACCATTATTGATGTATTTTAGCATTTAATTTTTAAAAACTTCTCTTAAGGAAATAATATTGCAAATGACAAAAAAATCCATTTCAAATAAACCAACAAAGGTCGGGGGAAAGTTTGAATATTTGTGCTTCAATGTCACCTCTTTTTATTCTTTTCCTTTTTTGTTTAGTTGTCCTTTTTTTTTTTTGCAACTTAAGTTTAGAAATCTAATAATTAAATCTAATAATTAATTTTCATAAAATTAAGAACAAAAGTGTGTCCAACTTTTTTTTTTCTTTCTTTTTATCTAAATGATGCATAATACTATTAAGGTTGCTAAAGTGACTTATTTTTATACTCTTATTTCTTTTTAACTATAAAGAGATAATAGGTTTTTAAATTCTCAATCAAGCCAAATCAAAACCGTTATGACTTCAAAAATGGAAAAAGAATTATGAATTTGAAACTTTTTATCCTCCATAAAATGACAATTTTAAAGGAAAAATAAAATTTATTTTTGGCAAAAGACATAGAGTAATAAAATTTTTAAGACTTGTAAAAAAGAAATTACAAAAAATAAATTCAAGAGACATTGACAAAACAAGCATAGTATATACGATATTCTAATTCTCTTAATTAAACAAATTATATGTGTTTGGTTTAATAGATTTTCCATTTCTTTTATTTGATAAATGAATTTAACACACTTATTTTGTCTTTAATATATTTTCTCATGTCATTGAAGATTTTAAATATAAGTTAAAATTTTCATAGTTCCAAATTATTTTCCTAAGTGCTACTGAAAGAATTGTGATGTTTATTTATAGATATGTCATTTAATATATGAATTCCTTAAAAATAGATTTCAAAATTATGAAATAATCAATACATTATTTTAAGTAGATTGTTTGTTATTCAGATTAATGGGTGGCCATTAGAAAATCTTTAGATTTATTTATCGAACAAAGTTAACAAAATTTTCTTAAATTATTTAAAAAATTAAGACTATCAAAATGGAACGGATGGTAGAAATAACGAGAGGGAAAAAAAACACACTTAATAAGCATGCAAATTAAGAAATAGCTAAATTAGTTTTATTAAAATTAATGAAAAGTATTAGAAGCCTTTGAAAAAAAAACTTAGGATTTTTTTTGACGATTGGAAGTAAATTTTATTAAAAGTTACTAAATTTAAGTAGATAATTTTATTAAATCATTACTTTTTATAAGTGTAAAATTAAAATTTGATACAAAATTTTAACACCAAATTTCGTCCCCAAGCTTTGTATATATAGACAGACAGAAAGATAGCGCCCTCAACATTAAATTAGTATTATTATTCTTCTATATAAGGTTCGTCCAATAAGCGTTCACTCAATAATCTTTTATCAAGGGAAACTAAGGAGAAGAAAAGTGACTAAATGACGACAATTGTAAAAAGAAGAGTGACTAATAGTTGTGCTTATTAGTGAGTGTCCTTAGGTTACATACTCGTTAAAAAATCCAAAATCATGTTAAAAAAAAGTTCATTTTTCTTTATTTTGGTTAGTTCTTTTTAGTATGTGTTTCTCCATGCTCTTCTGGGACTCTTCAGCTTTCTCTTTCCAGTACTGGTCGAGTAATAATGATGACAGGGATTCATTCAATTAATTTGTTTAATCATCACAAAAAGGAGTAAATGGCGAAATGGCGGCTGTGGCTGCGCAGTCCTAACGGCAGCAGTTGCGCTCTCCCCGTTTCTCTCTCCCACTCTTTTTGAGGATTTTAATCATACATATCTTCCACGGGAAAGGGGGCGTTACCATCATGACCCCATTTGTAATCATTACTCCTCCCTCTCTCTCTCTCTCTCTCTCTCTTGCCTTTTCATATACGCGTAACAAATCTACGTGTACATTTGTCTTCAGAAGAAATGGTTGTTAGATTACATGTTTGTCAAATGTATCAAATGCATAGTTATTAAACCCTGCCCGGAAGGGGATCGACGAATGAGTTGGGTGAACGGGGTTACTGGTTTAATCAGTGGGCGAGTGGTTCAACCGATGGGTCATAAAATATATTTAAATATTATATTTTATAATTTTTGATATGGTTAAAACTGTAATAAATTATGTCATAGTAAATATTCAATTAGTCTAATTTATTATATAATCATTAATTCTTATAAGAATTAACAAAACCTAAATTCAATTAGTAATTCATCAAATTTCAAGTATAAAATTTTATCTAAATATAATTATCTAGTTTATTTATGAATTTTAAATGCAAAAGTTATTAGGAATGATATTTGCCTTGGAATGAATTGTGTAATATGATATTTTTTAAATTCATTTCATAATTTATAAAGTTTGGGGAGTAATAAAATTTATTACAATATTCCAAATAAATTTTGTTTTGGAAAATTAAAATAAGAATAAAAGTCTAATATATAATATAAAAAAAGACTGAATAACAACAAATGAGCTGTTGGTGTAGTGGCTGTTGCGCTTCCTTCAATACAAGAGGTCGCTGGTTCGAGGCATCACTCCAGCATTTTTTCCATGCAACCCGGTGAACCGCCGGTACGTTGAAAAATCAACGGTTCACTTGCAGAAACAATCTAATTAGCGAATCAACCCGATTCCATGGTCGGTTCACCGGGTTGACCGGTCGAACCGCCGGGGCGGGTCAGGTTTAATAACTATGATCAAATGTATGTCCAACGCTACTGCATGTTCGTTCGAAAGAAAATATTAAGAATTACTCCCACAGGTTGGATTGAAGATCTGGGACCTGTTTGGCACTTGAGTTTTTTATCAAGTTTATCTGTTACAAGTTTTTTAAAAACTTTAGCTACAGTAATCTCTTAATTAGGAGGTTTACCTTCTTAATTGACTTCATAAGACTAGAACTTTCGGAGTTATTGTTTTCTCTAAGTAAAATTTTTTTTAAAAGAACTATTAGATTTATGGAATCTATACATGACACAATTGAGGGTTCAGATGTATTTATTTTGAATTTCGATGGGGTAAAGTTAATTTGGTACAAATTAATTAATCATAAAATTGATTGTGTTTTTATATGTTACTATTTTAATGTCTATGTTTATTGGGTTGGTATCTAAATATCTCATTAGATTGACATTTACATTTGTTTTGATAGCATATATATAGGTTGTGTAGTAAAATTAAAACTAACAATTGTGTCTTGAATAAATTGAACTTAGGCTTTGTTTGATAATTCAATTCAGTACTTAAATTTAATTGGTTTCAGATCTTAATATATTCAGTTGTATTTGATAACAAAAAATAGAATATCTGAATTAATTAAGTGACACTCAATTTTTTAAACAAAATTTGATTCTAAAATAAGTGATAAGTTATTCATTTATCATTTAATGTGATATACAATCAAATATATCAAATTGAGTACTTGATTAGTCAATAACTTAATGCATTCAAACTTCATATTTCAAATTTCAGAGTTCAATTTTATCAAATACACTCTTAATAGCTGTGAGAATTTTAAGAATCCTTTTCCGACCGCTCAGCCAATACCAATAATTTTGCGTCTTGATTTTTAAATGAAATTGCTTATGCTGTATTGATACTTGACAGGACTCCTCTATACGCCATTTGTTTCGAACTACGACAAACAAGAACATATATACGACACACAAAGTTAAATTTATATTTTGTTTTTGGTTTTTTATGGAGTCGGGCCATGCATGGATGTTGGTCTGTATATTGTCACTTTCATGTGGGTCGTCATACGTGTTTTTCATGACTTGTTTTGTGCGTTATTCTTTTTATTAATGTGCTTGGCAAAAACACTTTTTCTTTGGTGCTACATATACTCTCCAATTTCGCTCCCAAGTGTATTTTTCAGCGATTATTGCAATACTATGATATTATTTGGGTCATAATCCATGATTAATCAAATTTGAGTTTCTTTTTAGTAAATAACTCAGATATTTTACAATAGATGAGAAGCAAAAATAACGCAAATTCTTCAAACATATCTTCCAATCATTTTTATATTGATTTTATTATTTTTTTTGATATACATCAAATCACAAAAAGTGTTACAACGAATAAAAGAAATTTTTTTCTAAATAATCTTCAACCCAAACACACTACTATAACTTCTCTTAAAAAATGTAATACTTTCACTCTCAGTAATTCGAAACAAGAACTTAAACTCCAGTAGTTGTAAGCATAGAATGATAGTCGAGCAGTCGTGCCCATGTGAAATGTGTGGAACCGTATGTCTTGAGCCCTAGTGTGAAAATTATTGGCATGCAATAGAGAATTCAGGTGCAGTCTTTCAAATTTAAACCCTCCCCACCATGGTTCAAAGTTGTGGTCGTGGTCGTCGCTCAAACTGTTTCATATCGATCGCGGTCTCGATGAAACGCAAAATTTTGAATATTTAATATTCTAAAAATTGTAAAAAAATAAGATAAATAAAAATAATAAAAAATTAGTAAAAAAATAAAAGTTCGAGTTAATTCGGGATAACTCAGGTGATTCAATTGTTTCTATGCGTCTGGAAGACGTCTTGACGATTCATTATTTTGGAGTCATCTCGTCCCGATATCGGAACGGAAAGCCTCATTTCATTAACGACTCGACTGAGTCTTTGAACCATGCTCCTCACCCCCACCCTAACAAAAAAATAAAAATAAAAATTGCTGCAATCAATTTATCAAGTGCCTCTACAATGACAATCTTCTGATGTTTTTATCCACTTGTAATTGTTTAAAAAATGGAAAAGTTTAAATCTATTGGAGGAAAAGTACCTACACAAATATACGCGTATCTAACTTTGACTTCTTTTGGAACGTTAGATTTTTCCAGAATCCCAATATCAACTATTTGAATGCAACTGTAATATAAGTGCGTACTCGATTTATATTGATTGACTAGCACTTGAATTCTTAGAATTTTGGGATGGTCTCTCAAATTAATATGTATTCGCTGATTCTTTGAGAGAACCAACCCTTTGTATCACTCTCTCTTAAAGTTACTGTATTGCCAAGAGTTGACGATGGGATATCAAGAGAAAATTATTTTGTAGTACTAAAAATATGATAATAAGAATACGTGTGACTCGGGGATTATAACCCTACTTATAATAGATAACACTTTCCTGTTATATTTAGATCCATATTTTAGTCCATCATAAAAATAAAAATTACCCTTAAAATTTGAACACCATTGCCAAAATAATAACACTCCCTGTCACAAAATTTGAACGGCATTGCCAAAATAATAACGCTCTCTGTCACGAAATTTGAACGGTAGAAAAAATAACGGTTTTTCGACAATGATTGGATTTTCTAAGGACGCAGTCGTCATCATAAAGCATGATTACCAATTTAATAAGCAGCATTTGTTACTTGGTTTCGAACTAGCATACGCAGTTACACACAGGTGAGTGGGGTATAACAACCGTTTGATATTATTAATTATGTAGTAAATAAATCTCATTGAAAATGGCCTAAAATGATTGGCAGTGCTTATCTTGAGAGCCAATGAAGTGAGGGAAAGGTTTGAAGTGAAATTTATTATTGTGTCTTGGCGGATACCTGACAAAAGATGTGACTACTAGTAGTCCTAAACATTCTAAGATATAGTAGAAGAAAAAAAATGTTATATTATAATAATATGGAACATAATTAGGCAAATTTTATAGATTGGCACTTTCACTAATATTGGCAAGAGGGCAGATGGACCACATCTCTGTTTTGTTTTTACCTTTTTGGTGCCATAAGATGCTAATAAGAATAAGAGTGGTGGACATTGATGGAACAATTGGGAAACGTCCTGGACGCCAGGCAAGGATAATGAATTATTTTGTTCGGCCCCATGAATTGCGTCTATCATGAAGATCAACAATATACTCATGAGATATATAATTCTAAGTACATTCTATTTGAGTTGACACATCAACGTAATTCGATAACAACAACAACAACTAAAGAGCACAAGAGTTTGGTCTGCGTAAAATAGTGTAAAGAGTTAGTTTTGTCGGACCACAAGTCGTGAAATGAAATGTCTCATCACTCCGAGCGCTTTCTCTTTCTATCTCTTTCTCATCACCCCTGGATATGTATTCAATGTTATGTGTCGCATCAGCAGTATTAGTAAGTGAAACTACGTAATTTTGCATTCGACAGGAAAAATGAACAGATATAATAATGGACAGAGGATCCCGTCTGTTATGTTACGAAGGAGTTTAGGGTTTATCTTACTAATTTTCTCCCTTTGTTCTTTCTTATTCGTCTACCCCATAGCTCCCATAGCTATTTCAATTTCCAAACTAATAAATAGGATCAAATATTTGATGTGATCAACCACGATCCAAAAAATAATAATCTGGAAACTAGTAGAGTCATTAGACTTAGGTTTATATGCTAATATTATTTCCCTTAAACCAAATTAGGTCTAATATCATCACGAGTAAGTTATATTGACTTCGTCAACTGTATATGGCGTTCATCTTCCAAATCATCAAAGTAGTAGCATTCCACATATTCTTTTTTTTTTTATATATAAAAAATATAAGAGTACAAGTAACCCAATCAATATTACAAATTGATTATAACCAATCAACTAGTTGACCGTACAACTAATTAGCCCACAAATAATAGGATCATAACTAAGACAAAGCATTCCGCATATGTAGATGGATCAAATTGGCGGCTCAGTTTTTTAATCAGATTTTCTTTTTCTTTTTTTGGTTTCCCTCGCTGGGTAATACCTCAAAAAAAAAAGAAAAAAAACTCCTCACTCTATAATTTAATAATATGCGAACAATTTATCCCTAATTATAATGGATTTAGAAGCACATTTTGCCAATGATCTGTGTTACATGACTCATATAAACAAGCTAAAAAAAAAAAAAAGAATAGATTGACGAGGAAGTCTATACAAGACAGCAAGATGTTGAAAATGCATAGGTTGTGTACCCTCCAATAAAAGTTCAGGAAAAAGATAGAAATAATGCAATGATGACAGTAGTATAAGGACGTGATCACGTTGTTGAATTTCATAATCCCGTGAACAGTGAACCATCTGCGGAAAAACTTTAAATTTAGAGAGTTTAATCATTACAAGAGTTGTTTCTACAGATCGATGACTAGGAAAGTAGCAATCCAAAAAAGAGGACTACATAAGGTTCTTTTCGACGGATAGTGCATTGGCAGTCAAAATGGAATGAAGCATAACAATTGCGTATAAAGATATATTCTCAACTAGCATAACAATTATTATTATTGTTCTAAAGAAATTGGGATCCGAATAAAGTGAAGAAAAAAAGAAAGAAAGAAAATCTGCAAATTATGAGGGCAGAGGAAATATATTCTCAGCCGTCAATAAACTATACGCTAATCTGCACTATTGCGATATGAAACTATTAGTGTAAAAGTTTGATCATAATGCTATTCGTTAATTGTCTATGCTGATGTAAGCCCTGTGAGATATGGAATCAAGTTAAATGCGATTTCTTCAAGATTTAAAGGTTGTAATACCCTGATTTGGGTTATTAATTAACTCGGAGTGCAAATTTAACTATAGGAGAACAGTTAGTGAATATACCCAAGACGAATCTCCTTTCGGACAAAATCATCAATTGGTTATAGTTTAATTCGTTAATTGGAATATTAGACGTTAATTTAAGCAGCTGATTCGCCAGGATCTAATGATGATGATATGCTGATGAGAAGATAACAGTCGTAAAATATATAGTATAATTATAGACGGAGCGGCATATTTGGCTCTGGTTTCGTTTTTATCGTGCTTCCGCTTTGATATACTACTGTTGGTTTTAGCAGCACACATCAACAATTGCTAGTTGGGACAAAATTATCATTTTTCTTCATCAAAGAAAATTTTTCACCATAAAATTCTAGGATGGATGAGAGATTGACCGCAACGTTGTTATGGTCGACAGACCCTCTTACCATCCATCTTACACCATCATCGAGTTCATAGTTGACCAAAACAAAATTTTTTTTTTAAAAAAAGAAAAAAGAGTTCATAGTTGACAAATGTTTTAAACCTTCCCGTCAGCAATTTTCTTTTCTTTTCTTTATTTTTTTTTAAAAGAAAAAAAATGCCAGTAGTGCAGGTATACAGACATATTGGGGCAGGCGAGTCAATTGAAGACTGGAGAGGGGAAGAAGATGGGTCCGGGGAGAGGACGAAGACGAGCCATATCTGAAAAGGCTTTCAACGGGTAAATGATGGAGCAAAAGAGAAATGGAGGAACTGCAAACAATTAGAGACAAAAGCCTCGAGTATGATAATGCCTAGGGATCTTGTTCCCTTTTCGTAATCTATCTTATGCTCCGTACGTCCCCTTTTGCCCAATCATAGTCCCACGACAAATCAACACCAAGCACGACAACCTTTGTAGGCCCCATCCCTAACATATACCAGTCCTCATATCATCCGCTGTCCCTTCACCAATTTCACATGCCTAAATTAGTAAATTTATAATAGTCTTCTACATACATGCATCCATGTCAAATTTGGGAAAATACATGTAGGACTAATATCCATCTATCTAATCTTTATTAAAATTAGGCTAGTATTAAGAAGGCCGAACAATGGACCGTTTTTGAAGTATTTTTGGAGTTTTATAATTTTATCTGTTTTGTAATATCTTTTTCTTTCAGATATTTGATATTTATATGCAATTTTTACTATTAGCACGTATTTTAATAAAATTATAGTATATATTTTTTTTTTTCAAAAACAAGGACTAAAAACAATGGAGTAGATAGTAATTAAAAGCTCTAGATATGTCGCATGATCTTTTTCACCATCTAAGCATATATATTTTTAGTAACAGATGATAATGTCTAACTCAGCTTAAAGATGGTTGGGATTATCTTGAGCTTTGATCTAATATTAGCAAAAACAAAAAAAAAAAAGAGCAGTAAAGATGAAGATATTACGTGTAACTCCTTTTTATTTATGGCCTTATTTGGATTGTAATTTTTCTTCAAAATTTTTTATATATATTTTACGAATATATTTTCAATCATTCTTTTTATCTCGTATACATTAAATTGCTATCATATGGAGTATTTTTTTAACAAAAATTTCAAAAAAAAAAATAGCAATCTAGATAAGGAGAGCAAAGTGTTTGTATATATTGACAAAAATGCACAATAAAATACTCCCACTTGGTTTTCTATGCTCGTTGAAACAGAGATGTTTCGATTAAAAAAAAAATCAGAAAGAAGAGCGAGTTGGGAAACATGTTTACCCTCAATTCGCTGATACTGTCGCCAGACAGGAAAGTAGAGTTGACATAACTGTTAATGATAGGCTTAGAAAGTTGGGAACCAGGATTTGAACAGGTTGACCCCAAATTAGAGAAGGATCATGTTCATGGTTGATGAGTGGGTGGTGTGGCTCGAGGAAAACAGCGGATTTGATTAGAGTTTAATTTATGTTCAGTTAGTGCTCGCTTGCAGAAAACACACATAGCTGGCTGCCGATTATGTGTCAGTCAGAGTCTCCTCCACCAGATCTTCTGCTACAAAAAGAAAATTATTTTGACCCGGCAAAACACCTGGTCAATAAAAGGAATTCAAAATTTGCGCTTCCCCGAGCCACTCATGTCTAATGGGGACCTTTGTTTCCTCCTCCATGCATGCTTTAAAAGCAAAGGGTCGGTCACATAATACAAGCAAGCGACCTACCCCAGAAAAGAAAAACCCTATCCAATTACTGCTGTGACTTATACCCGACTCATTAACGAGTTTGACCGACAAAGCAACGACCCGTTTCTTTCTTTCTTATGAGCAACGACCCGTTTCCATATTTCTTCTCAAACACTCGAGCATCTGCATGATCTGAAGTAAAAAAAAAAAAAAAAACACAAAATAAATAGTACCGCATCATCTCCTTATAGCCTGGTCACCGACAAGAAATCTATCCGATACTGTAAAATTCAGTTGATTTGTAATCAAAGCAAACATGTCATATACAGTGGCTGGCTGGCTGGCTGGCTGGTATGCCTACCCAGATCTCTGCGTGAAACCAATTTGTATAAAGATGATTTTTACGTACAATAAGACGCGAATTTGTCTCAATTGTAATAAGAGTTTCGTGGAAGTGAATATTGAAACAGGAAAGACTAGCTAGTGTACCCCATTTATTTATATATGATGATTTTTACGTACAATAACATGCCAAATTTGTCTGAGTCTTAATAAGAGTTTCGTGGAAGCGAATGAAATTGGATAACAGCAAAGATTAAAAAGTGACTTCAAATTCTATCTGCTAATAAGTAAGCCAGTCGCGAAATGGCCTTTCCAATATTTATTATTGTCTGATACTTAATACAGTAGTGTATATATATATATATTTATATAATAAGGTTGTGTTTGGATTGCATTTTTCGTGATTTTTCATGAAAAAATTACTGTAACGATTTGATGTATGTGAGGGAAAAATGTAATAGAGAAATGTGATCACGGAAAACGACGTAATTTTTCGACCAAAATCGGCAATCCAAACAAGGCCTAATAATTGCACAGCTATGAATGTTGGGTTCTCAAGAGAAAAGCGTGCCAGAAGTGGGTAGGGTTGTGGAGACCAGAACTGGGCGGATATACTGGGAGGGAGTTTGGCGTGTACTCTTAAAAGTTGTTACTAGGAAGGAGGATAGGATAGGCGCAGGAGAGGTAAGTGTGAATTTGGGAGGCTTTGAGGAGCTGTCATTTCCTTCCCCCTCCCACCCACTAATAAAATTCTAAATCTTTGTTCGGCTTTTGGCCATTTGTAAGCTGAGTGTCCGACACTAGGGTGCGGCCGCGGCTCGGCCGAATCCCCTGGATTATGCACCATGTCTCCTCTCACTGACTTGCCAGTTGCCCCCACCCACCCCGCGATTTTTTGCCCCATCACTTTTCTTCACTCCCTAGTCCTCTCTCAGTCACTCATGACTCATGGGGGTCAAGACATTTTTTTTTTTTCGAAGTGACCGTTCATGAACATCGATGACACTCTGCGTCACGCAGAGCCAGGTGGATCGAAGGCTAATATACTACACAATACAGTACTACTAGCCTCTTGTTTGTTTCAGCGAATTGATGTGTGATTGGAAACTCAGGATAGCCATACCCTCATTTAATGCTAACTTGTGCATCACCATCTGTCTCGTACGTCCATCTTGCATATTTCTGGCCACGCCAAAACCTGGCCTTCAATTTGTCTTCTTGATTTCTTGTAGCTTTCGTCTCATATCTACATAATAGTACTGCATCCGATGAGTTCCATGTGGCTGATTCAGAGTGTAACAACTACAAACTCGATGGCTACTTCGCACATGTCTGTCCCGTCCATCGTGACGGATGGAGATAATTATACTTTTGCCTTCATTTTCTTTTACATTTCCTTTGATGAAGATTAGCATCAACTCGGATTTAAGTTTGAAGTAGCAATTAACAAGCAAATTGTCAGAAAGTCGCTAGAACGGATGTACATCCGCAGTCAAGAATGTGATGAAATTCAAACGTTCATGCACAAGAGCGGAGCTCACTTACCAGTAATTGGTATACATTAAATACACATGCAAAGATAAGATTTGGGCTTGTCAAACTTGTAATGCTGGAAGTAGACAGGCTCGAGCAAGCTAGTAAATGTGACGGGATTCAGCTTTCTGATGTGTCCCTTTAGGGTTCTCCAAACCCTAAACATGGCCCCTCCTAGATGCTGGTTTTATTAGTATTCAAACACACAATTAAAAAAGGAGACAGGGAAGCAATTTAGGGTTCGTTAACATGTGCCACGCGTTGTTAAGCTCATTTTCTGTGATAAATGCAAATTAAATATTTCTTCTTGGGCTTGGGGTATCAAATCAAGATAATTCAGAGCGTTTTCGATTATCTACCACATACATTGTAAGTGGAGGATGATACAGGTAAGACTCGATTTTATGTTGGAGATGTGCCGTTAAGCAGAGAATCTTCTGGGAGGCAGCTCTAGAATCAAGCCATCGTGTTTAGACGATTTCTTAGCCTGCAGAGGAAGTGCTTTGTTTAGCATCACCAAATCAAAGTTTGTTTGACTGCTACTGACAGTTTACTGCATCTGCCTAACGTATGTACACTGACACAGACAATTTACTGTGCCTCTGACAACCTATGTACATAGAGTAAATACCAGAATTCGAGCAGAGGGTTTTATTTCCATTTCTAAACGATCAGTAATCCCCTTTGGATTATTGTCAAAAATTTTAGCTATGAAGAATTAAAGGCTAATAATCTTGCTCAATTTGTACAGCCAGCTAAATTTTTTGCTAATTGTGAAAAGAAAATCGGTAGAGGAAATGATACAGGAGCTTAGAACTGCAAATTCGCAGGAAAAAGGGTATATGAATGGAGCCGCATAACAAGAAGGAAAGGAACGTTAATTCCCTTAATCCCCTTTATTACCTCTAATGCGTACATATATCAATCCAAGCGCCGGAATTTTTTTTTTTAAAAAAAAACCATGAATGGTTATACTTCAAAACTATGGTGGTCGATGTAGAAATTCAATTGAAGCACTCCATCAAGTTTCTAATCTGTGAAGGAAAAACCAAGAAAATTCTCCTATCAATTTATGTCTAAGCTTTTCCAGTCAAGGAGAAAGGAAAAACTACTGTAGAGTTAAGCTTCAAACTGATATTATTGCAACGCATAGTATTTCAATTGAATTGCATTATAAATTAACAAATGAATTCGATGCAAGGGCTAAGGTCATTTTATATATATATATATATATATATATATATATTTAAACCCAAAGGTTGAGCTACCTTTACAAAACCTTGTTCCGTTAAACTTTGCAACCTCTTATTCTGTTAAAGTAAACATCAGCTAAACCGGAAGATAAGAACATAAGCTAATAATAGAGTATTTCTACTTCCTTTAATAATTTTTGGCCAATTTGCAGTATATAAACAAAACCTTCAAGATTTCTTAGCTAATTAAGCACATAAAAGATTTCGAACACAGAGCATATGACACGTAGTGGTAGTTGTTCCTGACTTTATATATATATATATATATATATTTTTTTTTTGTGCTGACGGAGTGGGTGTCCAGGTCAATTTTTGCGGGGCCCGACTAATCCCCCTCCGATCCGGGAGGAGAGGCCCCATCTCTCCGAACACGATAACCACGGGACTCGGACCATTACGGGCACTGGACATCAACTCTTAAGGAGGCTTGTTGAGACCAACCAAATTGTCCATACGGGACAGATAATTTGGTGAGAAACAAGGGTTGAATCCCTGACCTCCCACCCCACCAGGAGAGGCGGGTGGTTTCCTGACTTTATATATTCATGGTTAAACGGAGGAAGTATCTCGAGGACTTGCTTATTAGACTGTTCAGATAAGATAGGTAGCTTTATTACTCGTTTCGGACATTAGTTTTATTGATTTGAAAGCACGGAGGAGAATTGCTGAATTCCAACTTGTGTGCCTGAATGCGTAGGCCCCTTTAAAAGATTCCCGGCAGCGCAGAACCCTTTGAAAGTTGTAACAGAGAAATAATTTCAGCTAAAATGACCCCATCGCTTTTGTCTGTTTAACAATTATTCTGCTAACTCTGTTGCGGTGAACGATAAAAGAGGCCTAACGAGATCTTAATTCCAAAAATTATACAGAAATTTAATTTAAAGAACGTCAAATAACACACACACACACATAGAGAGAGAGAGAGAGAGAGAGAGGCATTCTGAGAAGGAAGACTACTACCCAAAATGAAATTGCAGAGCAGAAGACATGCACCCTTTTTACCAATGTTTTTAAACCCGGGCTGGGAAGTGAACCGGAAACTTTTCGGTTCACAGTTCGATCGGTTCGACTGCGGTTCAAAAGTTTAATTATTTTTTATTTATTTTAGCATTAAATATTTTGAATAAAATTAAAATATTTATTTTAAAAATAAATACTTAATAAAATCGGTTGAACCTCCCGATTTTTTTCCATTTTGACCGACTCAATTAATTCTTTGAGTTTTTAATTGAACCGGACCGACGGCATGGCCGGTTCGCTGTTCAACCGATCGAACCGATCAATCCGGTCCGATTTTCAAAACATCTCCTTCTACTAGATTGATCAGTATAAATGCACACAAATTGATCTACACTAATTGATTACTCGAGAATTGGTCTACTACACTAGATCCCTCTCATCATCTCCTGTTGAAATCTAAAATTTTCAAGAAAAAATAAAAATAAAATGCATTTTCTGACCGACAGAGGGAGAGAGGAAAAAGGATCTATTGAAAGTGATATTACAAGAATGCCCATAATTGATTGGATATGGCCGCTTCATTAGGTTTTGGAGTGGAGCACCAAGCAGGTTCCATTTCGTTAGATTCTTAATATTCATTGGTTGAAAAGGTCTTTCGATTGTCACAAATGGACAAAAAGGTAGTGAAAGAGAGAGCATGGAGTCTCGCTTCCTAAGGATAAGAACAAATATCGGATTGCATTTGCACGAACTGATGAAGATGATATTTCATAATACTCCATTATTTTTCGTGTGTGTGCATATATATATATATATATATTTACGTGTATTTATTTACATCATAGTAGTCTACTTTGGCCGTAGCCGTAGCCGTATCCCTTTTGGGGTAGTGATCCTACGTACGATGATGTGTATGTGGAATGTGGATGAATGGTCATGCGACGCATAGGTTAGGAGTTAGGAGTCATGAGATGTGATGTTCTAAACACAAGACAGACGTATCGCGTTGCACAGGCATGCACATGCAAAATACTATCTGTCCTATATATAGAGGAGTATTGGGCACACGTAATTGTATTGGGATTATTACGTATGTAGTAATAGTAATTAAATGTACTCTTTTGCATGTCTATGTATTTTCTATTGGCTAAAGGCCGAAAAGGAATGAACCAGTAACTAGCTAAAATCTCCAAGATCAAGCTCAAGAGTGAAGAGTCGAGCCAAAAGGTAAAGTCTATTTTTAAGAATCCAAATTGGGATACCAATGCAACGTATATCTAATTGAGCATCACCTTTCCTTTTCTCACAAATGGGTACGGGTATTGACCTGTCTCGTCACGTTCCTTTTCAACAGCTACAAATAATTCTCTGCGAATCGCTTATTCAGCTGAAAGCTAGAAATCACAAACTTTCTCTGGATGATTTTCAAGGATCGAAAAAAGCTGAAAATATCAGATGCTATACGCGAGACTCTTAAGAGAATTGAGAGGCTCGGGTTAGAAGGATGTGCCCCTTTAAAATCAGAAAAATACTTCTTAGATTCCTTGAGGATTCTGCTGCTCTTCAAAACAAATGCATTCTCCGGTTGTCATTTTGTCATCATCATCTACGTACACCCGCCCATAGCGCTTGAGGTTCGAGGTGCTACATGTCTCCTAAAATCCTAATAATACATATATATATATATATTTCTTACTTCTATAATTCATCCAGCACCTCACCGAGTCATGAGAACCATACGCAGTTATTGCAAATTAATTGTGTTCGTTTAACTAGGGAAAAAAAATGGTGTCAATTAACTGCGGTTGTACAAGTTAATTCAAATCATTTTCTTGTCCAACTCTAATTGGTGACCCACAAGGCTACAAGGTTAGGTTTCCTTTCCCCTACTTTCAAGATTTTTAAGGTTGACCCATGCTGAATTATAGTTTGCAGTAGTAGTAACTAACTTGGTGATCATATCATATCATATGTCTAGTAACTTTTGTTTAGATAGATACTCATACTCCAACTAAATACCAGTAGCAAGATGCTTGGTAAAAAGGAGGATCGGACACTGGAGTTGAGTGCGTTACGTAAGGTGAATGGTCCCTTCAGCCAAGTACTTTCACATCGGATTGGATGCCAAATGTCTGATTAGCAAGGAGAACCTGGATTCCTCTGTCCTTAACCTGTCTCTCCAATTACTGGATCCCCAATGATATAGTAATAGTAGTAGTATTCTTACCACTCTTCATGGCCCGTCTGTAATTTCTTTAAAGACAGACCTTGGAAGAGAATCCGAAATCCCACAAGTTTACACCGGGGACCACACGTCTAGCAGAAAATAAATACTCCGTTCTTTTCAAATTCCGGCTTGAAGAAGATACCCCTACCCGAAAATCCATGAATGTTCCAGTTCAAAAAAGATGGTGGGTAGAGGAGATCTTCTTGGAAATTATCTGGCGCATTTGTGCGGGGTTACAAAATGGCATGAGAAAGGGTTTTGGAGGTAGAGCTGTCTCTGTCTCTCTCAAATGGTCGGTCATTGGTTCGGTTTTGGTCTAAAAATTATTTGCAGGTTTGTTTGTGCAATGTCTAGTCAAGCTTCAAAGTCCAAAGTGCGAACTCAGTAAATGTCCAATAATTTCTCGCCACTGGAATATATATAAAAGAATGTGGGAATGTGTTAATGTTGACCTTCAGCAATTGTTAAGGACAGAATTGAATCTAACAACTATTGACTATTGAGGCCCTTGTCCGACTATAGCCAGTTTGACCCTAACAATCAATATGCTTTTTGGTTGAGTCTTGACACCCTCATGATTTTTTTTTCCCCTCAGCAGCTCATACAATGTGACGTGTGATGTGTTAATAAATACCAACCTCGAAGAACGTTTCCAGAGAATACTGATATTATTGTATGATTAAATCATAGTATGATGTAACGGATGCTTTGCAAATAAAAGAATTCCAGAACCCGCAATAATGTTGGCATCTTTGTCTCTAATCTCTGGTCAACATCTGTGACTTGCCCAATGAAAAAGACCATATCCTATGCCTATTCCTCCTCCACTCTACCAAACTGGGCACATCCATGAACACTCAAGTCGTCTTCACGCAGTACTAGTACAGAAGCTTCTGCACATATTATCATCCAACCCACTACTCTAAAGGGAACCATTTTTTATAATTATTTAGAAGTGATCAGCTTGTTTAATTTCAATAATCCTATGTGCCGACTCTCGTTTGCTTCGAAGTCATTTGAACTGTTGGAATGTTGTTTTGTACAATTAATTGTTCCGCAAATTATGTATAAAAAAGGTCAGCAGTTTGTTCTTCTTGTCATTTTTTGGTACTTTAAGAATGGTAGCAGTTTGTAACAAATCGGTGGCAAAAACAGAAATGACGACCGATGCCATAGACAAAGATAATGCCATATTGCTTGCCTCAATTCTGTTAAGAGGCAAGCAAAGTTGACGTTACTCACAAAAAATTCTGGTACTGAGATCCCCAAAAACATATAATAAAATACTCTATTATAAATTAAATCAAGAGTAACGATTCTAAACCTTGTATTTTTTTATTTTTATTTTTGTGAACTGTGTGACAAGAAGTTTTCTTTTTGTGTCAGCATTCAGCATTATCAGCAATGTTGTTATTAGTTTCTTACACTTTCCATTTTTTTTTTATCGAAACCCAGAAAATGTGGGAAATTTTACGTCAAAAAAGAAAAAGTCCAGTGTGTCTTGGTGAAGTGTCTTTTTGTTTGAAATTGAATGAAAATTACTTACAAGAATATCTCGAAGCAACCATCCCTTCAGCTAAAATATAATTAAGACGTTGAAAGTTACAGCTACCTCTTCCGCAGTATAAGACTGCGATCGTGCGAGGGTCCGAGTGTGAGGACTTCATCGTGGTCAAACTCCAGTCTCTTTTTTACGATAATTACCCCCATTGTCTGATGATGACTATGTTATCTATTTTGGATAATGGCATCGTTCTTGTAACAATAATATTACTTGGAAGTCGAGTCATTAACCTACATTAACTGATGCCACCAATACATTAATGGGGCCGAATTAGTTTAAATTCGATCCATTTGCCTCGCAAAAAGCCCAATGAGCTTTATGGTAAATAGGATCGAATAGAGTTTGAGTCTAAATAAGACACTCAAATTAAATATGAGTCGAATTTGGGTCTTGCTAGATTCAAACCCGATTAAGGTCTAGTCCATTTTATACACACACACATTTACATATTAAATGATACATATAATATATAAGTATACATATTATAACGTTAAAATATTAATAATTTATAATTATGTAGATAATTATAAACTTAGGTTGAGCCTAATATGAGGCCGAAACCCATATTAAACAATATGAGTTGAGCTTAAGTTTTCTAACCTAGGTCCGAGCCAAAAATTCTAGAAGCTCGAAAGCCCCAAACTTGTCAAAACCTGACACGTAGAGTCCGATTGACACCCTTGCCAAGTACTTTATACTACTATTATTCTTCTAGTTTGTTTTTCGAACATGTAATAATTTATGTAATGCTTATCGAACGAGAAGAGGGTAATTAGCTGGGATGTTAATGTTCTCGTTAATTTAGAAAGATAAAGCAGCCGAAAGTCAGCATGACAAGTGCAGCAGGTGTCAGCTTTGATGCGTGTCATTCATTTAATTCTTGTTTTTCTTTTTCTCTTTTTTTTTGACACAGTTTGTTAGATAGAAAGCATATGGTAATTCATATCATTTGTCGCCTTCCCCAAAATATACTAACAGTAGTGTGTGTGTTTTTTTTTTTTGGGTAAAAAAATACCAACAGAGTTTATGCTACAATAGGCAATGGACACAGGAAGAAAAAAGAGGATGACCAGATAAAGGGTTTAGGAGCACTGCCCAAGGCCCGGATAAGATCACAACCCACGCAATCTTGGTGGATGGAGCCGGGACAATGTAAAAAGCTGCTACCGTCAGCCAAGGACTAGAGAGGAGGGGGGATTCCGTCCCCCCACAGCACAGCTGAATCGCTGCTACCAGCCTAAAGGCTAAAGCCTATCTCCCTTGTTTGGAAGGAAGCTGCCAAACCCAGATTTCACTAGGTTCCATGTCAAAGACCTACTACTACTGACACAACATCAACCTTTCCTCGTAGACCCAGCAACCACCTCCCATAAATGCCTAAAGGCTAAAACCCATTTTCCCTTTCCATTTTCATCACCTATCCACTCCTATCCTTCCCCACTTCTCACTCTTTTCTCCAAAATGGGGACAAAAATCGTGCATATCATGTATAAGTATAGCAGTCACCTACAAGTATTTGAACTACTCTATTTCTTTCAACCCAACCCTTTCATAGGTAGGTTTAAGCTTTTGACATGACAAACCTCAGCAGGAGGACTGCGTTGCAAAATCGTTGATATTCTGTCGAGTAATTTATACAAGCAAGAGCAAGCACAAGAGCTGAACCATTAGGCATACCAGACAAAAAAAACACCCTAATCTAAACACCACCGCTCTCACCGAGACATACCATAAATACTACAAGCATTCCCTTCCACTGAACAATAAGCAAGAATCTGTGAATCCATTTTTATATTTCGTCTAGCATTCTAGCATTTTGGCTAACTATGCAATGCAAGGCAAGTCCAGCAAAATCACTATTCGCCGCTTCTCTCCCCAATATCAATGTGGCACGAAACAACATTCAATTCTACCACAATAAAGAAAAACAATTGGAACATTGCCCACAAATCCTCATTAAAATATTTCAAAGCAGTTGTTATATGATATTCCATATACAAAACTTCGCTACAAACTGCAAGTAGACATGGGGCAGCTGAAGGAATTAGTGCTGCCTGAAACTAATTCAGGAGCATTGAAGGCTTAAACTTTTGCTTGAGAACTAGGACGCTCAAAGGTGAATAAAAGTGAACAGAGACTTCAAAAGCAATGGCAACTCAAACAAATTCTAGAAAAAGTAATTCAGAAATGTTACAAATGGTACAGGAAAAAAATGAGATTGCTGAATCTGAATCTGATTTTATGTTCGAGTTCTGCTACTTTCCGCATTTCTTACAGGGTAGAAGTAAGGATGGGCCTGCAGAAAAAGCTCCAGTATTACAAAACAACTCACAAAACTTTCTAATAATTAAACATGCGCCACTAAACCCATAGCCTGAGGGTCTTGCCACTGAGTATATGTAGCCTTAACCAGACTTGGAGAGAGGGCACTTTAATGTATCAGAACTCTGAAACTTTGCAGCTCATAACGAAGCATATAACAACTACACAAAGGTCTGTGGTTCTCCTGCTAAATTTAATATACGTGGTCTCCTATGAAACAAAGAAAACCCTGATCCTTAAAACAAAGTATTCTTCCCAACTCATAGTTGAAAATAAGTTCCCTAGTCAAAAGGAAAGAGTTCGGAAAAGAAGATCAAGAAAGCACTGGCATTGGGCCTGTCAATACCAGACATTACTGTCAATGTAATTTGACAAAAATCTGGCATTTTCCTAAACAGAGAGAGAACCAAATAACAAAATAAATCAAAAGTTGCTTCTTGACCTATAAAGGAGGGTTAAAGAATTTTACCATAGCTTCTTTTGCAGTAGGCCGTTCTTGATGGTCATACCGCAGCAACTTGTCAACAAAGTCAATTGCCTTGAAAACAGAATACATACAGAATCAGCAAGAATCAAGTCTAATTTGGCTCTTCACAAGTAAGACTATGTCTCCTACCTCAGGCACGGCTAAATGTTGATTATCAGAATTAACGAACTTCATCCATGGTTTCCTGCTATGCCTGTATAACAAGAATGACCAGATTCTTATACATAAACTGAGAATGAAATATACGAGAGTTAGTCAACATTGAGGTTTTTGCATTAACCTCCCAACAAGTGTAGCTAGTTGTGGGTCTAGTTCCAAGCGATACTTGTTCAGATAAGCATTTAACTCATCAGTCCCCAACACCTATCATCCATGAAAAACTAAACTATTATCACTCAAATGTGATCATCCAAATTATTCCACTCCAGAATTAAATGGCAAGCTATAACTTGCCCATGATGCATGTCAATGAAAGCAAATGCAAATTAATGCTAATTAGATTTCCATGGCCATCACCATTGACAAATATGGTTCACAAGTATTTAAACTAAACACCATTGATAAATATAGTTCACCAACGTAAACAAGTTCAAGTAGACTTAGCCACATCATGCCCAAAGTAATAACCAGATGGATAGCCAACCCAAATATCAGTTATGCTACTCTTAACACATTCATGATTGATGGTGTATCCTCACGGTAGTATTTTCTGAATGAATACTATTCTACTTACCTTAGCAATCTTAACCAATTGATCATAATTGTCATGCCCATAAAAGAAAGGCTCCTTCCGGAATATCTGCCAGCACAAGCCATCAAAATAAGCATCAAGTAAAAGAGACAAGTCCACATTATTAATCTAGTCTGCCACCAACATATAACAGTAAGAAATCATCCAGATATAATCAACCTATCCCAATTCTGTTTATTGTATGAGCAAGGTGACACTCAAAATTCAGGTACATGAAAATGAAAACAAACAAAAAATGGGTATGTGCATTTGCAGGACAATCATATCAAACATTCATCAAAGAAATGAAGATAAGAAAAATTTAAAACCAAGCAGATTGCAAAGAAGAAAATGGTTGATTACCATTCCAGCAAACATACAGCCAAGACTCCACAAGTCCAGTGAGTAATCATAGTCTTGCAAATCAACAAGAAGTTCAGGCCCTTTAAAGTATCTGCAAAGTAAATGGTAAAATAATTAAGTAAGCTTAATGCAGATGAAAATGAGTACTTTCAAGGTGGGGATTACAAACAAAATGATAAAACCACTCTCCAAAAAGATTATATTTTAAAATGGCTCTTGAACTTCTAATTAAAGTTGTAAGCAGGCACCAAATGCTCCAGAGTTTAAGCCACAGGTCTCTAGAAGAAATAGAGAAGCCTTATCTATGGCATCCAATACCAATAAAATCATTATTTTGATCCGCTGTCAATACCACCAGGAACAAGAAACAAAACTTCAGCTATACTGAATGAAAAGAATTAAAAAACAGAAAAATCTCACTACACTCCAACCAGAGTACTCAATACACCATACCAAACTCGCAAACCATCCCGCTCTAACTTGGGCTTTAGGTTAACAAACATCATGTCAATTTTCAGTCCAAAGGTGCAACCCATCCTGCTCTAATTTGAGCTTAAGTTTAACAAATATCATGTCAATTTTCAGTTCAAAGCCATTCAAACTTTTCAAATTTACTTCTTCTAGACTTCTGAATTGATAAAAGGTCATTTCCCCACTCCAATCTATTAGGCTTGAACATCAATTCCATCAGCTCAATAATGAATCCAGTCAAAAGTCAGAACTGTACAAATATCATGTCAATTTTCAGTTAAAAAACGCAACCCATCCTGCTCTAATTTGAGTTTAAGTTAAACAAATATCATGTCAATTTTCAGTTCAAAGCCATTCAAACTTTTCAAATTTACTTCTTCTAGACTTCTGAATGGATAAAAAGGTCATTTCCCCACTCCAACCTATTGGGCTTGAACTTCAATTCCATCTGCTCAGTAATGAATCCAGTAAAAAGTCAGAACCGTACAAGTTGATTCCTTTTTTTTTTTAAAACTTGTCTCGAAATGAATCATATCATTTCTCATCTCTTTTGTTACTTCCCTTATGCATCAGCATAAGAGTTACTTCTCATCAGTAATTCTGCAATTGAATGTGCCATAAAAGTCTAACAGAATTCTTTTAGACTAGCGTGTCCTTCCTTAAAAAAAGGGTAGGCTCCATTACTTTAAGTAAACTACTAGCATAACCCTCCGAGTTTCAGGAAAAACTCAAAATATCATGGCTTTGGACTATGATTCTGTAATGTACTGGAGATTTCTATGAGAATTAAAAGCAACCTCAATTAGGAAGGTGAATACCAAAAAACTCTGGATGCCAATTGCTATCATTCTTTTTATTTCATCATTTGGCAATCAGCATCTGAGGCCCTAATAAGAAAGCATTTCATCCTCCAAAACTTCTTTCATGCATATTTGACAGCCAATGCAACACAATACTACACCAAGAATCCACAACAGACATCCTAAATCTAGATTACAAAAAGTACATAAGAAAACACATTACTAGCATCATATGCAATCTAACCACAACAATTGGAAGGAGGCAAACCTAGAGGCTACACGAACATTGTATTCTTTTCCAGGATGATAGAATTCTGCAAGTCCCCAGTCTATAAGACGAAGTTTACGCTGCTCATGATCAATCATGACATTATGGGGCTTCACATCACGATGCATGATACCTTGAGAATGGCAATAATCTAATGCCTGCACATAAAAGGGAAAGAAAACCTCAAAATTAGAATTCTGAAAGATGACATCTTTATATGTTGGTAACTCAATAGGAACTGGAAAATGATGTCAAAGGAAAATAAAGAGATTAAAAGATTCCAGCGCACATAAGAAAATCAAATCAAATGTCAAAAAAGTCATAATCTAATTGATCAAAAACTCAGCATTTTGACACCTAACCTTCCTCAATTCTCATAGCCAATGGTGAGGCTCATTTACCAGGCTCAAGGAAGTAAATTTTATACCAGTGCCACTGAAATTTTTTTATAACAAAGGTACAGATACAGCTCTTACCTGGAGAATCTTATTGTACCAACAAAGTCAGTTTGCAATCTTACTGAATAACAACCCCTGAATATTACAGAGAGAGACTCTTCTTCATCAACCTATTCTTCTAGTTGATCACCAAAATCTCTTATTGGACTTTCAGGAAACAAAATAAAAGACAATTCATGATTACTTAGAAGACACCACTTTCAATTTTTTTTTCTACTGATATCAGTTTAATCAGCATTCAGCAGCAACCTTCCACTGACCCCCTTTGCCCGTGCCCCACAAGGCAGGTTGGCTCAGAAATATGTCAGTCACTCAAGGAAACATAAATTTTCTGACACCATGTCCTATTGTAGTGAGGCTCCCTTGTTGAGAAAGATATGATAAAAAATTACTTTTAACTCCAGTTGCGGTGACAAAAGATCAGCATGCCAGCCATTACTATTCCTATCAGTCATTGTATTATGAGATACAGGTCAAGAAAGAATGTCAGGAGCAATGATCTTCAAAAACAAGTATTCAAGCATACATTACAAGTAGAGTTTTGGAAAGCTCTTGGCAGCACTTATGATAAGTCTCAACAATATCCCAATGCAAATCAACAACCACCTAGACAAATTAAATGATCAAGGTAGTCAACCCAAAATAATCAGCAGTTTACTTGCAACCTTTTGACACTAAAAGCAAAGGTCTTCCTCTACATTAGTTAAAGAGAGAGAACAAGAGGCTTGCCTTCAAAAGTTCATAAATGTAATAGCGGATATCAAAGTCTGATAGTGTGGGATAGAGCACTTTAAAATCTGTGTTGTTCACATATTCGAATATAAGACTCGGAGTCTTTGACTGCTGATCCCTAACAATATCAAGCAACTTTACAATATTTGGCCCACCACAAAGATTCTGCAGAATCTTAATCTCCCTCTTGATCTGCAATGCATGACATATAAGTAAGTTTTACAAAAGGACATAAATTAAAGAGCACAAATGAGTACTTGTTCAGATACTCGGAAAAATTCAGTCAGATTATCCATGCTAAATATATCATGCTACTACCTTAGCAAATATAGTTTTCCTCGAAACTGCACAATACCCTCAATACAATTATAAGATAAAACAAAAAATAGTAATTTGCTTCTTTGGGATATGCTAGGAGGTAAATTAGATTGCTAAAAGCATTAGACGAAGAATTTTAACCGAAGCTCTGCTGCCAGTAGTGACAAAATCTATGCATTCAAAGTAAGTGAGCGAGGAAAGTTCTCTCCTTGTGCTCCTCTAACAAGTAGGCAATTGTGAGAAAGGACAATTTTGACTATGAATATTAATAAGAACATGATTTTCTAGAAAATTTTCTAATTCATTAAAATGCTATAGTAGAATGACTACAAAATCACTTTACATGTATTCAGCTACCAATACACGAGTTTGCTTGCAATCAAATTACTTATGCCAGCTTTTCCTCTTTCAGATAAATGAGGGGAATCCCATACTATGCTCCATTTTACAGAACTAATAGAGACTAAGAAGGAAAAAGAAAACATACAAGGATACTTCAGGCATTCATAAAATATCCATTAACAGGATTTCCCTTCCCTTTGTTTCCATTCGAAAATGCGAATACACTAAAATTTTGAATAGTTTACTTTAAACCTCAAATTTCATTTCTTATCCCCATCAATAATATCCACATACACACACAGGATCCTTCCAGGCACCTCTCTTCTGTTTGCCTTCCATTTTTATCTAAACAAAGACGTCCCAACCTTTTCTAACCATGCACTATGAGAGACTAAAAGCCCAAATACTGACCAAAAACAACCAATCACAGGAGGCTTACGCATTACAAGGAATTTAAGACGTAATTCTCAAAGAAAGACAAGAGATTGGAACCTTAAATACGTTAAGAGGGCAGTCAGGAGATGCACCAAATAATTCTTCACAAAGAAAGAAGAGAACAAAAAATTGACCTTTTTCTTTTTAACAGGCTTAAGGATTTTGATAATGCATTTCTCATTGTTGGTAGTGTGAACTCCTTCGAAAACCTCACTGTATTTTCCTCTCCCCACCTTCCTTACCACCTCATAATCATCCTGCTCCCTATCACCCAACAAAAAAAAGCCCATAATCAATTAAAACAAAAAAAAGGTAAATAAAAAAAGGTGACGAAAATAATCCAAGAAATTCATTAATTGTCACCCAATTTGCCCATAAAAATGATGGAGCAATATTTGTCACTTCAATACAATCAATTACCCCCATTGAACAGTGAGGGACTCATAATCCCAGTACTCCTTAGGGCGGATCACATTAATATCAGTATAAACCCGGGCCTTGGAGGCGGCGCCAGGGCGGCGGACAGACTTTCCGATCTTCTGCGACATGGTTTCGGATGGTGATAGCGACGGCCGGAGGCGAGTAGACGCAGGCGTAAGCTTGGGAGAATGTGTGAGCGGCGGTGATTGGGGTGGAGGTGGAGGACAAGTTTGCGAGGGTTTCTGCTTTTGCTGTTGATGAATAAGAGAGAATGGGGACCGGGAAGATAAACGGCGAAGGATGACGGTTGGGAAGGTCTTGGTTGGAGTAGGGAGAATCAAAGAGGAAGAGAAAAGGTGGCCTGTTTGAATATGAGGATGATGGTGACGAGCGATGGAGACGATGAATTGGAAACAAGGCCTTACGGCCATCAAACGGAAGAATTAACGGGGAGACTTCTTTATGCCCAGCAGCAGCAGCAGCACAATCACCAGCATCCAAATCAATCAAGTGGAAATAGGGATAGGGAATCCCCCCCCTCTCCGACAAACCCTTTCTTTCCTTTTCGTATTTTTTTTTTTTTTTCCTTTTCCCTTCTTATCCCATCTTTTCCTTTGTCACTCTTCTCTTCTTTTCTTTCCGTTTTCACTTTCAACTTTGGTTGGATGGAATGCTGTTGATTGGAAACGACGTCGTGCAGACGTTCATCTACCCGAGCCGGCCCCCGGTTGCCATTTTAGTCCTTACTCACCTCACTGCCCTTTTCACCTTCTTCTTCAATTCATCAATGCAATGCAGCTTTAGGAGTTAGGAGTCCCCATTATGAAGATTTACTGCTATCATCATCAATGTTGCGCATGTAGGATCATCACTCACTTCAAGGCGCAAGGGCAAGGCTAGACTGATTATTATTATTAATTATTAACTAACTAATTAACGACCTTGTCCAATTTTTCCGCATTAATTAATGATGTAGTCATTAGCAACGCCTTTGCTGTTGCCCTCCGTTAAATTTTACTGCTTCTTATTTGTCACATTTCTTGTCATTTGGTGGGTATTTTCCAATTCAATAGACACCCACATGTCCCATGATAGTACCCGATCATTCAATTTTAACCCTTTGGAATTTTTGTTGTATAGTTTTTTTTTTTTTTTTTTTTTTTTTGCATCAGGTGTAATATTGTCCCTACAGTATAAATCGTGATAGAACTTTTCAATCACTTTTTTTTAAAAAAAAAATCTTGCATATACATTTATCAGAAAATATTATATTAAAATTGTTCTAATAATACAACCACCCAAAATGGAGCTATAGTAACGTCAACATAACACAGGATCATTTCATATCTTAGCCAAAAAAGATAATGAGCAAAACAATATGCTATATAACGAACGAAAGTGTTGACGGCTTAATGTGTTTAGTACTCATTTAAGTCATTATTTTGCTTTTGTAAGGGATTGGAACGTGGATATGATTCTTGATGGTGACAATTTCTGTTCCAACCGGAAAACCGTGAAGCGGAAAATGACTTCGATTCCATATTTGGATGGCATGATGACGGAACCTTTTTACCTCAAGAAGTGACCAAGGAATCCAGGTACTCCTTTTTTTTTTTTCATAAAATCATACGGGTGCACCGTATTGTGATGAATTTAAAAAAAGTCACATATAATGGTACATTGATAAGAGGTACGGTTTGAATTTTTTACCTCTCACAACCATAATACATGTGATAGCCAACTACTCCAAAAGAAATTGATTGTGATATGGTCAATTAATTAGTTACTGCATTTTCCAAATATAATAATTGCCTGTTTGTCTTTTAACGTCAATTGCTCGGACAGTGTGACCTTGATCTAAAATGCTACCTTTTGAAAGCTATGCAAGGAGCAAATGTTAATCTTTGAAAGTTGCAGAATAGAATCACTATGTGATGCACAAAAGTGGCAGATAATTAAGTTAGTTTTCCAAAAGATTAAGAACCAAAGCATTAGGAGTGGTAGGTGCTGAGATTAAAAAATCTCTATAAAATAAAAAAATATCATTAGAAATCTCTAAGAGAAAATAAACTCTTACTACCAAACCAAACCTTACGAGAGACTTTTTATTAAAAAACACAAAAAAAAAAACAAACAAATGAAAGTATTGTTCTACTTCCCATGGAAGAAAGATGTTCTATTTACTAGGAAAGAAAAATGAGAATGAGAGCTTAGATTTAAAATAATTAACATATAATGGGAAGGAGGGATGAGATATGTGATATAGGGAGGGAGTGAAGTGATAACCCTCAACTTACACTTAAATAATAATAATAATAATATTGTAATTGAATGGTATTTTTACACTACATGGAAAAGATACAAAGATATGCAAGTCTAATGTGTATGTGGAAGTATATATATATATGACATTTAGCACTACTTCTACTTCTAAACTAACCTATATAAGGGAGGAGCTAATTGGGTTAGGAAGAACCAATCGGAACTGAATCATCATTGTGACAGTCCCACCTCTTCTCAGAGCGAACCCTAAGAATTAGCGAACTGCTTGCCCAACTCTCGTCGGGATTTAGTCAACTAATAAACCAGTAACCCAAAAAAACTAACTAAATATTTTCAAAGTAAAGGTTACAAACCATAATAAAAATATAATCGTCACACCAACTTCTTAAACTTATAATATAGAATTAAATGTCAAACTTACAATTTTAAACTTAATTTACATAATAAGTGCCCAACTTACAAATTCAAACTTATAAAACTCAAAGAAAAAATCTTCTAAACAAAAGAATTACAACTCAAAATACAAGTTCAAGATAAAATTTAAGACTACGCAAGTTCTTGACAGCAGTTCCATCACAGACCTGTTAAGGAAAACAAAATGGAGTGGGGTGAGCTAAAACTCAATGAAATTCCAAATAAACATGTAGGCATATACCCAATTAGAGGCGTAATATAAACAAATAAATACAGTATAATACTAGAACAATTTAATCACAATTCAAGAATACGGGTTGTGTCGCGCCCCATTTTTTACAAGAAAAATAAATATAAAGGTGATTTATAAAAGATGTGATCTTATTTAAAAATAAGTGACAGGGGGACCTAGAATGGGACTTTAAAAAATGCGACAATTTAGGTCCAAAAATTTAGTCTAAAAAGGGTTTTCAAGAAAAAGGGGAGTCGCCACTTGGTATGGATTTTTGGTGTACCAAGTCACCCAAAAAATATTTTTGACAAAAATAAAATAAATCAAAACCCTTTTTAACAACTCCAGGTCTTTGAAAACAAGAGAAAATAGGTTCGGGAGTCACGGTTGAAGAAAGGGAAGGCAAAGGTTTAATTGATTCAAACCTAAGGCACCCTTTCAACCTAGTCTAAGCTAGTTGCGAGGTTTAGTCAAAATTTTCCTAATCTAACCCTTAATTTTATCACTTTTGGATGTTTCCTACATGGATGCAAATCTAAATTTATAAAAATATCGAAAGGGACACAATGTTCATTCAAGGGTTTAATTGAACCAATCGCATTAATTGCGAAGGCCAAAATGATTCCTTGAAAGTGTCACGAGTATACGAATGATGAAATTAAAATAAAAGAAAAGAAATTAAATTATATACATATATAAGTGATCAAAGAAAAAGGGAATGCAACATAAAGGGTATGGGAGGCAAAAACTCGTGACATAATTTTCTTATACAGGGATTAATGGGGTATTTAAACTAAAAAGTTATAATCACCCATTTTCCATGTTTTGAAAAAATAATTCCCCTAATATGAACAAGCAAATGAACTAGCTTAAATGAGATGCAATTCTAAATGACATGATTAGCGCCTATAGAGGGTAGGGGATAATATAATAAGAAATATCATGCAAATGAGAAAAGATCCTAAAAATGAAAATATGCATGAAGATGTAGTGAATAGCACACAAAGATGAATCTAACGCAAGACGGCCTAAAGGGTCTAGCGTTGGACTAGCCCATTTCTAAAAATCCTTACTAGCGTTGGACTAGCAAGTAAGCGAAGAGAGAAGCCACAACTAGCGTTGGACTAGTGTGGTGACGTTATGCATTAACAATTCATAGTGAAGCAAATAAAGCATAAATTAAAACAAATAAACACATAAGAGCACGTAACACATAACACGTAAGCATAATATCTAGATGCCAAAATCCTAAGAAAAGCGGATAAAACACTTAACACATAAGCCACATAAACACGTAACCTATCTATTACATCGGGGAGCGCCTAACTACAATCTAGGAGGGAAAAATATAATAAAACAAATCTAATTATCCTATCTATTACATTTTTGAGGTATTTAAATACCTCTCGAATCATTATAAAAACTAACTAAAACATATATAAGAAAATTTGAATGAATATTTAAATCAAATAAATAAAGCATATAAAAATATATAAACACATAGGAACACATAGGAGCACATAAGAGCACGTAATTGACATTGAAATAATAAAATAGGAGTACCTCCCGTTTGAAGTGGTGACTAAATGGAGTCAAATTGTCCTATTTATACTCACAATGAACAAAAGGATCATGGCACCAATTTAATTGAAAAAGAAAATAATAATACAAGTACTAAATTCACACTAATATGTCAGACGTAAAGAAATTTAAGCAAATCTAAAAATTCCAAGTTAAGTATATTCTAAAGTAACATAATTAGCTATTAAAGAAAAGAAACAATCATAATAAAGAGAGTCAAAATTTGTCAAGGACTGAATTGCAAAAATTGAAAACTTTTGGGGGACAAAAATTATATTTTCCAAAGTTCAGGGGTCAAAATTAAATGAAAGATAAAATTAAAGGACCAAAATGCAATTAAATTAAGGACCTTAGGTGAAATAAATTTAAAATGTTCTGGGCCAAAGTGAAACTACTCCAAAGATCAGGGGCTAAGGTGAAAATTTCGGTTTCTGATTTGGGAGAAAAAGGCCATCGGACCATATTTTTATTTATTTGGGCCGGACACTACTTAAGCCCAGCCGAAACCCAAAAGAAACGAGCAGGCCAGCCCGTCTTTTTATCCCCCAAACCCAACGAAAAAAAACATGGGCTCCGACCTTCTAGCCCAACCAAAAAATAAGAAACAAGCCCACTAAAAAAAATTAACTTAGCCCAAACCCCTTTTTTTCTTTCTCTTTTCTTTCTTTCCTTTCTTTTCTTTCTTCCCCAATCGTTTCTTTCTCTGCTTCTTCGGCCAGCTGAAGCTTCTCAGCATGGCGGCCGCCGGTGGCGGCGGCGCCACCGGACCGCCGGTCACCGGCGACTTTTCCAGTCGCAAAAATTTCTCAAAATACACCTCCCCACTCCATTTTTCGCGTAGGTTTCATTTCCGGAATTAGTTTTTACAAAAGATGATCCAGAAGTGGCCAAAATATCAAAATACAGTCCAGTTTTCATTTTTTAAAACACCCAAATCTTCACCAAAAAAAAATATAAAATTTATGCTAAAACACTCCTTATAGCTTCTACATTACAACTATAATCTTAGTTTGACAAATAAACAACAACAAAATGATGCATTAAGTCAAAACAGCCTCAAAAAATGAAGAAAATTATTTTAATGCTTATAAGGCTCAAAAATTCCAAAATATTTAGATAACCCAACATTTTCAGACCTACACTAGCAAACGGTCACCTATTTTGACAAGAAAAACATGCACAATGTTCAGCTTTTAATTCATTTTCCATTTTGGCATTTTTACAAATACCTAACATGCATTCACGGAAATCATCTTTTTTTTTAATATTTATTCATGGCTTGTCCCAAAAACTTCAACAACACCACAATAGCAATAAAAATCAGTGAAAGGAAGAGACAAATAGGTAGCCAAACATGCATTTAATCTAATTAATTAAAAAAGGAAAAGCTGGAAAAAAAATACCTCAATGAGGTTGTGGTCCCTTGACTAAAATTTTGAGGAAGTTCCAAGCTCTTTGTCCAACCGGCGGCTGCCTCCTTGTGTCTGGATAGTGTGTGGGTGTGTTGTGTGAAGTGAGCAAAGAGAGGGATATGGCCGAGAGAGTGAGGGAGCTTTCTTTCTTTTTTGTTCTGTTTTCTTTCTTCTGCCCAGTCCGAGAAAGGGAGAGAGTTGGGGAGTGCTTTTTGTTTCTTTTTTTTTGTGGCTTCTCTTCTGTGATAGGGAGAGCCGAGTGAAGAGTTTTTTTTTTTTTCTTCTTGTTATGTCCGTCTCCGAGAGGCCAGAGAGTCGATATTTGGAGAGAAAAAGAGGAGCTTGTGTGTGTGTTTGGTCAAAATGATTATTTTTTACCAAATGACAAGAAAGTTGAGTGTAGGAATGGGTTAAGTGTATTTTGTGGGGAAAATGATGAAAATGTGTAAGTTTAGTAATAATTTGATTTTGACTTCATTTTTTATTTTTTTTATTTTTATTTATTTTTTTTTAGTTTTATTTTTGTTGTTGTTTTGTCTTCTTTTTTTTTTAAACAAACCTGCAAAATTGAGAAAAATGCACATTAAAATGCTAAAAAATAAATAATTCATTAAATAGAAAATTTTGAGAAAATATTAAAAATCAACAGAAATTTGGTGTCTACAGGTTGTTTCTAAAAGCCAAATCCATTCAAATTTGATCGTATCGAGAATCCGCTGACTCTCCGCCAACGTTTGCATTTAAAGAATATAATGTTCGTAAAACATCACTTTCTCCAAATTTCGTCCACCAATCAACCCCTTTACTAGTCCCGAACACCTCAAATAATATAATTAGGTAATATTCGAGTATACCAGTTTTCAAATTTTGAGTAAATAGTTCTCCGAGTTCATCAGTCTTCTCGACCAAACTCTTACTGGCTCGATACAATCGACTCACCTACGATATTGGGTACCCAAATAGTCATATTAGTCTATGGGATATCACCCAAATGACGTATAGTCAAATATAGAGAAAACACATCTTAAATTATCAATATACAGAGTCTCAATAGAATCGAAAGAACTCGAGTGTGATAAAGTACACGCTCACCTTGAGTTTGTCAAATCAAATGTTTAGATCAAACAATCACAGACAAAATATTCAGATATCTCACATAGACAGGTAACATGCAGTGGAACACTCGCCTGTTAAGAAATATAGAGTTTGTCCGTCAAGTCTTGTGGTTACCCTCACTTTCGTTATCCAGTCCTAAGGTAACGAGTAAAAGTCATTAATATTCTAGATTTATTTTTCAACCCAAACGTAAATTTATTAAGTGACCAAGTGGTCCGTTAATTGACTCAATTTACCATGCAAGTTAGACAAAAAATGTAGGAAAAGATCATAAGAAAATGAGTGTGACAAGTGCAAGAAAGTTGAGTAAAAGGAAAATCTCAATCAAATTCAAAAGGGTTTTCTCGGGTGTAACAGTCACACGCTCGCAGTCTCGAAAAAATGGCCATATCTCACTATAGAAAAATTGAAATCGAGCACCGTTGGCGACGTTGGAAACTAGACTCAAAGGGCTTTCCAACGGTATAAAATGCAAACTCTAGTTCATCTCCTATCAATACAAGAAGTCCGAGGAAGTTGACTGATTTTCCTGTTCTGATCAGATTAGGGCTTTGATAAAATCGCCCTATTCCTCCTTCTTAACCTCATTCATTTTGGCTCAAATTCATCAAATTCAATCTCTTAAAGTTAATATACAAAAGGTCAAGTTGTATAGCACTATTTAAACTTAAAATTCAACACACAAAATGATAAAATGAATCAAGGCAGTCCGGCCAACGAGGAAGAACAAAACAGTCCGCTACCTTGCCAAATCAACCAATTTACTTGCTTAATTTCACCTCAACTCACACACAAGGTTAAACCAATGTTTAGCCAAATTTCTTAAGTTTAATTAAGGTTCAATAAGTCACAAAGATTAAGAAAAAACCTCCAATCCATGGCCGGCCAGCAAGGAGGAAAAGAGAACAGTCCCAAGTTCACATTCACCACCAAATTTCATCCTTTCATTATTTTTAAGTTAAACAACATTTCAAGAGTTATTTCTAACTTTAAGAGGGTTCATAACATGCTAATATATCAAGAAAAATCACAAACAAAGTTTAAACAAAGAATCAAACACATGGCATGCCATACATCTAACCTTACTTCCACTTACTTAGTTCAAGGAATTAACCACAAACAACATCAAATCAACTTCTAATTTATCATTAATACCTTAAACACTTGATATTAAACAATAATGTTAGGGTTTAAGGATCATTCACCTTTTTTAAATGAAGTTTGAACCAACCAAAAGTCGGCTAATTTCTTAGATTATATGTAAAAAAAAAAAACTTCGCACAAATGTACGCCTGACAGACTCTGTTTCTAATTCTATACCGGCCGTGCTGAGTCAGCACGGCCGCAAAATAAATTGTCAGAGCCTTAGTCCTCTGCAACAAGTTCAGTGCACTAAGCGGGCCCACCTTTTTTTTTTTAATAACCTTGTCCCCAGCCGTGCTGACTGGACACGGCTGGGGTCACCAAGTCCAAAAAAAAAAAAAGGCGCTTTGTCAGCCTTTGTCCGACGCACCCCCAACTCGGTATTTTTTATTCTAATGGCCAAAATGCAAATGCTGCAAAATCCATTTTTTTTAACTAACCTTTTATTCATACTCTACTCAAATTTAGGCTACTTAGACTACCAAAGTGATTTACAAATCTGCAAACAAAAGAGTATTCATACTAGTTTCATAAGTAGACTTAAATTCAATCGGATCCCAAACAAATTTACTTAAACCCCAGTTTATACCTAAAAAGTCAGAATTAATTCACCAAAATACAGATTAACATCATAAAGAAAGGCCAGGACTCAAAAATGAGAGGCATTCTTTAATTTTGTAAAAAGTTTATTGTGTTCTTATGCTTATTGATTTTCATCTAAGTCCATAATTTATATTTATAATTTGTCCCCTAACTCTTACATAATTATGCTAGGGCGTCAACATTTGCAAAAAAATGGATATAATTTCTCATTTTTGAGTCATGGCCTTTCTTTATGATGTTAATCTGTATTTTGGTGAATTAATTCTGACTTTTCAGGTATAAATTGGGGTTTAAGTAAATTTGTTTGGGATCCGATTTAATTTAAGTCTACTTATGAAACTAGTATGAATACTCTTTTGTTTGAAGATTTGTAAATCATTTTGGTAGTCCAAGTAGCCTAAATTTGAGTAGAGTATGAATAAAAGGTTAGTTAAAAAAAATGAATTTTGCAGCATTTGCATTTTGGCCATTAGAATAAAAAATACCGGGTTGGGGTTGGGGGTGCGTCGGACAAAGGCTGACAAAGCGTCTTTTTTTTTTTTGGACTTGGTGACCCCAGCCGTGTCCAGTCAGCACGGCTGGGGACAAGGTTATTAAAAAAAAAAAAAAGGTCGGCCCGCTTAGTGCACTGAACTTGTTGCAGAGGGACAATTTATTCTGCGGTCGTTCTGACTCAACACGGCCGGTATAGAATTAGAAATAGAGTCTGTCAGGAGTACATTTGTGCGAAGTTTTTTTTTTTTTACATATAATCTAAGAAATTAGCCCCAAAAGTCCATCAAAGCAAGAGTTCCAAGAATGAATCACAAGTAAACCTTGAAGATAGTTTACTCAAACTAAGGTTCCTTCTCTTTGGTTTTCCTCAAAATCTAAGTTAGGGTTTTAAGCAAGAAAAATGAAATTTTTCTCCTCTTTTTGGAGCTCAAGAAAGTTGGTCAAGTAAGGAAAAAAAATTGAGCCAAAAGATTTAAATTGCTATTTTCCTTGGTCAATTTGTTTGAGTGGTTGGGACATAGACACTTGGCCTAATCTTGGCCATTCCTTCTATTAAACTTTGCCAAATAAATGTTTCTTCCCACCAATTGCTTCAAATGTCTAATTAGCATCCTTAAACTTTCACATAAGGTTTCAAACACAATTAAAATGGTATTTGGTTTTAGTGTATATAGTGAAATAAAATGATGTCAATTCAAGGAGATGTTACAATTCATATAGAAAGACAATGCAATACAACACAAGGAAATGTTATAATTTATTTAGTCTTAGGGCAATGCAAGTGATTTATGAGAACTTATATTTTTTAGTGAGGGTTCTCACAATCATTGGATTAGATACATGCACTATACATATGTTTAAATTTGGAAAAAACAAATATTTAGGTGGCGTTTGGTAAAAGGATTTCGGAATGGAGAATTATAATAAATCTCATAATTGTTGATTGGATTACTACTATCAAAATTGAAATTTTGGAATCATATCTAAAACTTTGAAAATTCTTAATTCCTTAGTAACCTGGACGGTTTTGGATAAATCCAAGTTTGATTCCCGTTTAAAAACGGGTTCGTCCTGCCACCCTTAAAAAAATTAATATATAATTATATAGAATATATATTAATTATAATATTTGTATAATTATATAATATATTTATAATAATAAATATAATATATAATTATATTTATATTTATTATATACACATATATAATATATTATATAAATATATATTATTATTTAATTAAATATAATTATATTTATATAATATATTATAAATTTATTAATATTATATAATAATATACTTATATTATTTATAAATGTATATTATATATGCATATAATTATAATATATATGTGCATATAATAATATATTATATAATTATAATTATATTGTATATTAAATATAATAATTATTATATTTAATATATAATATACATTATAATTATATAATATATTAGTATAATTAATATTTCTATATAATATATAATTATAATTATATATTTATATTATAATATTTGTATAATTATATATAATATTCAATTTAATTAATCACAAACTTATAATAATGATATTATTATTTATATGTATTATATAATGTTTATTAGTATATGTAATATAATTGATAATATCAATTATACTAATAATTATACATGTTTACTAATAGAAATTATTAATTAGTTATACTAAATTTACTAATACATTTAATTAGTGAAAATTTCTTATATCCCATTTCGAAAGAATCAATGAATCTAACATTAACTATATTAATGATATACATTCCTCGTATTGAACCAAATAGATATATTTGAATAACTGATTCCATTCTAAATCCAATATGAATGATCCCAAATTTGAATCTGATTTCAAGGTACGAAACAAACGTCACCTTAATAACAAATGAAATGATAGGAGGCAACGATCGAAACTTTGACCTTCCAAGTTCCAACCAATAGAGACCTTTACCACAGTTTTGTCGTGGCAAACAGCCCAGGGCTGTTGGTTCTACAAATATATCCAATAGAACCTAAATGGGTTATCCCACAGCTTTTGGGCCGTCACGTGCTAAATTGTTAATTGAATCTATGACCAATTTACCAATTCGTTTCCCAAATTTGAGCGTCACGTGTTAATTGAATCTATTCCAAGACTTTTCCGAAATTGCAGGCGTTTTTATCAGTCAAGTCAACCTTTTGAAAAGCGAAGCCAAGCCAACCTGAGCCTGAGTCCCGAGAGGCCGAGACCTAACGCCTCACAAGTTGTGAGTCACAACTCTGAAACAAACAGAAAGCGGGAAACTCCAAAACAACCCAGAGCTGCAAGCCTTGGTCCGCATTCCCTTAGAATCTTCGTAATCCATTTAGGGGTTTTATCTTCAACGACATCCAGGAATTGCGTAGAACACGGAGGCTGCTATGGAAGAGGTGAGGGCCAGCTCAGCTTGGGTCGCCAATCACTCCTCTCACGTCACCGTCGACTTCTCAGGCATATTTATGATATTTCATTTTTGGGTTTTGGTTATAGCTGTCACTTGTTTGATTTTGATGGGATGATTGAAATTTGAGTGTTTATGGTGTTGCATGTGCAAATGAGTGTGAATGAATGGGAGTAAGTATATTCTTGCAGGCATTGAGAGAGTTGCGGAAGCTATAAAAGATTCGATACCAAAAGTGGAGTGGGATTTTGAAGGGATTCATTATTTTGACAATGGCCCTCTTACTGTTCAGTACTTGTTTGTTTTGGATGCTCTAAATTTCTGCTTCTGGCCAGGTATCTTCGTCTGTATTTAACGGAATTCATTCTGTTTAAATTGGTATTCAGCTTTCTTATATTTTTGTCAACACTAAGTACAAAAAGGATTTAATTTTTAATTGCACTTCCGTTTTTAAAATGGTGGAATTACCTTGAAATTAAGCGCTCAGCTTATTAATTCAAGGTCTGGATTATAAGTGCGAAGACATTTCTCGTTAATTTAGTTAGACCACCTTTCTTGTCTTTTCTTTGGTGTCAAAAGGAACCCTTGCACCACAAGCCTTTTCAAATCAATTCCACTTTAGCAACAATGTTGCTGCAGTAAAGAGAAGATAAATACTGGTTCCTTAACTGATATTAACCGATACATGAGAGAAAATATTCAAAAGGCCTATAATTGTGACCTTGTATTGTTATTTTATCCTTTTTTTCAAATTTCTGTATCTCACTCCAGTATATCTTTTTACAACCTTGGGTTGTTCAGTTCTTCCTATTAATGGCTGACATTTTCTTTTTGGGTTTTGTTGCGATTTGATGTAGACAAGGAGATGAGCTATGAGCATTTAGCATCAGGATTGAAGGAAGCTCTTCAGAATGACAAAACTGCATTTGATGCTGATCGCCTGCAGAAGTACACTGGTAACCTAATTCCTTAAAAGGACTTGTCTCTTGGGGTGAATTCCTCGATATTATTTGGTCAACGTGAAATACCTCCGTATCTGTACTTTCTGTCTCCCACCTGTTAGAGATGGTCAAGCACTCGCTCAAATTTGTGTTGCAAACCAGTACGAGCCATATAATGCCTTCTCTTAAAATCTGTGTTTTTTTATTATTTTATTATTTATTCGTGAGACTTATAGACTGCAATCAAAATCTTGGCACATTTTAGTACGTTGTACTCTTTGTTACTGATATTGATATACTTCGAGATTTCCTTTTTCTGTAAATACTCATTCTGGGGGCATATCGTCAAATCCACTTCTGAAGATTTTCTAGCTCAAGTTCTTGGAGGATAAGCTCTTATTGTAAACTTTCACTTTAGATTCCCACTTTTCCCATTCATCATTGCCAACTGTTGCTAAGTGTAAGCTACTGCGGGTATGTCTTGGCCGTAAAGAATCAGATTTCGATGGCCAATGATTGTCATCTCAAGCATTGTTTCAGGTCCTGAACTACGCAAGATGTTGAAATGGCCTAGGCCTCTTCCTTTGGAGGATGAAAGGGTGCGCTTAATGCATGAGGTACTGTTGCGGAGTTTTGATAGAAACAGGTTGGAGGGCCTGTTCTGTTTGTTCCATTTCTACGTAGCAAACCACGTTAGCTTTTTAACCTACTTTCTTGCTTTTTAGGTTGGATTAGAGTTGGAAAGAAATTTTGAAGGAAAAGCATTAAAACTTGTTGAGTCCTGTGGAAAATCAGCTGTCAAACTTGTGGCACTCATCACACGCAATTTCCCTGGTATGACTTGCCTGGTTCTTTATTCCTGTTTTGCTGAATAATTTTACCATTTTCTAACATGTTATATGTGATGCAAATGAACTTGTTTTAGGCTTCCGTGACCACACTGTATACAAAGGTCATCAGGTTTTCCTGTATAAAAGAGCCCAGATATTTGCTGCAGATTTATGGGGTGCATTTAAAGGTCAAGGATATGGAGAATTTAATGACATAGGTGCAATAACCATATTTGCTGATTATATTGTCCCAGCAGTTCTCCAGCAGCTTGGAGTGTTGAGATACAGTTCATCTCTAGCTAGTAATGTTGATAACCAAAGTGAAATTGGCTCAGGCACTGAGGAGGAAGTAGAGTTGCGGGCATGCTCTGTCTATGCCGTGGAGAAAATGAGAGAGTTAATAAGTAAAAAATGTGGAAAGCAGGTCTGTCTTGCTTGTCATTGTCTATTATGGTTTCCTCTGTTCTTTAGTTTCACGTTTAATTTACTTGAGTGCAATGTGTATGGATGAAGACAAAATGGATAGTGATTCTGTGATTGTACTTGGTTTTTGCTTCTTTACTTATGCACTGAACCATTTGTGGCAGAGTTCTTCCAAAGGCCTTGTCCTTTGAAGCGATCTGTATATATTGTTATTGCTGAAGTCTGGACTTATGTTTAGGCTACAATAGTTTGATAAGCATGTGAAATCTATAGTTCACAAAACTGTAAAATGTATATGAGGCTTCACCTCATGTAGCTTTGCTCTCAGAATGGCCACATTGTATTGTGTATGTGTACTACTTTGTATTAACCTTATTGAACCCTTCACCAGCAGTATATGCTTATATTGTGGGTCAGGGTCAGCGGTTGTAAGACTAAACTATCAAGTATTCATGTTCTGTGCAAGCACCCAGCATCACCAGGAATGGCAATTGACTTGTACTGTTCAATTTTGCCCATGCTACATGTCTTGAACTGTCTATATCTAAAATTCTGCGTAATTTGCATCTGCCCTATGGTCAGAATAGCATAAATTCTACTTGATATTTCTATGCCTAATGGTCTACGTGAGTTCCAGTTGAGCACAGCAAATTTTTTATTTGCATTTGCAACTAAGATAAGAAACTATCGGCAATCTGAATGAGAAGCATTTTACAAGTACATATTCAGTGCAACGATTTACATGTGAAATTCATGTTGTCTTTTGTTGCTTCCTTTTCTACTGTTGGCTTCTTTGCTTAGCGTGATCCTGTATTTCAACTTAATTATGCCTGACTAATATTTTCGTGTGTTTCTCGATTCAAACTTTCCTGTATTTCTGGTTTAATGTTCTTTTATTTATATCTTATATCTTCTTTTCTTACTTATTCAGGTTTTGAGTGTGGAACTGGATCTTTGGTTATGGTCTGTTGGTACACGATGCCCATCTCTTGAGCACCATCGGACACTTTCTATATACTATTGATGGACCATGCAATGAAGTTGCTGTTGTTTGGGCTCTTGAGTTTTCATTTTGTGTAGGATAGCCTGGGGTGGGTTAGATCAACAGAGAGAGAGAGAGAGAGATGATTTTGAGAAGCTGGCAAAAAACACGACAATGTACTTGTCTTATTGGATCTCTTTTTTGTTTTATGAAAGTTCCTCCGTCACTAGTTGAATTCTGGCTGTTTCTTGTTTTAAGACCTCCTTTTCAACCTCTACATGTGAAACATGCTTCTGTATCATTAACTAGCTTGAGAATAAGCAGTAGGAATCCGGACTATAATGCTTTTAATTTGTTGAAAAGTCTCAAAGTTTTTTGACTTAAGATTACAGTACTCCACTTCTTTCTTCATTCTGTAATCTTGCTTTTTAGTTTTTTCAATGCATTTTGATTGGTAGCTGTAGGTAGGAATCAAAGGTTTGATGAAAGCTCTTTGGGCCTGTATATCATGCCCTTAAAGATGCTTCTTTCATGTAAGAGTCTCCAAATTCTGTCTCTGCTTGCACATTAAACATACTGAAACATTTTCTAACTTCTCAAATAACGCTTCCACGAAGATGCTGCTTTTATTGTGGCAATTAAACTGTAGCACCAGGATTTTTTGTGGTTGGCAAGTTTCCTTCATAAGGACACTGTGGTATACCTGGATACCTGACAACCCGAGGTCCAGCAGGCACTTTGTTGGCTTTGGGACGGATATCCTGCATGCAAACAATTAAATCAGTTTCAGCGGAGTAGGGCTTTTGACACTCCAGGATAGGATATTGATGACTTATTTTGACATCTTTCTTTCTTGTTTCCTTTGCAGCCTTGTTTCCATGAGGTATTGATCATGCGTGCTTTGTTTTACTAGGATGACATCATGATTCCCACTTCTGAAAATCTTGGCTTCACCACTTTGTATATGTCTAAATCAACTACTCTTAGAGTAGTTGCCCTCTCTTAAGAGAAGTTTACTACTTTATTTGGATGTAGGTCAAGAGATTAAATGCCTTGACCTGCATGCTAAAAAATCCAAAACTTCTTGAAAGGTTTTGCCAGTGGATGTGTAGTCATCCGTCTGAATTAGTGGTGGTTCAGTCTCTTTCGAATTCACTCCTTGACCCCTTTGGACCCCCTCCCTTGGTCCAGAGTAGGAGTAGGTGTAGAATAAAATTTATCGTGTCCGGCAAAAAAAACAAAAAAGACTTTTTATATGTCCAAGTCCTTGTATATTTTAATGAAGATGACACTGCCAGTGGCACTTGGGTATTATTCTTGAAGTCATCCTGAGATAATTCACGCTATTAGTGGGATGCTCCAGTACTTCACACTTTGATTCTGTAAATGTATCTCCCATGGTCACTTTTACGCTGTCTGAATTTTCAGTCAGGTGTGGGTATCTCTTCAATGGGAATTTCTATATTGATATTAAGTCAATCAAACTTCTCTACCAGCTGCTGAAACATTGGCTGGTTGAACGGAGGTAAATTCGTTCTGAAAGACTTGCAACTATGACTAGTGGCTAAGACATCGAAGTAAGGTCCAGAAAACAAATGCTCAATGTATCTATGTGCACTTTCTAGGCAACATAATCAGCCTAAGATCATGATCCAAATTAGGAGTTGATGACAGGTTTTTTTTGTTGATTACTTGTTAGTGCCTTGCTGTTAATTCATCTGATTTTTACACTTCCAACTTCACTAGAAGAGAAGCTCAGGGGGACTATCATTACCTGGTCAAAAATAGCAGTTGGAACTGCAAGGGTGGCCAGAGCATTGGGGGAATCGACTATTCCCGAAATCCTTCCTTCGCATGGACAGCATGAGAGTAGAAGGTAGACCTAATAAGCAAAGCAATATCACTAGGGTCACGATTGCGGTACAATATTAGGCATTGCATTATGCTGTTGTTGTAGGAAATTGCATGAATAACTCTTATATTATAGAGCTTCTATTGATTTCTGAGTTTGAAAACTTGTTACCCATTAACTTCTATTGAAGGACCTCACCTGCTCCTTAGTGTACCCGAATTTTGAGATGTAGTCAATTGCATTCAGCACTGCTCGTTTATAAGCAACGCTGGCATCAAGGAAGTGTTGTCTCCCACTTTCATCCACGCTGATGCCCTCAAACACCAACCATTCAGAAAACCTTGGTTCAACAGGGCCTATCTCAAATATAGGATTGACATGCAGGGGAGTAGGCCCCATAGGAGTGAGGTACTGTTTCATGCCATCTCTTATGATCTCACATCTGATAGCAATTAACAAGATGCCAGATAAATTTGGAGAAAGAGGAAAAACATACATAACTGCATGGCCATTATCGATTGTTTGGAGGGTTTGAAGATTGTCTAAGGTGTCCAAAGCATGCAGTAACATATTGGATCTTTGGACAACTTTCAGGAATATCGACTCGAGTGTTTCGGTGCTATTTAGTGTAGATCTCCTCTATTGTGTTTACACTAGGGTTCTTCAAATTTTAATTTGCTATAGTTCTATTTCTTTAACTTCTTGTCTTGTTATTGCTGCTCCCTTGCCCTTTCCGCTTAAAGGAGGGGAATACTTTTTGTTAAATCTAGGGTCTGTTTGACAGGTGTTATCACCCTGTTTTAAAAAGACAAAATTTGTCTAATACACAATCTACAAACTCTGAAACAGACACAAGTTTTGGAAAAAAAAAACATTAAATAGGGGATCAATGGCAGAGGTAGTTGATGGTGGTGGGTGGCAGAACGGCAGGGGGAGGATCTAGGGAGTTTTGTGGAAAAATAGGTGCTTTTGAGTGTTTTGGACAAATACCAACATTTTCCTAAAACAATCAACAGCATTCTACAGTAAAATTTGAGACAAACATACCGACCAAACAAACCCTAATTTCTGAACACAATATAGAATTTCTTGTCTGGCAATTACTGCAGTTTAGACAAAAAAAAAAAAAAAATTACTGCAGTTTATGATATATATCACCCAACAATTCTATTTATGTGTGTTTCATCAGTCACAAGTTTGCTGCCAATATTTGATTAATAATGATAATCAATCCATTGAGTAAGCTGATAATGGATGTTTTCACCTTAATCTCTCACTCTCCGTCTCTTAGATATGCACTTAGTTAATTGGAAATGAGCAGTTATTATCTAAATGTTATCAAGTATGGTTCTTATTTGCTTTAAGACTGTCAAACTGTAATAATTTTTATCTGTCGTAGTTTCGATGATGGCAAAACAGAAGTCATGAAATGGGACTCAAGCTACGGTCTCGAGTTTTCTTGTCCCAGGAAGCAGCTCCCCCCACCACCCCAACAAAAAGCACCCGAATTCAATTTGTATAAACTTCTTCTAAAATCCCTTCTTAACCGTTATTGGACAAAGTATTCTCTAAAAGTCTCAAGTTTGATGCCTGGATTTTAAGCAGGAAAGACTAATTACTGAGATCGAGCATGAAAGTACTTGAGTTCTAGAAAACCACTCATCTCAATTGCCCCGCAGAATGCCACCTCCCCATCACCTTGGGAGAAGTGCATATCTCCAGTACTCAGATTTGCTCCTTCTACGAAGACTGGAAGGTAAACTTTTGAACCTCTGCTCAGGTTTTTGATGTCACAATTCCCTCCATTTTCTCTTCCAGGAATAGTCCTTGCTGCTTCCCGAGCAATCTTTTCCCATTCAGGTGTTCCGTCTTGAATCTACATGCAATGGGGAGCCGGATTAGTTCTTTGCTATACGAAGCTATTTAGTTCTCATTTTATTTAGTGCTGACTAGCAAGAGAATGGACCTTAAATTTTTCAACACACTAGAAATTACATCAGAGCAAAGCAGACATCTTTAACTGGGGCTAAAACTTTATGGGACCTAACGTTTACGTTGGTTATATATCCATTGAGTCATACCTTGCCAAGAACGCAGCCTTTGGTTGATGGTAAGTTTGCCAGTGGTCGTGCATGCAATACCTCACATAATTTCAGAGAATGAAGACCAGTTTCTTCAAGGGTTCTCTCTCTTTCATTCCATATAGTAAGGAGTTCCATGGAGGGCGCGGTTCCTATTATTCCAGGGTGGGTTAAACCTGGAAACCTTACTCCTATGCTCGGTAAGTGCCCCATCAAACCGGAAATCAGTCATGATCAGAATACATGCCCGTGCTGGTCTTGCCGACAAATAAAACTCAAGCACGACATACCTGGTATATGAGGAGAGTAAGCATATATTCCTTCAAAGTACCAAATAGCTTTAGTTGCATTTGGAAAATGGTCAGTCAGAAATCCTCCGCCATTCTCTCTATCGAATATTGCAGTGAAGCCCCATTCATCGCCAGGAAGGGGACCCAAGTTGCAAATTTCAACTGCAAGAAGATCACCTGGCTTGGCTGGAATCCCATCTGCGTCAGTGACCTTGATTGGTCCACTAAGATAGTGTACCTGAGCCAGATCTCAACGAGCCATAACTAGTAAGTAGCTGGTACAGAATTCTGCACTGTTGTCTCTCATAGAGAACATCAGTTTCGAGATGAAAAATTTATAGGCGGGATCAAATCTGTAAAATCGTTCCAAGTGGCGAAGTACACTTTCGGGTACATATTCGATCATATGAAAGGAAATAAATATACGGTGGACGGATTTTCTCTTGATGTAGTACCTAGTTAGTCATTCCTGTTTTACTTGCCATATTAAGTTCAAACTGTTTTAAAATCACTTGTTTGGGGAGAGTTGTAGCGGCGTAAGCTGTGGTTAAACTAGAAGCTTTGTACTTACAACTGATAGGTCTAAAATTTTTATATCAACAGCAGAATTGTCATCTTTGATTGCACCTCCTGTCCAATCTAGCATCTCTATTGTGAATACCTCACCCGACTTGACCTCAGCCACCGGTGGTATCTCTGGATGCCAACGGTTGTGAAGGGGTTGCATCTGCTCCCCTGGTTTCTTCTTTAGGTCCACAGTTGCAACTCTTCTTGGAGTTGGAGGAGCCATGTATGAGTTGCTCTATAACTATCATGCACACTCAGGTGTAGTTTATTCTTTTAAGTTTTATCAACAGAGCCTTAGGTAGCTGAAAATTGTTCTCAAAGCTGCGGTAGCTGAGAGAAGGCAGGAGTGACAATTTTCCAAATGGTCCCCCATCAACCTTAGGGTAAAGGACAATGACCGTTGAAAATGGAAAAAATCTCTTATCGGTAAGCAGGATAATTAAAAGTTCATAGTTTTAAGTTTCTGTGATATTTTATCATTACCCTTTTACTTTTAAAAAAAAAAAAAAAAAAAAAACTGTCAATGGCTTTTAGACCAGAACTGTAATTTAGCTACACAGTTGAGTCATGGGTTTTCTTTAAGAGATAACTTGCAGCTTATTGCTTCCAACAGTTGCTTTCACATGGTGATGAAATAAGTATGATACAAGAAAATCAGAAGGGGGAACTCACGCCTGAGGGATCCGCATGCTTGATATCAAAAGCTGTATATTCTTTTGTGATCCCACCCCCGCTGAAATCGACCATCTCAACCCTGAATAGCTCTCCAGTTTTAACCTCTGCAACTGGCGGTATTGCCGGATGCCACCTGTTGTGAAGCGGAAGCTTTTGTTCCCATGGCTTCTTCTTCACATCAACAGGAATCACTAGTCTAGAACCGTGTGAAGTCATGGTGGTGCTTTACTCAACTCTAAACGTCTTTCACAAATCGGACACAGTTAAATGAAAAAAAATGTTGGTAATTTAATCAGCCAGTGGCGCGATTCATTGGATCATCTTAACGATCACTTTCAGATGTAACGTGTTGACAGCCATGATTTGGCACCACATTGAAATTTTACACCCTCCCCAATTTGTTGGATGGTGGACCGATTTTATTTCAGTTTGATATTTGCAACATCAATATTGATATTTTCTATCATTCAAGGCTGGACTCAACTACAAGTCTACAACAACAACAACAACAATAGTGACTGGTCCGTCCTACCACGCTACTACTCATTTCTAGTATCGGCACCCACAAAAGCTTTGCTAATCCCTTACGTGGGAATTTTAGCCGTTCCATCTTTGAAGGAATAATTACAAATCTAATTGACGGAAACCTTATTGTATTATGATCAGAGTTGGTTTGATTGGATCAAGGATTCCAATATTGAATTAAAAAAATGTGAAGACAAATGACGGATGGATGCTTATATTTATCTGAAAGGGTTGCTTTATAGTAACTTTATTTGCGCAAATGCTGGGGGAACAGGTGGAATGGCTTGATTTTCAGTACTCTCATCATTTTGGAAGGGAAATCGGTGGTTCGAGCTAAATCCAAATTACCCGTAGAAAGTACCCGCAAATCCCGATCTGATGGATATTGCCTAGATCCTTTGTCTTTTCGAACATAATTAGTCTAAGCAGATGATGATGCAATTGGCTTCTCTCTCTTTTTCCTTTTTTTACATCCTCGTAAGACAATATATATATATATAGTTTAGTTGTTGATCTCCTCAAGGCAGTCTTGGTGGTGGTTTGATCATGTCCACATTGTGATGATCGATCGTATCCACATTCTTACTATCCTGATTTTGAATGTTTTCTGCTTGCGGAAAAAAGGCAAAAATAAAAGGGAACCTAGCTATCGTTTCAAGCATTGACAGTTGACAAGAAGGATGCAGTGAACAGACCATGAATGATCCAAATGCAGTGAAGCCTCGGAGGCACGCGTACTAAACAGCGGATGCGAGCACGCGGTGGGGACATGCGTTGGTTTCCTGGGCCGGCATTTAAGAGGAAAGCCATCGGTTTTTGTTTTGTTAGAGTTAGAATAAAACATATTGAGGACTCTCGCGAAAAGCTTCACCGTTAGGTTTTTTCTGATGTACGTTCGTTTGCCGGCGGCCTCTTACAGTCGCAAAAGCACAAAGAAGATTAACTTAAATGGATAAGAGGAGACGACGTATACCATCAATGGTCCTGCGCGCAATTAGTTTACGCGCAGCATGCGCGCAGGAGGTTCTTGTGTTCTGTTATTTATCTTTATATACAGCAAACAGAGAAGAAGGTGGAAGAGGGACTTGGAGATGCAGGCAGCAAGTCGTAAACTTCTTCGAGTTTGAGCTGTAATTCTATTCTGATTGCAGAAGAATTAATGGTACTGGAATGATAAACTAAAAAAACAGTAGCAAGAAATGGCCTGTACCCTACCTTTATAATTGCGATGGGGTCTCGCTCATGTAGGATTCCAGTTACTAATCATTGACCAAAAGTCCAGGTCAAGCTCGAGTGTTGTGGCTAAATGAATCTTCTCCTCATGCCATGAACTACTCTCGACTCTCGTCATTTTTTTTTTTTGGGTAAGAATTATTCTTGACTTTGCAATTGCGATCTAATTAATGACTGCATTTGAACTGAGAGAATCACCGTCCCCGGAGTGGCCAGGTCACAACAATAAAAGCTTTGAAATCTTTATGGAGCCACATATAATTTATTTAATTCTAATTTGAGAACACAGTAATATAATATTATGTGCCCTGCCATGCAAATTGCAAATTGCAAAGCCAAGCGGGAAAGGGACGACGCATATTTTGGTTTTAGAGTTTCATTTTCTCGAGTTGAGGAGGCCTAATTAGTTTAGCGAATGAGGTTGTAATTTTTGAATTTAGAACTCGTGTGTGTAAATTGCTCTCCTCTTTTTCCTCCATGCATCTTAAATTCTACCTCTTCTTTTCTTTTCTTTGGGGAGAAAAAAAACTCATTTTCTCAAGCGTGCTTGTTAGAAGTCGGGTACGTAATACCTAAAGCAAGCTGCAAATTCACACATTCTTGTCAAAAACTGGACTACGATATGCTAAAGAACTTTTTTGGTCAGTGTATTGTGGAGCAAACATGGTTCGAGTTGATTCCAAGTACAAGAAACTTTGCCTTCGTTCCTAATGTGAATCTAGCTTTGTTTAATTACAAAATTCTTTGTCCAGTTGCGGACACAATCTAAGACAAGGTCCTTGTGTTAGCAAGAAGAAGAAGAAGAAAAGAAAACGATGGGAGAAAGAAACCAAAAGGTGTTTTAGATAAAGTCTCAAGAGTCGGGACAAATTTCACGAAAGAGTAAATACTTTAGGAATTTAATCTTTTATTCATTTGCTAGTTATTTTAACGGCGGTTGCGGAAGGCGACGAAGGGGAGGGTCATTTTCTTTCGGCTAGGCGGACGTGGCATCCTTATCCATCCGGCCTTAGCCCCGCCCACTTGAGAAGTTGCAATTGACTTGTGAAGCGTACCGACAAACTTCAAGTTGCAAGTAGCGGAAAGGGCCACAAGGGCCTAGCCCATAAAGCCAGAAAGTCACGCCTGTTTCTTTCAATTTTCATTTTCAAAGCCCAATCTCATGTTGTACAAGCATTGTACCCGTGATTTGAGAACTCAGAATAGACCGGCTTCTACAAAATTGACCGTCCGCATGGCATTTCATTTTTAAACTGGAATGACTGAAAACATTTGGCTAACTCCAAACGGACTAAATATACTCTCTGGTAGCAATAAGAATTCATGATATGTGGTGTCATCACTCCGTTTGGATTAGTTATTTTTTGGGGTGTTTTTGAAAAATTTTACTATAACAGAGTTTTTTAAGTATATTTTGAGATATTTTTAGAAAATATTTTGAAATATTTAAATGTAGTAGAGTTTTTAAAATATATTTTGAGATTTTTTTGAATATTAAAAAAAATTTAGATTATTTTTTAGAGTATTTTGTTAAAAACTTTTATAATATTTAAAAAATTAATTTTTAAAAAACTAGTGAACCCAAACAGAGAATTCATGTCTGCGGTGAAAAGAAACAACAAACGAGAAATCCAACACCCCAAGTGCGTTGCAAATACATCCACAGCGACAATTAATTATTTTGTGGCTTAGCTGCACTGAATCTATTGAGATTGAGAGAAGGGGGTGGGAAAAATAAATAAAAACATATACAAATATCCACTGCACCATCCTCCTCTCCTCTGTCAGATGAAAACTAGTGGACCTTGTCTCCCAGACGCGACACTAGTAGACGTACGTTTTCCACTAGAAAGAAAGAAAGAATGGAAGGAAGGAAAGGAAAGGAAAGGGAAAAAAAACCCATAAACAAAAGAATTAGTATTTTATTTGAAAAATGAAAGTGATTGGGTAGCAGTAGCATTACGTATTTTCCTCCTCTGGTCGTGGAAAGTGATAAGATATCAAAATCCTGACACGAGAAAGGGAATCCAACGGCTGAGGGACAGCCATCCGCGGAGACACGGAGCCGCTATTGCCCAATACTTTGGAATCTAACCCAACCACACGCACATACACCCAGCGTCACTCTTTCCTAGTGTCTTGCTCTCTCCCCACTCCCCGCTCAATTTCATTACCCAACGAGCCCCACCACCGTTTTTACCTAAACTTCCCACCTCTCTAGTCTAAAAGTTTAAAATTTCCAAGAATAAGAATAAAAACGCACACACTTACTGCTAAGTGCTAACAACTTCAGCTCCACACCTTCTCTCTTCTCCTCTCTTTATATACAACACGCCCCTCGTTTTCCTCTCCCTGCTTAAATCTCTCTCTCTCTCTTCCTGTTTCTTGCGGCCAACGCAGCAGTCTCTTGTATTCCTCTGGTGCTCAAATTCTACTTCATCTTAACGACTTTTAGTTAGATAGCTAGCTAGATAGCTCTAGCTAGCACACGATAATCGATCGCTTTTTTTCTTCTTTCTTCCCTCTAAAATTTATTTCCTTTCCTTTTCATGTCCTGACTCCTGAAATATACACCTACAAGTAAGGAAGCAAACATCATGAGCTGCAATGGATGCCGAGTTCTTCGAAAGGGTTGCAGTGAGAACTGCATTCTTCGGCCATGTTTGCAATGGATTGAAAGCCCCGAAGCTCAAGGCCACGCTACCGTCTTTGTAGCCAAGTTCTTCGGCCGCGCGGGCCTCATGTCTTTTATTTCCGCTGTCCCTGAAAATCAAAGGCCTGGTAAATCTTACTTAAATACTCCATTTCTGTTGTGAGTCGAACCCTCCTTCAAACAACTATCCCCGTTACTTGCTACTTCTTTTTAACATTTTTTTTTTCCTAAAAAGAAAAAAAAAGAAATCATTTTTCCTTATATTTTGGTAGCAGCTCTATTCCAGTCGCTGTTATTCGAAGCAGCTGGAAGGACGGTGAATCCTGTGAACGGGGCTGTGGGTTTGTTAGGGACGGGGAATTGGCAGGTTTGTCAGGCAGCGGTGGAGACGGTCCTTCGAGGCGGCACCTTGCGGGCGATTCCGGATCACCTCGTTGGTGGCGACTCATCCGACCTTGACGAGACAGTATCTGAGTGCACCACCGACATGTTTAAGCTACACCGTCATCAAGATCCTTTCAGCATAAATGCCACCAATTATCTCTACGGAAGATCGTCGGACGGTAGTAAGATGCAGAAACGGCGACGCAAGCCGGATGAACAGGCCGTCAAAGTGATGCAGTTGGCTGATCTTGATCTTAGCTTAACACCCGGTTTTGAGGGGGGTAAATATCGATGCCTTTTGCCCGAGAAGCGGCGGCTCGGTAGTCCTTCCATGAATTCTGAAGAGTCCGGGACCACCACTTGCTTCGAGAGTAATACGACTGATCATCAAGCTGGAACTGGAAGAGAGCGAAAGCTTTTGAGCTTGTTCAATTAGGTTAATATATTAATTTATGCCTGTATCCTTTTTTTTAATTTTGGGGTATTTATTTTTATTTTTAGGTTCCTTACTCTAAATTTATTTAAGGGTGGGAAAGATTTTCCCGGAATTATTGAATTCCGGCGAGTTTTTGCGAACCATCGGCACAGGATTTCCCTCTCTATGTATCTTAGTTACTAAAAAGCATGTTAGATCCAACAAGACGGGGAGGGGAAAATGAAAGTTTGCCGATGATTCCTTCATTTCTGTTTTAGCTACTCTTCTCTCCCTCTCCCTCTGTTATCATGTCTGGTAATAACTGTAGAAACTTGGAACATGAATAAATCAACGACTACTCGTCTGTTTTTTCATTTCCGTGAATTTTTCACTGCAGATGCTGAGAATCGCTGGGGGATGACTTCTAGTCATCAGCCAAAAATGTTTAGCAGCTCATTTAGATTGCTGAGTTTTTTTTTTTATTAGAAGAGAAGAATGCATCGTAATTATTTGATGTTTATGAAATACTAATACAAAAAATTTTCTTTAGAAAATGACGGTATGCGCTTCATGTTCAATTCAGGTATAGTTCTTGGTATGACACACGACACGACTATTAATCGTACTAAGGGGTACGAAGGGCGACAATAAAATATGACGATTTTTGATTTGATCCGCTTGCTTGCTTTTGTTTGAAAGAAATGTGTATGGTGCAGGCGTTTCACAGACAAATTTTGTTAGTTTTATTTGCCTGCCTATCCCCATTACACGATTATATTCATCGTATCACAGTCATGAAGGAAGATCCAAACGTTTAGCAAATGCCTCGGACAAAATTAGCTGGAGTGAACTTAGTAGGTGTATTTTCAATAGCAAAATTTTTTAAAAAATATTTGTTTGGCTTTCATTATAAATATTTTTAATTATTTTTTTAAATCTAACACACATTACATTATTGAAAAAAAAAAAAGAAAAAGAACGAAAGAGAGAAAAGAGGGTGTGTTACAAGAATATTTTAAATGATCTCCTACTCAGACACATCTCAGTATTTCCTTGTGTGGTAAACGTAATGCAGGTTCAAGATTGACCTCCATTGCCGATGGAATCATCCCAAGAAACGAACAACTTAGCAACCTCCTATGCATATGGACGAGCATCATCGTAAATGATGTTAAAAACAAAAAAAAAAAAAGTAAGGAACCAATCCAATCCGCAGGGATTAGTAGTATGGAATCTCAGGCTGATGCAGAGTTTGACCTTGTTACAACAATACGACTGCTTAGAAGTTAGATCCGTATAAGCATTACGTGGAAGCCGAAATATTTAATGTCTTCATCCGAACCAAATCCTTCTGGACTGGTCCTCCATATCTCTAGGATGATGACCAATTCATCTTCTACTGCAATATATGCAAAATAAATATCTTTGAGAACTAATTAACAAGGAGAAAAACTACTGTAAGCCGTCAAATAAAAGAAGAAGAAGAAGAGGAGCTGTGGTGCAGTATCTCGGCCTCCATTACTTGGGATGAGGACCTTTCGGCGGAGAGAACGGGCTGTTTAGGTCAGGACAGAGAGAGAAAGAGGCGGCTTTTGGGGGTGTAAAGAGGCGTACATTCCATGTACTCACCTCCTTTCATTTTATTTTATTTATTTACTTATTTTGACTTGAACAAGTTCGAATCAATTGATGCTACTATTAGTACCATTTTTTTTACTTTTTTTTTTTTGGTAAATGAAAGGGTTTATATCATTCAATCTATCTAATCCTCCCCTACTATTAGTACTATTTGATTTTCTTCTAGTGATCGTTTTTTAATATATACTATGTATATATACGTATATGTGTGTGCGTGTTAGAAACTAGAAACGAGATTCTTTCACATGAAGAATTAGAGAATCACATCAAATAAAACTCGTATGAAAATCGGTACTAGCTTGCCTTTCTGGCAAGTGATTTACACCCACAAAGCAATTTTTTAAAAATAAAAAGAAGCAAAATTGAGGTCAAACACAATCAATCCATGTCTAATTGTTCTCCCAAAGAAGCCCCAATGCGAAGGGTGATGTGTGGAACAGCAAGAACGTGGGGACATGCCCGCCCGTCACAAAGCATCCAGGACACAGCTTGTAGTTCCTGCGGCTCCTGGGCGATCAGCCAACAGACCATGGTGGTAGACGACAAGTACGGTCCACGTCAGCCTCGATTTTGGCTGTCCTAACATTTAATAAGTCCTAAAACAAAAATAGTATTTAAATATATCTTAATGCATTAATACGCCCATTATCTTCTTATCTCATAAGTATATTTTATATATATATATATACACAGCAGCAGCGGCAGCAGCAGCGGCAGCGGCTGTACTAGACGACTAGTCATTGATTTGGTCTCCTCTTCCGCCCACTTGGGGGATGATGGGGTCACTTCGTCATTGTTCCTATCTTTGAGGGCACTCTCTAGTGGGTTCCATATCATACATCATTCTTTTGTTACTGTAAACTACTCTAATTTTTTGCCCTTTTCATTTCTAGAGTTGGTTTTTTTTTTTTTTTTTTCCATACTACATATTAATGGAGCGTTTTTGCTATGCTGCGTCTCGCCGCAATTGCTTAATTGCATTTTATAGTGGCCCCTCGGTTCCAATTCCACAGTTGCCACCAAAGGATTTGTTGCTTTCTTCCATCCTCTCATCTTTCTGTTAGAGACTCTGTGGTTTATTTGAACGTAGACTTATCTATATATATATATATATATATTTACAGAAGGTGATTAAGGGCCGTTTGGAGTTGCAATATTTTTAATAAAAATCACTTTTGGATGCTAAAATGTACTTTTGAGACGTTTAATAAGTATCATCCTATAAAATTAAAATCAGGAGTGAAGTTTTTTGTGTTAAAAGTACATTTAAGAAGAAAAATCATATTTAGTGCTTTTAGAGTGATTTTTATATTTTAAAAAATAAACTATTATATTTAACCATTTCATCCTCTATTTTAAACTAAATAAAGAGATAAATGCATTTAAAAATCAATATAATAAGTACTTATTGAATATAAACCCAAACAATATATTTAATAAGCGCTTCTATTAGGTGAAACGCTTTTCAATGAAGTCATCGCAACTCTAAAAGGGCCTGACCTTAAGTATATTAATGCAAAACGCACTTTCATAAGCAACTTCGGCATTCGTCAGTGTTCAATTTTAATCTTTCAAAAGTAATTCCACCTTCATTTTAGAATTATTTATCATTGCATAAAAGGTCAAACTTTGTCATTAGTACATCCACTTTAACAAGGAAATTGACTTATCGAGATTTGAGAGGGCTCCGTCCCTATTACAGTTTGTTTTGACTCTTAATTCATTCACTCTTTTACTCTTTTTTAATAAATAAATAGTAGCATATTCCTAGTTTCCACTCCTTGTATCAATTGACATGCAAACTCCTTGTATCAACTCAAGCAGATGGTAGCAAACGTGAATGCGTCTGCATCAATCTTTCTCCTCACTTTCGTTTAGCTTTCCTCTCCTGTCCCGTACATGGAGCTCACCGATCTTTTGCGTCTTATTTAAAGGTGGTGATGATACCATCTGAGATTGACTCGGGCCTGTATTAAATGCCAAGGGACCATGATATCATGTATCCATAAGTTAAACCAGTTTTTCTTTTTTTTTTTTTCTTTTCCTTCGGAAAAAAATTTCGAGGACCTGATTTGCATTTTTTGAGGTTATGTTGAATTTGGAGAAGAGGTGTGGAGCAACAGTTAATGACAGGCAAGTTTGAAGTGGGCTATTATTATACTCCTATAATTGAGAGGCCACTAGGAGTTTGATTGTATCCGATCCAAAACGCGGACAGAGGACATTGTGATGCGGATTTCAGCGCCGCTCCTTTTCATTGAACGTGGCCAACCACGACAAATTCCAAGTTTCTGGGTGCAGGCCTGCTTACATCAAGATAATTTATAATTTATACGTTGCATTATTAAATTTTTTTTTTTTTTTTTTTTGTTGTTGTCCTCATAGTGGGTATTTGAGGCCATGAACTGGTGATACCGTACGACCCCAACTAATCCCACTGCGGATGGAGAGAGAGGCTGCCCAGTATCATCCCACCAATGGTTATCCGGAATTCGAACGTGTGCGGAGGCTCTCGCCCAACTGGGCTACAACCACCCGCTCTAGCCCGGGGACTGCATTATTAAATGCTTTGATACTACTATATATATTCGAAACGCACTGTTTTGAATAGAAACTTTTCGTGATTTGCTTCATCCATTCGAGTAAAGCGTCTCTGGACTTTTCTTTATTCATTTTATGTTTTGCATGGCTATGCGAAACTAGGAGATACTGTTCTCGTAAATTAGTAAGTTTCTGTGTTAAACTATCATATTGGTCGCAGTTGTTAATTGTTGCTTGTATCTAAAGTCTACTTACTGTGGTTATTACACTTATTTTATTTTGTTTTACATTTTATATATTAATTATAAGTTTGGTTAACGGGTGTCCAAATCTTAGTTCTTTTGTTAGAGTGTTATTAATTTTGAAAGGTGTTTAAATATAAAGGGTGAAATAAATATGAATGAGTTTGGTATATATTTAAATGTATGTTGGTAACCGTTCTTATGGTCTCCGTTGCAAGTAACAAGAAAGGCAGATTAATTGTCACCAAAAACAAATTCAGCATACATATTGAATATTCCCCGAGCTAGTGATCTCCCACAACTATATATGGTAAAAGCAATTCAGAGATGAATATCAGTGCAATAGATAGAAAGAATGAGACCTAAGTTTTGTCACTGCTTAATTACCGGTATTTAGTAATGAATTTCTTTTTCTTGTTTCTAAACTAAATAACTTCGAGGGGTTGCCCCAAAAAGTACGTAGAGGTGCCTTTTATTTGTCTTCTGAGGACAGGGGCTGGTGCGTATGATAAAGGAATATGATCATCACACTTGGGAAAGATGGTCCACATCAAAATACAACTGATACAACCATGCTGGCGGTACCATTCCCAATTTCTTGATTTGCTCTAACCATCGTTGGCACCACTTCTGATTTCTTAGCTGAAAGTTTCTCTATGACACCTGATATACCACTTTGCTATTGTGGAGGCCAATTGTGTATTTGTCACCTCGGCACCATTTTGGGGTTAAGACCCTGGTTAGGGTCTTTAAGGTCGAATGCCTGGTAGAGCTATCAGGCATTCGACCTTAAAGACATTAAGGGTCAAGGGTTTGAATCCTGGGAGGCCCTCCAAGGTACATCACCAGGGTCTTAACCCTAAAACGGTGTCGAGGTGACAAATACACAATTGGCCTCCATAGCTATCTTATGTTCTTGCACGTCAAACTATCTATGGATGGTATTCAGCGCTTCGGCGCATGCCAAACCTGACTCAATTATGGCCAAATTTGCAAATGTCCAACCGGACCAACGACCCAGATGAAATAGAAAGAAAAACTGGTTCTGGTTATTATTTCAATTTTTGATTTTTGAGTGTTTCTTTCCCCCCCCCCCCACGAAAAAAAGAAAGAAAAACAAATTTACTCGTGTGCGATCAAACAATTAAGAATCATTTAGTTGCCAGCTCCCATAAGTCTATAATGGATGACATAATAATAATAATAATAATAATAATAATAATATGTTACCACCAGACGCTTAAGCAAGGTCTAGCTAAGACGTTAGGACCAAGCTAAGGAAACCGGCCAAAGATGGCAAGTTCTTTTAATTTCGATGTTAGAGGGACGAACAACATTGATGATTGATCTTTTCCAAAAATTCTGTCCCGTCTGATGTTCTTCAGCTGATTGTGTACTAGTTTATAACTACTCTTTTTGACCAAATATTAGTTTCCTTATCTGTATAAACAAAATTGTTTAATTTTCAGAAAAAAAAAAGATTTCTTATGTTGCAATTTTTTAGACTAATAGTTATAGATATATACTACATGTGTATAATTTAAATTTTAAATTTAAATTCATTTTATGTGATATGATTTAAATCTGTTAGTGTAAAAAAATTGCACACGAATGCTAATATGTCAACCTTTAATTTTTTTTCACCCATCTTGAAACATTTAATGAACCAAAACATTTGGACAGACTACAGCGGTAAAAATCACCATTTTTGTCCAAAAAAAAAATTAGCTTTATATTTCTAGTTACAGAATAGATTGGTCTTATTTCATTTAATATTCATTATTCATTAATAGATGATAAATATAAATTATGATACTAAATGTGAAAACACGTGTCAACTTTGTATAATGGTATGGGAAAGGAAAAAAAATCCAAAGTCAATAAACAGAGACTCAAAAAAAGAACTGTAAGCAAACTCAAATGGCCCATGGGACCTCGTTCCACTTATCTTTGCATTGGGTTTCAAGTTCGAAATTCTCTAAGTGGCCGACGGATTGAATTACTGTCGGGTGAAGGGCTTAGAATCTAGACTCCTCCGGCGGGTAAGCCTTGTCCAACATACAAACAGTCAAACTGTTGCTTGCATTGAAAGGGGTCCAAGGCTTGGACTACTTACAGTGGGTTGTTACTTCTGTGACCCAATCAAGAACCAAAATGTTTTTATAATTAGAAAAGAAAAAGCAAAATTTTGCTTAGTAACAGTGCAACATAGATCCTCCTAATGTTTGGACAGAGTAGGGATCGCAATGGGGGCGGTTGCCTGCGGGGTAGAAATGGGGCGGGGGCAAAATATTTATCCCCGTCTTAAAACGGGGCGGGGGATGGGGCAACATACACTCGCCCCGTCCCCCGCATAAAAAAAAATATATACACATATATATGTATATATGTACAAAAGTAACAAAACCCCTTATTATACCCCTTAGTTCCTCCTTCATTCCCTCCTTCGCAGCCACCGCCGTCGCCTCCCATTCCCCTCAGTTCTAATCACTACTCAATTAATTGCAGGCGCAAAGGAGAGAGGTGAACTGGAAGGACGCGTGACTACATTATTTAAGGACATCAAAAAGTCAGGTGTGCCCACTTCTTTTGGTGCATTTGAAGTAAGTCGTCTATTGTGGCTTAACTTGTTGTGACAGCATTGCAGGCAATGTCATTGTTTTTATTGATGAGGTTCACACACTTATTGGTTCTGGGACAGTAGGACGAGGCAATAAGGGGTCTGGTCTTGATATTGCCAATTTATTGAAGCCATCACTTGGATGGGGTGAGTTACAGGTATTAGTACTATTTCTTCCTTGTTACATGCTTTAGTGTGCATTATGTTACTGAATACTCATTGATATCTGGACAAGAAATCATGTTACACTGGTATGATCATGGATATTGTAAGCTCATGTTTCTAATCTTAGCTTGGAATTAGTAGCCGAAAGTTTCTAATCTTTCCTCGCGGAGGACCCCGGGGGAAACGGGGCGGGGGGTTGGGCGGGGGACGGGGGGAGTTATTTGACAACTCCGCCCCACCCCCGCCCCATTGCCACCCCTAGACAGGAGATTATTTACTCAAATGTATTTGCTTCTATCACTATTACAATTTCCAATACACATTTTTATTTTTTCAATTACTTTTTTATCTCATATACATCACATCACAAAAAGTGTTACAGTAAAAATATCTCAAATAATTTACTATCCAAACAATATGCACCCAGAAAGCCCAAAAAAAAAAAAAAGATCCATTCTTATGCGATAAAATGACTTTGAAATATTCCCTTGTGAAACACAAGACTTTAGTTATTGCTTTGCTCCCTCTGAAATAAAAACCAACATTTCTCAAATTTCTAAAAATTCTGCTTGCTTCCCTCTTGCCCTTAAATTTTCTGAAGCAATTAATTCAAATCATAATTGAATGTTCTTGATAACCATGAAGTATAACTTACGTATACCTTCCTTCCTCTCATGGCGCCACAATGTAGACTATAAGGGCATTGTGGCACTTACACAACTTCACCTTTCCACAAAGCGTGGTATAATATATAGTATATGATCACAACGGGGCATTTACATTTTGCACTAACATAATACTACATACAATTCTTCAGACATATTTAATTTCGATAGTTTAAGAAATCATAGCGATGTGGCTTATGCCTCACGAAGGACAACGATATTATTGTAGTTCAAAACTTATAAGGACGAGATAACTTATCTGTCATTTTTTTTCCGGTCATCCATGATGCTTTGCAATTGCACATTTGAAATTTATAAAGCTGTGGGCTCCTTTAAAAACCAAGAACAATGGAAATAGGCATTTGTTTCAAGAAATGGTGAACATGCATGGCCTGCCTGGTGTGTGTGCGTGTCTGTATAGAACACGATTGCTAGCTTTCCGCCAATGCCTGTGCTTTTTTTTCCGGATCAGCCTTATCAAAGATGTAACTAATCAAATATCATCATTCGGATGCTAATATGAACTCCGTACTTTTGGTGGGCAGAACGAGGGCTTTTTACAGGTTAGATAGATGGCATTTGCTGTAAATTCTTTTTCTATACCTATTCAATAATTGGGTCGTAAGAAATTCTTCAGAAACTTGAAAAGGGATCATACTAAACCAGCTCCAGAAAAGAAAAGAAGATTAATCCTGTAAAATTGAAATTTTTGTCAATGTTTATCTCATAAGGCATTTTATTTAGTGTGTGGATGGCCATCTGTCGAAGCCAGTTCAGGAGGAACGGAGAAAGTCATTCTCTTAGTAATGATTGATTGATTGGATGACTCGTGCTATCATAACATGATTTAAATTCACCAAAATTAAGTTTATGAATAGACAACTAGTCAAAATTACCCAAAATTGTACTTTTTCTCCCGGCTCGTAATTCCAAAACCGTGTCTCCATGCTCTCGATCGGCTTCCATACGTTTTGGGTAAGTTCCGCTTGTTTAATTAGTACTACTAGACTACTACTAGTAGTACGTAATTCAGCAAGTAAAATATGCGTAAACTGAAACTGGAACTTGAACCATTGAAAAAAAAAAAAAAAAATACAAACCAAGTGGAATGTCTCCAGCACATGGGGTTATATGGAAATGGAACCTTTTAGTTTCATGTCACAGGGTCTTCCTTGTTTCATGTGATGTCGTACGTCCATGTTACAGCAGCGGCTAGACTGAAATTAAAACCCAGAGGACATAGATGCCAGAGAATTCCTTTGCGAGAAATTCCAAAAGAATAATGCTTCGACTGTTTGCTATAAACAGCGGATGTCCTCTAGCTCTTGTACCTCAAGTTCAGGAATCCTCCTCAATATTCTCATCCAACAATATATTAAACTTCTCACATTTTTTGACCTTACTTGATTTTACCTATGTGTATCCCTGCGATTCTTCTGATTATATTTTGCTTCATCAATTTGCTTGACAACAACCAACACCGGGGCTAGGATCTGATTGCTCTTATTATAACAAAACAATAATAATAGAAAACATAATCAAACTTCTGGCTCTAATTAATTTGAAGATAGTAGTATTATATTGTGGGGCGTCGTCCTTACGTCATCCTCACCAAATCTAATAGAGTATCGATACATGTACTGCCTTTATTTGCAAGGAGAACGTTGAGTGCCAGAAGCGTCGCCGAGGGGATGAGGAATCGAATTTATTTACAGAGAAACACGTACTTAATTTGTATAAGCGAATTGGGCTATATTTTTTTTCTTTTTCTTCCCATGTCGTTGGTGTTGGGGCAATGTCTTAGTTTTGAAGAACGTTGACTGGTATACTTGGTGTGCCGGGCACAATTGATTTGTAAAACGTACCACTTTATGTTTGGAAAACAGGGTGATTTTGTTCAAGTAGAGAAAAGCCAAAATTCTAATTCATTTTCCCTGAGGTCTTCTTCGATCCACAGCACAAGCTAAATAAATTTGTGGCACAGAAATTAAGTCATCAAAGTTTTGCTTTGGGTACGCACGTAGTTGTAAAGATCTTCTTTCGGTAATTGGTGGGGTAAATGAGTGGGACAAGTGAGAAATTGGAGCAAGAAAACGTAGGGAGGGAAAGGGATGTGAGGATATGGCGAGTTCTGGGTCTGTGGTAGCACAGCCGAATGGTCTATTTAAGTGGATTTCGACGGAGGACCAAAGGGAACAAACGTAAGTGCATCACGTGCAGGGGAAAGAAGATCCAAATATGGACCCGTTCCATATGGTGCGATATTCACATGGTATAGGCCATTTCCAGCACTCTTCGCTCTCCAGTCGCTTGCATGCCAGGTTTCATGCATATTTTTGGTGGATATCAAAAAATGGTACAGGATAAGATAGTTGTTGTTGTTTGTACTATCAATACATATTTGGATATTACTGCATGTCTAAGTAGCTAGCGTGTATAGTGTGTGAGAGAGAGAGAAAGAAAGAGGGACAGTGTTGGTTTTGGAGAATGTTGTATTAGCATTATGAAATTCCCTTGTGGGAAGTGAGCTTTTTTATTTGTGTGTTTTTTTTGGGGGGCGGGGGGTTAGGTAAAAAATAAGAGAAGGCAGATAATTGATTCTTGAATTATTAGCTTCAAAGAGTGGTAAAAGGAAGAAGGGTGTTTCTGCATCGGGGATGGGGAGACTGGGAGTTAGGTAGACAATTCGAAATAAGAGCTTAGAAAGCTATATGTTAGCTTCACATATTAATTAAAAAAAGAAGGAATAGCTTTTCCACAAGTACGACTCCCCGATGGTGATTAAAAAATAAATAATTATAACTATTTGATGGCATGAGAATTTCGGGTGGTTTTGTACAGAGAGATTGATATAGGAATTCCATCTCCAAAACAGCTGCTACATGTGAGCTACCGAAATGATTCCAGGTTGCTGGTTTTTTTTTTTTTTTTAACCATTAGCATAAACTGTTAATTTGCAGTAAGTAAATCCTGGCCTGTTTTACCGGTACTCTTGCATCATGTGGTCAGCGGTGGAGGAGTTTTGCAATTATTGCTTGACAATTGGAGTGTGCAGTTTCAGTTTGATGCAGACATTACTTGCAACAATCTGACGTTATTCATGCAATGATGCAGAGGGGTCTGAAAAATACAGGTAACGTTAAACTATGGAACCTATGGCGGAATGTGTTGGCAAGAAAGCCGGACGGAGAAAAAAGGCGGAATCAGTAAGGAGTCTATTATCCTCATTGGCTTCGACAATGATCCTTCCTTTGTCTTATTGATTTTAATTTTTAAATGGCATGAGTCTCGAATAGATAATAGAATCAGCTGAAGAACAACTCAGCAGACAGATATTGCAATTTCTATTCATATATATATTTCAGATAAATGAATAGGTTTATACTATATTTGCCTCATAATTAATGTCCATTTTCCTCGCCTATACTTGGGGACCCTTCTGAAAACTTCATCCAAAAAGCACATACAAGCAAGCATGATCAACTGAACCCTTTTAAATATGCATGCAGGAAAGGATTATATAATTTAATTCTTGCAAGCACAAAGGCTTTAAATTGCAAAGATTGATGAAATAATACACAATTATCGTGGAAGTGGAATCGGTTATATATATATATAATGTATATGCGAGGCAGGGCATAAATGATTTGAGCATGATGACCCGTGAGTGAGCCAAAGCTGAACTTGTTTCAGTCTTATGCTACGAGGAGAGTCTCTGTAGTAGCTGACAAATCCCAACTCTCACATATCGACAACCCTGTGGCCGGCTTTCTCACATGCCACCAAAATCCGACACAACTCTACTGTCTCTCCTTTAATACAAAATATACTACTATAATTATGCCATATTATCACTACCATTCCCTTCTCTGAGTTCTCTCTCTCTCTCTCCGTCTCTCTCTTCCCTTCTTGTGCTTATGTGTCTCTGTGGAGCTGTAAGACCCTTTTGTAGCCTTAAAAACGTTCCTCTCTTTTGGTGTATCCATACAGCCCTTTGTTCCAGCTCCTTTTGTGAGTGTGCTGAAAAAGCCTGCAAACTGAAAGAAATCTCTCTTTTGCCTATTTTGACTTCGCTCACAAGTACCTGTCTTTGGGATGAGAGACTCTCTCACAACTCCTTTTACTCTCCATAGCAAAAAATTGTAGTATCAAACTTGATAAAGAGAAGGAAAAACAAAAAATTAAAGGCTGAACAGTCTCTTTTCCTCGATTCCTTTGCAGAAATTTTCCCAAAATCTGCACCAACCGTTCATGGATCGCTTCCCAATGGCCAGGTACCACTGCTAGTCTAGTCCCTTTCCTTATATTTGTATCCAGCTTTTCATTCTTCCCCTCCTTTTCTACTACTACTATAGAAAAACTTGGAGTTTGGAATTACAAAACAGCGGTCATTATACCGCTCTGATTAATTCGACCCCTTTCCTCTCTCTGGAATCTCAATCCTTTCTTCCCTCATCATGCAATTCACCGAGACTTTACAGTCACCACCTTTGCACCAAATCTCACCGTTTGTGGTGCCCTCCATGAATAAGAACCAAATTCATCGAACAAGGCCATGGCCCGGTTTCCCTACATCAAAATCATCACTTGGTGGTAGCTTTGGTGACGCCAACTGCATGGAACAATTGCTAGTCCACTGTGCCAATGCGATCGAGAGCAATGACGCCACTCTAACTCAACAAATCTTGTGGGTTCTCAACAATATAGCACCCCCCGATGGCGACTCAAATCAGCGCCTCACGTGCGGCTTCCTTCGAGCTCTGATAGCCCGGGCCGCAAACAGCGGAAACTGCAAACTACTCAGCGCAATGGCTAATGTAAACACGAATATGGGGATCGATACCCATAAATTCTCCATCATAGAGCTAGCAAGTTTTGTGGACTTAACCCCCTGGCATAGATTCGGATTCACGGCGGCAAACACGGCCATATTAGAAGCTGTGGAGGGATATTCGGTCATTCACATCGTTGACTTGAGTTTGACTCATTGCATGCAAATTCCAACGTTGATAGATGCTATAGCTACCCGTCTCGAGGGCCATCCGTTGGTGAAGCTGACGGTAGCCTGCATCACGGACGGCATCCCGCCCATGATTGATCTGTCGTACGAGGAGTTAGGTTCGAAGTTGATCAACTTTGCTAGGTCTAGAAACGTAGTATTGGAGTTTAGGGTGATCCCTTCGACTTCCGCGGATGGATTCTCTTCGTTATTTGAACAACTTCGAATGCAACAAATTGTTCGGGCAGACAATGGCGAAGCACTTGTTATAAATTGTCACATGATGCTCCATTACATCCCTGAAGAAACCCTGTCCGTGGTCTCCAGTTCGACAACATTGTCAAGTCATCAACTTGAATCTTCTCAAAACGCATCTCTTCGAACGATGTTTCTAAAGAGACTCAGGAGTTTAGAGCCAACAGTTCTCGTTTTGGTCGATGAAGATGCAGATTTGACGTCAAACAATTTAGTCAGTAGATTAAGGTCCGCTTTTAATTATTTGTGGATACCTTATGATACTGTGGATACATTTCTACCGCGGGGGAGCAAGCAGAGGCAATGGTATGAAGCAGACATATGTTGGAAAATCGAGAATGTAATAGCCCACGAGGGTCTTCAAAGGATTGAGAGATTGGAGCCTAAAAATCGGTGGGTGCAAAGAATGAGAAGTTCGAGCTTTAAGGGGGTTAGTTTCAGTGAAGATGCATTTTCTGAGGTGAAAAGTATGCTTGATGAGCATGCAGCAGGATGGGGACTGAAGAGGGAAGAAGAGGATCTTGTGCTTACTTGGAAGGGACACAATGTCGTTTTTGCTACAGCTTGGGTACCAACTTGATGCTCATCTAAAATTATTGCCATCAAATCTCTAATTTCTTTCCCCCTGATTTAATTACCCCCTATTAACTGTTTTTCTCCTGTAGCTTGGCAGAATGATTTTAGAAATGATGGAGAATGCTGATAATCATTTTTTTTTGTTAGTGGAGTAGTTTTCTTTACCATTGCCGGTCTGGTCAGCCAACTCAACTGCATTGAATGTAGACAAAAATATAATTAGCACAAGTTTTTGGCCTCTGATGAGGATCTTTTGCAAATTGACGAAATCCTTCAATGGATACGGTGCTAATCACGTCATATATATATATATACCTTAAATTCGGTTCTCAAACATTTTCTTTGTGTTGCCATATCTTGTGTACTGATTTGCTGTGCTGGAATGGAGGTTCAATTATGAAAGCTAGGTTTCTTTCCCGAGAACAGATTAATCAATAAATGCATCCTGCTTTTCCACATTTTAGTTTTCCTTCCCGCCTTGCTGGTTGGCGACGTAGATAATACATTTTATTCTTGAATACACTTATACACCAACCAATACGTATAATCCAAGATATCTAGGTCCAAACCTCTTACTGATAGACTTATGTTGAAGGTTTGAGTGGATGAAAGCAATTAAAATGCACCCCCAAAAAAAAAAAAATTCATTGGACAGTAAGTACAATTTGTTTAATATTATCAATCATTTTTGTAAGACGTAATGAAGTTGGGAAATGCTAAGCGGTAAAAATAGCCAAAACAATACGATACAAGTTTTGAGGTTTAGCATTGACCAAGCATAAAAGGTTTGTTGTCTTTTGGAATCTCTGACTTCAATGGATGGATGTAGTAGTAGTAGTAGTAGTACAAACATTTGATTTACAGGCATTTAAATAATTCCTTGCTTCCATTACCCAATTTTCTGCGGATTTAAGAAGAATAATAGGACTAGATTGGGAAATGGAATATTTCTTGGTCCTTCCATTAATTACCATGATGAATTGGTGAGGTAACTTGTAATTGACCATTATTTATTTTGACTGCGACCATCAATAGGCCATGCATGATTAGCCATTAAAGTTTTCGTCTCTAATGGAAACAATTGAAAATGTTGCACGGTATGACCTCTCCCTCTCACTATCCGGACATGTTCTTAAAGGACTCGCGTGGAACTAGCTAGTAGTTTAAAACAATTTGCCTAAAGAAAAAGACTACTTTTTTGGGCACGTCTCCAGAGAATAATTTAGGACCCAAATATCCTGATACCATCTGACATGCGGAACGGGAAATTGTTAGAATTCAATCAATCTGACATTTTGTCTTAAGATCTTAAATTTGTTCTTAGGAAGCAGATGTACATGAAATAGAAATAAAGGCATTATTGTCCTAAGAAGTACCCTCTTTACCAAAATTATACTACGGATAAAAAATAGTAAACAAAAAAAAAAAAAAAACTAGTTTCGTGCAGAAAAAACTTCGTGAAGCATATTTCCAGAAATCAAGCAGCCAGGAAAGAATGGAAAGAACTGCAAATGAATGCTACTCAAAAACGAGAGAGTGGATGCCCCCGAGGTGTTCTAGCCTCCTCTCTGTAAATTGGTATGTATAAACTACATCAGGGATAAATAGGAAAACCGTCTTGGATTCAGGATCATATGAAATGACCTTAAACTGAACCCGCGGTTTTTGCTTCTTCCTTTCGATGACCCAACCAACGCTTAATTCCGCAGAAACATCATCCGTCAAGCACCTGAAATCATCGCAGTCCTCCAGCTTCCATGTAAAGTCCTCTTTCTCACCAGCACTGTCATTCTTGCTAAGCGTCCACTCTGGAAAATCGTCTTCAAATCCATGGCAATAGCAGTGAATCCTGTCGCTTGATTTCCATAAAGACCTGCCTAGTGGAGCACGTGGAGCCTCCGATAGCATGGTTCCTTTCCGTTCAAATTAAAATCGCATCAAGGATATAACCTTCGAGGCAATCCCAGTAAAGGCTTCCATTGAAGAATACCTTGGAACCGCTCAGATACTCCAAACTGACTGGCGGAAGCTTTTCCTCAATCTCCATCCATTCAGCTGTTTCTGAACAGAAAATTGACAATTTAGAATATTGCTCGTCACAAAATTTTGATCTGACTAAGCACAAGACTCTGTACTTGAGGCAATTATGATCCAAGTCGGCCATCAGAGCATAGGAGATCCTGTTGGTTGGTTTCCGGGGATGAGGAAGGGCGATCTTTTCCCTCGTCAAAGGATTGCAGACAAAACATGTTGCCACATTGCTTGCCCAAGTCGTATTGCTGCAGAGTAGAAGGCCGTTACATGAATCAATGATTTCAACCACATCAGAACAGTCGACTTGCCATAAGAATTCCAAGGACGGATCCGGAACCCCACCGGCTTCTGAATTGACCGAAATATAGTAACATGTATTCCATTCCCCAGGCCAAGAAGATGCATTAATTTTCTGGAAAAACAACCCTGTGTGGGCTCTCCCGGCGATAGCTTTACAATTACGATAATGTTGAGATGGAAAATCTGCTTGTCTAATAAAATTGCAAAAGTACTTAGATACACACATGAATCTAAAAAGCGTTTGAGGAGGCAACCGTGAAAAAACCTCTGAAAGAACGTCAGTTCGCTCACGCAATCTCTCAAACATCCTTTGCTCTTCTTTATCAGTAGTAGAATCATCATCGCTTTTAAAATCGCTCACTACCTCTTCCAGTTCCAATCTCGAAGGACCCGACCTAGTTTTATTTTTACGGCAGCCCATGTTTTCCTGTTATCAAGCTGACCAAAAGCACCCAAAGAATCAAGTTCAAGCGGCAGGAAGAAAACAAGGCTACAAAATACCAATCTCTGTTAGAAGTTTTTATTTAATCAAGGAAGCGTACGGTTCATAAGTTTATCAAGTCAATCAGGACTAAAATTTAGCTGCAAGTAGTAGTTGAGCCTTTATGGAAATCCTAGTCCAGGCGGTAATTTGGATCTGTCCATCATCAATTGTATACAAGATTCCGAGTTTCTGTGGGATTGTGGCCCTGTTTAGGCAACATTACAAGTTTCTATTTCCAAAAAAAAGGGTACGAGGATTCAAAACCCTCTAGTTGTCTGGAGAATTGAAGAAGATACCTAATTACGTCACAGCTTTGACTCCTTTTGAGGATTGAAAATTCTTTTAGACAAAACACAAGTTCTATGACCATAAGGTTTTCTTCCTGAGGACAAGTTCCCCTTTTAGTAAATAAAATTAGCTTCAAGCATTCAACTTGAACATCAAGCAGAAAGAATAACATAGTTGCTACCGGCTTAGCTAAGATATCATTAAATTGTTGCAGGATCGACAGTTCTGTGCAGAAAAATGAATAAGCCAATTCATACTGCCAATTAACACATCGGGGATAAGAATCCTGCAAGTACACAAAATATTGCAACTAGCGTCTGCAAAAACAGGGGATGCCAACAAACAGAGAGACTAATAAATCTCAATGCTATATAACCTTGGCAACGAAGCCCCCGCATCCCCTCACACCTTCTTTTAGTTCAATACCTGTTTCTGCTTCATCATTCACGCTCATAGTATCTTGGGAATGCCATTCCCATGTCTCCTTCTGCATCACCATGCCCTGCTTTCTTCTCAACAAGCACCATCCACCTAAACCAAGACACAACACTTGACATCGAACGTCCTTGTGCCAAATAGGGTGACAGCAACTGACATCTCTTCAGTCTCCTTTCAGTTAATTGATGTCAAGGATATAGAACAATTGCGATAAAGAAAAAAGTTCCTTAGGATTGTGGAGCATAAGAAAGTATCTTAAACTGAAGTCGAGTTTTTGTATTTCCGTGCTTAGTTCAGAAACATCATTGCTTGGGTGCCTGGTTTTTTTGGGGTCCTCCAGGATTCAGCAGCTTATAGTTAATTTTTTTCTCCAAATTCTGGTTATCTTGTTTGTATCTTTGCGATTAATTTGGTGTATTCTTCATATGTCCAGGCACCAATTGACTGCTGATTGATTACCCATTAACGATACCATTTTCTTTTCTTTTAGGATAGTTTTTGTCTCTGTCCTGTTTACCGCGAACCAGTGTGAGAAAATAAGTTGAATAAAAAGCATTTAATTGTACAACTTTCACCCACTGGTTACCTAATAGACCGAGACGCACATCATGATTAGTCATTCAAGTTTCCAACCAGAAAGAAAAAGGAAGGCGGGCATGAAATGTCCTTTCTGCAATCTGGACTTAATATTAAGCTTAAGGCATATAATATGGTAGCAAAGGCATTAAATGTCCCTGAAGAAGAGTAGTGCTTGCAACTTTGTATGCTTTGTTTCGACAGAACATCCATGACTCGAACATAGGCTATAGGGAGTAATTACTCATTAGTTAGTTGCTGATTTTGTCTGTCAGTTTCATATTTCTCTGTTACAACTTTTTTGTCAATTCGCAGCAAATGAAGAATTATAAGCCATACAGACCTGCTTACGCATCCTGGGGAAGAGTCTATACTATACCTCTTCTCCCTTAAAATAGTACTGTATATCTAGAATGTCACGTTTCTCAGAAGGCTACCACTGAATTTGAATCCAATCAGATGGCCAAAAGCACCTAGACTGCATTTGCAGATGGAAGTATTGACTGGAAAATAATGCTGGTACCATCGCTTTTAATTTCACTAATATTAGTGAGGAAATTCATCTCAGACCATTCATCTGGTTCAGTAGGCACTTTATCGTGTGAAAGTATCTATTGCTGACACTCCATATAACAGGATAGTAGTAATTACTCGCCATTCTTAAAAATCACGGTCAAACATTCACTGAAAGCAAAACTTTTGCTCCAAAAAACATGTAAAGCATGTTACTACTGCAAAGTTTTTAATCAGCGGTGGATAATATGTTTAAAGAACGAAGAAAAAACTGTAATCACTAGTGCAAAACTAGGGGAACACCGAAACAATCAGAAGGACTAAACCTCTAGGCTATAATCCGGGCATTTTGGCGTCCTCTTATTGTGTCTTCCTCTCACCTTCTTCGTTTCAAATCCTATATCTGCGTCATGATCAACTCTGCGATTTTGAATGGACATTGCAATACTTGTTCCTAGTCGATTTCCTGCTGTCTTTGCAGATTGAATGCGCACCAAGCTGTGCACGTAAGGGAAGACCCTATAACCACCATGAGAGGAGAAGGTCGTGTCTTCAAGGGGGTTCAAGCCACCAAGGTATTCCAGCCTCCTCTCGTCTAAATAATATATATAAACAGTCTTTCCAATACATAGGAAGAATGTCTTCGATTGAGGAGCATATGAAATTATCTTGAATTGAATACGTGGTGGTGCCTCCCACTGATTCCCGTATAATGCAGCAACTTGATCAGAAACATCAGCCGTCAAATTCCTGAATGTTTCAGAGCCCCGCCGCAGCTCCCACTTAGATTTGTACTCACCATTCATGCTAAGGGTCCACTCCGGAAATTCATCTTCAAATCCTTGGCAGTAGCAGTGAAGCTTGTCCTCTGATTTCCACAAAGACCTTCGTTCCGGAGCTGGTGGAGCGTCAATCAACTTATAGCAGGGTTCCCCTGGTTTCAAGTTTAGAGGGCACACAAGAATGTAACCTTCCAGGCAATCCCAGTAAATGCTTCCGTTAAAGAACACCTTAGAGATAGAACGCCGTAGAAACGGATCTCTCTTAAAGGGTGGAAGCTTCTCGCCGAGCTCCACCCATTGACCTATCTCTGAAAACCATATTACCAATTGAGGATAATTATCATCAGGAGTAGTAGTCTGGGGCAAAAATAAACACACGACTTTGTACTTAAGGTGGTGATGATCCAAATCTGCCATGAGGGCATATGTAGTGGCGTAAAGAACCTCCTCCTCCTTGCGTGACTTGGATTTGGATGTTGGTGTCCTGGGATGGGGAAGAGCCACCTTTTGCCTTGTCAAAGGATGGCAGACAAAAAGTTTATTCCCGTTCCTTCCGTAAGTGGTACTTCCGCAAAGTAGAAGGCCATTACAGGAATCAATGATGTTAACCTTATCACATCTCGACTTCTGTTTTAAGAACCCCAGCGAAGGATCAGGAAGCCCACCAGCTTCCCACTCGATTGTATTATTAAACTGGATTTTACCTCCATCAGTATACCAGGAACCGGATGTATAGTAGTAGAAAATTTCCTGAATGAAAATCCCGGTGATGGTTCTTCCGGCGACAAGTTTACAATTACGAGAATGAAGGGCTGCAAATTCTGCTCGTCCGATAAACTTGCATAAGCTCTTTGAGATACAACTGAATCTAAAAAGGGTTTGCGGAGGCAATCGGGAAAAAATCTCTGAAAGAATGTCAGTATTTCCTAGCAATTTTTCAAACATCTTTGCCTCTCCATCCCCAGAAGTGGAATCATCATTCTCTAAAACAAAAGTCACGGCTACTTCTTTCCCCTTTTTTCTTCCCGACACAGGTTTGTTTTTCCGATGGCCCATGCTTCTCTGCAATTAACCTGGTTAGAAGAATTCAAAGAAGAAAAAGAAGTACTATCCGAGTAGCTTATCGAATCAAGAGAGGAGGGGATGGTAGCGGACGATGGACATGAGAGGCGGAAGGAGGCCGTGGGAAAAGAGTAGGGTTGGGCATGGTATGGGAAGTGTTGTTTGCACAAAGGAAATCCGTGATGCTCTTGGTTTTGGGAATTTTGTGTCTAAATTGGAATTGGATTGACAAATTTGTTATAATTAGTGGGCTTATATTTACGATAATTCAGAAACCTTTCCTCAGGTTTTTAATAGTTTCATTGAGCTCCCCCGAGATTTAAAAAATTACATATACCTCTCTTGATTTTGCTTTAGTAACAAAATCTTAAAATAATATTGATTTAGTCAAATTTTTAAATAAACACCCAAAAATGTCCTTGTGTAATGAATTTTAATTTACTTCCTCATAAAATTATAAGATTACTAATGTAATTATAAGGTAAAGGTGCCGAATTTTTTATGTCCATTCCTACTATTTGATAAAAAACTATAATATAATATTTTTGATATTATTTTATTATAAATTTAGATTTATAAGATAGAAAATAAAACGTTGAAATAATTGATTCAGAATTTATGAATTTTTCGAGTAGTGGGATTATCATAATTTAGTAGTAGTTTTGGGCAAATTTTTTTATTTATTATTAATTTTAATACCAAAAAATAGTAAACAAAGATTAGCAAAAACATTGGATTATGTGTAAAGTTAACTCATAAAAAAAAAGCACTAATTCAATATTTGGTTACAATAAAAACTAGACATAACAGTGGTAATCTTATAGTTTTATTGGCAAAAAATTAAAATAAAAAAGAATAAGAAGGAAAAAGAATGAAAAAATAATTTCAAAAGTCGTTCTAAGTATAAACATATCAAACAAGGGAATTTCATTAAAATATTTAAGGATAATATTATTATTTTAATTGATAAGGGAGATATGTGTAATTTTTCAAATCTCAGGAAAACTCAGTGAAACTGTCAGAGCTCTCAAGGGAGGTTTCTGAAATTATCCCTTTATATTTCAGTTCAAAATAATAATACATATTTATATATTGTAATATAGGATAAAATATTTGACAAGGCTAAAAAATTATACTAAATTTATAATATAGATTAAAATTTATAACCATATATCAAAATTATACCCGTTTATCAAAATTTATAATATAAAAAACATAAATTGTGACTAATTTATTTTCCACGATTTTTGAAAAAAAAAATTCTCCTATCTTATAGCCTTAAAATTTTTGAGTGTTTGTAAAATAATGTTTTTCATAGATTTTAATATAGATTAAAAAATTTTGTGAGCTGTATTTTTAAAGTTCTTAGAATTGTTAAAAACTATAATCATTTTCATTCTCTCTTACTTGTTAGCTGGCTATCCATTGTCTCATATGACCTTCGCACCTTCAATGACAGTGCAATTCTTCCTATCATTTTTTACCACCCTTGTCATACTCCACAATTCCAAAGTATGTAGTTCACCTCCATTTTTCGATTTTTTCTGCCACTCTTAACTGCTTAGTTTTCCATTCCCCTCTCCTCTAACTTCTATCCCGCCCCCTAATTTTTCACCCCTTTTTCTTCATCACTTTCTCAAACTCTTGGACATCCCCTCCAACCTCCTCTAATTCCTTTTCCCTTATTCCTCTCTACTTCTTCCACTTGGTCAAACCAGAATAAAATAATATTACAATTTTTCATTTAAGATATATTATGCTATACAAAATCTACAGTTTTCTCTTATATACTTATGAGACTCATATGTGCACATATGTGTATACTATGTTGTGTTTTTGTTGGAATTTTTTTTAAATAATAGTAATTACGATTGGCATTTCCCATTTCTATTAGCCCAAGAGTCTTAATTTCTCTATTTTTTTTATTGAAAACATGATTTAACATATTGTCAATGTTACACTACTATAAAGTAAAATTGGCGAGCAAAATATAAAAATAAAAATTCAATACAAAAGTATAAAAAAACCAAATTTAGTTATTTTTCATATTAATTTTGAATTGCTACACACAAAAATATTGAATTAAACGATTTCAAATTTCAAAGGAGAAATTTTGTGATTGAATCCATACTCAACCTCCAAATCGAGGGGTTAAACTTTGTCGTAAAAGAAATTTTTTCCATAACTTGTAATTTGGTTTTACATTTTAAAATGCACTTATATTTGTACTTTCAAAATAAAATTGAAAAGATAAAATTTGAAACAAAAGAAAATCATAACTTCCACTTTCGTTTAACATTTTTTGCAATATATTCAATTTTACCTCTCGTAATATGAAAATCATATAAAATTGAAAATTGAACACAATGGTTGCAAGTATTGGCATCTGAAAGTGCAAATGAAACACTGATAATATCTTACAATACCCCTAACTACTACACACACACACATAGTAGCTACATATTTACATATGAAGAAAACAAAAATAATAAATAAAATAATGAATAAGAGTCAAATTTGGATCAGATATATACAAATTACGTAGATGTAGTTTAGGGTCAAATGTTCTATATTTTTTCCATGTTGAAAGGCCAATAGGAATTCATTTTTTATTTAGTGATTTCATAATTTAAACTTCATGAATAGTACCATTCTTGAATTTTTAAATATATGACTAATGAATATTACTTCCTTTTTGTTTTCTATATAATTTGCCATTTTAGTTAAAATTACTAAATTAAAGGGTAAAATATTTTTTTTACTTTTTTACTTTTAATAGGTGTGGTAATGTTTCCTCTTTATTTACCCACATATTAATAGTTTTCAAACCAAATTCCTATATAAGTGGAATATCTTCTTACATTTTAAATTCAAATGGTGGGGAAGGATATATAATAGTTAAAAATATTCAAAATTCTATATAAAAAAGAGTGAGGAGTTCGAAGCATTTGCATTTAACCATGCTACAAACCCTTTCTCAAATTTTTATAGATATAGATAATGGTTAAAAAAAATTATTACATACACTAAATGGATTTATTATATACACTAAATGGACTTTGCCCTCTCAACTCATTAGATAGGCATACATATCTTAAGATAAAATTGCCTTTGCTTTTTTATTTTATTTATTTTTTCTATATTAAATCTCTTGATTTTTCTTTTCCACCATATTCTTTATTTGTGATGCCTTCCTTTTTTTACTTATGTCATCTCGCTCTTTTGTTTTAATTTTCTATTAGTATTACCAATTTGTATGCTTATTATAATATTATAATTATCTTTTACTTATAATTTTATTTTTATTTTATTTATGTATTTATTAGAAAATTCAAAACACATTGTATAGGTAAAATATTGATATATGCCTATTATAATAAAAAAGTGTATGTTACTAGCAGTTTGACTATTTAAAAAGATAGCAAATTAGAACTTTAAATTGCTTAATATTTAAAAGTGTATTCCAAAAAATAAAGTAATTAATATTGTTATTTACTTTTTATTTATAGTTGATTGACCATTATGTTATTACAATCCCAATTTGTTACTGTTGTTATTAAAAATTATTTTATTCTAAACTCTAGATATATTGGTTTAAGTAATATCTTTCTGTATATAAAGTTTGAACAAGATTTGGTATAAAAAAATGTCATTATTTATTTTGTCAAATACACTCTTCCAATATTAACTATTATCAACTCACATCTTATCTATTAAACTTCTCGTCCCTATATAACTACCAATATAATAGACACACACAAGCGTATACCCATAACCCCCTCCCTCCCTAGCCTAACAAAACTTCTAATGAGGCAATAACTATCAACAATTTTCTATCCAAAAAAATGAAAAAAAAAACATGATTTTTCCATCCATATTTCTAATCCAAAAACCAACAACTACTAAAAATTTTAATAGATTTTTAAATAAATCCTTTTTAAATTTGCACACACATAAGGTATGCCATTCTCACCAGTATTAAATAATCTATGTTCATGGATAATATATACTTTGTTATAACATACATTATTCTTCTAATAACAAAATGTAGAAAAGATGGAAATAAATAAAAAATATTTTAAAATGATTAAATTTAATATCTAGATAAGAATAGCAAAAAGAAGAAAGTATTTGATTATATGAGAGAATGATTAAAAAATTGAAAATATCAAGAAAAGGAACAAGTAGGAAAAGGGAAAAAAAGGAAAAAAAAGAAATAAAATATTAATTAATATAGAAGAGGCATTTTTGTCCTGGAATATAAAGTGGACAAGCAAAATACCCATTTATTGAGTTGAGGGGGTAAAGTGCAACTAAACGTAAAGTTAAGGGGTTTACTATATTTAAACCTAAGAAAATTACAAGAGTGGAACAATTGATTTTTTTTTTTCCTTTTAGGGTTGCACGGGTAAATTGTGCAACCTAATATTGGATCTCATTTTAGTCATACTTGCATGCAATTCCAAGTTAATTTCTTCGCCTTATATCACATGGTGTGCACTAATCAAATTATGGGACTTGAACTATTAATATGATAGATTAATGAAATACAGTCGACCCAACCAACAAATTAAAACCGTAGCATTATCTAATAGAGTTTGATAAAAGATTTAAATAAGTAACTAAAGCATATGGGAGGGATATTGTACAATTGAAAGGGCTGTTTCATATGTGCTCCTTTTGTCTAGTTAATAGTGGTAACAATCATCTAAGTTCTAGGATTAGTCTATATGCCTTAGGCATCACAATCGATGAGGAACTTTTGTTTCCTCAGTGTTAAACACACTGATTGTAAAGTTATCTCGAGCCTTTACTCGCACTTGTACATGTTTTGGAAGTAATATAATCAAATATCGTTTCGGAAAAAAAAAAAAACTAAAGCATATGGGAGGGATTACGAGTCAATCAAGATTCACCATCAAGGGAAGGAAGTACTCAACCTATTGCTATTCCTAATTACTGCTAACCTATGTTACTAAATCCAGATCGGATCGATTGATTCAACCATTGAATCGAGAACCAACAAGACTACTGATCCAAGTTAGTACTAAAAGTTGGATGTTGTTTTGATTCAATCAAGACCGGTCAAAACCCCGGTTCAACCAGGAACTGCTATGAACAAACAAAACCGATTTTTCTAATCTTTGTTTTTTCACCTGATTCCATTGCTTGCTTCCTTGCCCGCCCCTATGAATTGTCAACTTCCATATTTTAAGCCCGACTCTATCTCAACTCTCAAGCTACCCTTATATATTCATAATTGCTAGATTCTTAAAAGCTTTGATCTCTAATATGAGAAAAAAGAAAGACAATAAAGAAGACAATATGAGAGGAATATTGTGTATTTGTGTGTGTGTTTCGGAAAAAATTGTGTGTGTAGGTATGGATATCAATGAGCGTGACTGTATATGTGTTTCATCTCTGATTGAAGTTTTTTTTTTCCCTTTTGAGAGTCATCTATGATGGAAGTTTGGTAAGATGTGGTGCGTGTTTAATCTCTGATGTAGTTTAATAAAGAAAATTAATAAGAAAGAAACAATATGACTGCGGTTAATAAGGATGGATGACAAAGGGATTAGGTTTCACTTGTTTACTTTGCTATTAATGTCCTAACACTTTTTTGTATTCATATTTTAGCTCTTCATTGTTTCAAGAAATTATAAATTCACCCATAAACATTTCTAAATTACATTTACAACCTCCTTTTTATAGAGTTCTTTGATAAATTGACTTGATTCTATTACTTTATTTTTTTTTTTGTAAAATATTTTAGAAACATTAAAAACACATGAACACGCCTTTCCTGATATTAATATATGTTTAGAAAATTTACATATTGTATTAACTTTTAAAATTAAATATATTTATAACATCACGATGATGTTATTCATTTTTTAAATGGGTTCAACTCCAGTCGAACCATTAACCCTGATCCCTGATCGAGTGGAGTGCCTGGTCTGAGTTACAAAATATAACTGCTAACTGCGATGTGCTAGAATGACTAGAAGACAAAGCTCAAACCTTCAAAATTTGGCTTTTCCAAATTCCTGTAATTGTTCATCTCTTTCTCGGTATGTTTCGCAGCCATGCAGCCGCAGACGGAATAGATACGAATCCCCTTATGATACTCTCTCCTAGCTGGAACCTTGAGAAGGCGCGTGGAGAACATGGAGTGAAAAAGAACATAAAAGAGAGGAATTGATAAATGTATTTCATACTATCATAATGGAGTAAATCTTTACTACGTCGACAGTGTATACACTGTACACTATCAGCATTGAATAAATAATAATTATATAAAATTTGAATTTAAAATTGAACTTTTACACATATATCATTAATCCAATGATAATAATATATATACAGTTAGTGTATATAAAATTTATTGGTAGTATGAAATCAATTACTCTCTTTCCATCTGGCAGCACTTATGGCCAAATTTCGCACTTCAGAAAATTTTGAAGAGAGAGCGAAGTCCCCAAAAAAAAAAAAAAAAAAAAAAAAAGCGAAGTCGGGACACGGTCTGATTGGATTACAGCACGGTTTGAACATTTGCAACGATCTTGACAGGCCTATAAAGATTATCACAGCAACAGATAACGGGCACCCGCATACTGACGAGGACAGGCGCCCGAGTCCGTGACTGCAACACAGGATGAGATGTTGAATGGCGCCAATGGGCTATCTTTCCATCTCGTTAGTTATATTGGCACGAGGCGAAACTTCTAGTATAATGTTATACCAAGTTAAGCTGCAAATAATAATAGCTCCAAAAAAAACAAACGAATATGTACTATGACAAAGTATTTTTGAAGGTTAAATTCCCTCCCAAATGCCAAATTAAGGGGAAAAAAAAAACTCTTGAAAACATTAAGGCTCCGTTTGGATTAGCTGTTTTTGGGTTTGTTTTTCAAAAATACCACTGTATAGATGTATATTATTTATAATATTCATTTATGCATTTATAATCCATTTATATTTACAAATGTATAGATGTATATTATTATAAATGAATAAATTATAAATGAATATTATATAAATGTATAAATGTATAAATTATAATTTTTATATTTTTATATAAATATGCATTTATGCATTTATAATACATTTATAGATATTTATAAATAAATATATTTATATATTCATATAAAAATATATAAATGTATTATATTATATATAATACATAATATAAATATATTTATAAATGTATAACTGTATATTATTATAAATGTATAAATGAATATTATAAATATATTATAAATTATAAGTGTATATTATTATAAATGTATAAATTATAAATGAATATTATAAATGTATAAATTAATATATTATAAATATATATTAATATTATGTAGAAATGTATTTATATAATTAATATAAATGTATATATGTATTGATATTATGTATAAATGTAAAATTAATATTATGTATATTAATATAAATGTATAAATGTATTAATATATATAATACATAATATAAATGTATATTTAAATGTATAAGTGTATATTATTAAAAATGTATAAATTATAAATGAATATTATATAAATGTATAAATTAATAAATTATAAATATATATTAATATTGTGTAGAAATGTATTAATATAATTAATATAAATGTATACATGTATTAATATTATGTATAAATATAAAATTAATATTATGTATATTAATATAAATGTATAAATGTATTATATTATATATTATACATAATATAAATGTATATTATAAATAAACATAAATATTTATATATTATGTATAAATGTATAATATATTATACATTATATTATATATAATTTATATAACATATAATATTTATGTAAATATATTATAAATATATAAAAATATATTATAAATAAAATAAAATATTTATAATATGTATGTATAAATATATAATATTAGAAATGTATAATATATATAATATACATTATTATTAATATAATTTATGTATAATATACATAATTGAAATATACATATTAATATATATTATAAAACAAAATTGAATAAATATATTTATAAATTTATATATAAATAAATGTATTTATATAAATATATAATATTTATTTCAATTGATATAATATATATAATATTATACATAATTGAATATAAATATATATTATATTAATATAATATATATATAATATACATAATTGAAATATACATATTAAAATATATTAAAATATAATTGAAATATACATATTAAAATACATAATTAAAATATACAAATTGAAATATACTTATTAAAATATACAAATTAAATATACATAATTGAAATATATTTGGAGTTGTTTTTTATATATTGTTTGGATATGGGTGTTTTTGAAATACACATTACTGTAGCATTTGGAATGTGAAAAACAGTTTTTCAAAAACAGGTGCAAAAACACTCAATCCAAACGCAGCCTAAATAATTTACTCATTTAGCGAATGAGCTATAAATCAAAGTTTCACTTGGAATAAAAGTGACATTTGAGAAATGCAATTTACATAATACACGGCTTATGATGAAAATTTATAAATTTTTTGTGCTCAATTTATTTCTGATGTTAATTGGAACGTGCACGAAAATTTAACTTAAACTAAAGAACATTGGAACAAGTTTCTGCTAACGTAACAAATCAATTTGTTTGTTTCACATCAATGCTCATCCCTTATTTATAGGTTAAATGTCGAATTCATAAAATGCTTAAGAGCCCTCACACTACTATTGCCAAATCTTCATCAAAATTAGTATTCATTAATCCGTGTATTACCATCACAAATATGTCTTATGGCCGGGCCGTTTTAATTAGACAATTAAAATACCACGCTATGTCTCATTGAAGATGTTTTTTTTTTTTATATAAAAAAAGGGAGATTACTGTAATTTCAGAAAAGGGAAATATGGTGGAAGATAGAAGTAGTTCAATCAGAGGGACTGTTAATTTGGTATCAGGAGTGCCTTCTATGTATATTTTCTTTTCATTCTTTATTGAAATTTTCATCTCTCAATACTGAGGGGGAACATAAAAACGTAACGGGAGCGCGTGAAGTGTGACCCCTGCAAATGCAACGCAAAGCTGCTGCTGCTGCTGCTGCTGCTGCACCACCTTCCCCCTACGGGTCCCACAAGATCCTGAATCCTCTCACACAAAACCTCTCCAGCTTGTCTTTTTCTCGACTCTAGCTTGCTTAAAACGTCCTCCCCTCGCCATTTTGCTTGGAGGACAAACTTTGAAGCTTTCATCAGTTTAGGCTAAATCCCAAGCCTCAGCAAATTCCAGAAGAAATCTCCAAACGTCAACCCCCGTAAGTCTCATTTCCTTTTCTTTTTTTTTTTCCTGTTAGTCAGGTTAATTTGTGGTTTCATTCTTCTGATATCTTAGAGCGATCCCTATGTATGTGATTGTGTCTTTCCCATCTTTACTCATCATTGGCGGACTGAGATCCCGCTGCTGCCCCGGTCTGTCATATGTTGGGATCGCCGTTTCCAATAAGTCTCTTTTTTTCCTCTCAGCTAGTTCGATGATTCTTCTTCGCCTTAAATTAAAGGCTTGAGACCATGTTGGAGCACGCATGTTAGCAAAGAAGGCTTCCCGACCGAGTTCTCTCAAGCGCCGAGGGCTAGGTCCCGCTTCACCTGTTCTTCGACGGCATTGAGAATTTGAAGCCCCATGCCATCAGGGGCCGTATCAAGATTTAAGGTCATTTCTTCAAATTGTTCTCCATTCTTTTCTCTCCTGGAAGTCTCACTAGAAAGAAAATACCCCTGCCATGTATGAGGCAAAACTGCTAACCCGTAAGCTTCTACAAGATATCTTATTGTTTCTGCCTATTAAGATGCGGATTGGGCTGTCTTCGGGATTTTATTTTTTCAAGTATTGATTTTCTTTCCCTAACCTATCAGTGAGTCTTCAGTTTTACTAAGGACCTGTAACTGGACTCGGAACGGGAAGGTAGAGGAAGGTCATTACATTATTTTTCTACGATTCTTGAGTTTATGAATACGGAGACGTCCATGCTTGAAAAAGTCCCGATTGTTTTGTGAAAGCTGTCTATAAATATGTGCCATCATTTTGTTTATGTACTGAAAGTTTTAATGTGTTTAATTTACTGTAGATGGCAAAGAAGAACGATGACTGCTGCAGGAAACTGTCACGGATCAGTACAGACGAGTCACTAGAGCGAGTTAATGACTTGTGCTCTGAGATAGTAAGTGTTAGTTATTTTTCTTTTTAGTTAATTTCTTGTTACCTTTTCTTTTCGATCATGTTTTTAACTTATTTCAATTTTAATTTTAGACACTCTAATATTTGTTAATTGTGAAATCTAGTCGCACGGAAAAGTAGTAAAGAAAGAAAAACATCCGCATAGATATGGATTTGATCAAGTCATGTCACATACATCTGAGAATTTGTCACACAACAAGAAAAAGGTAAATCATAACTCTCTTTCTCATATGGTATTTAATTTAGTGATCACTTAAGTTTCGAGTTGGCCTCATACTGTATCAATAAAAAGTGTGTCTCCCATGTCGTTTTAAAGGAGACTTTTTTTTTTGGTATCATATATGTGTAGAACTGGGTTACACTGTAACACAGTCGTATAAAAGACGTCTGGAAAAACTTAAAAGAAAAGAATCGGAATACTAACCGTAGTTCCTCTTGAGGCTTTCTAAAGTGGCTTGTAACTCTCTGATTGTAACAAGTTTGATAATGGATTTTTGTCACATTAGCATGTTTTGGATAAGTTTCATCTGAAGATCTACCGTCACCTTCTGATTATATATCTAGTACTTTCACTCCACCGTTTCTTGTTGGTATTTGTGTTAATTTTAAGCTGTTACCTTCTGATAGACAGTAGTGGATGATTTTCATTCATTAAAAGAAAAAGACACCTTTCTGACTGTTGTTTTGTGATCTATTACCTCACAATTTATTCATTTTTTAGTTCAAAGGTTATTAATTATAATGCTTTTTCTGTTTCTTGTTATTTTCCTAGTTCAAAGGTTATTAATTATAATGCTTTTTCTGTTTCTTGTTATTTTCCTAGAGATTTACACTGTTTTGATTTGTGTTCTTTTTGTTTGTTTTCATATCATTTACTTTCTTGCTAATACTACTAATGCTGTCTTGTGAAGAAACTAAGACGGAAGAAAGGCATTGATAGTGTGTGGTTTTGTAACTGGTGCAAATGTTACTTTCGAGATCTTACATTGCACCAGTTCTTTAATCACGTCTTCATGTGTTCTTTTCCGGTACGTGTATTTATGATAATTTCTTTAATTAGAACTTTTTTTTTAATTTAAAATTTTATTACATATTTATTTTATTTTTGTAAAAATTTTGATTTTAGTCTATGAAAAAGGGCAGATCAACAGATATTGAAAAGAGTGGCCCTATTATCTCTCGGAAAAGGGAGAAACAAGAAGAAAAAGGAAGCAAAAAGAATGTTGAAAAAGGAGAAAACAAAGAATTGGTTGCATGGGATGCTCCTAGCGGTATTTTTGCTATAGACTGCGATGCGACAGTGAAAGGAAAAATTGGTGGATCTGCGTTCGTTATTCGAGAAAATTTAGGATATTTCGTTCTAGCCGGCGTGGTTGCGAGATGGCGAGTGAGCGTTGTATATCACGAGATGGATGCAACTAAGCGTGGGTTATACCATGGGGGAAGAATAGGGCTCAACGATGATGTAGTAGTAAGGTCAGATTCAAGATGGGTAATTGACCAGAAGTTAAACGATTGCTGGCCAGCGTGAGACGGTTGCAGCGTTCTTTTGTGGGCCGCCTTTCATTCAAACATGTCCAGAGGGAAGCTAATCGGGCTGCAGACCAATTAGCAACCGCTTTGACAAAAGAGCTTATCGAAGATCTGCCTAAAAAAGCAAAGAACGAACCCAAAAAAGTATCCTAGCCACTTGCCCTTCGAGGTCATATATCAACAACCCATTGACTTACCGATTCAAGCATTTAAGATCCTCAGAGAGGATAGGAGCGGGAAAAAGATCCCTAGAGGTGAAAAATGAGAGCCAATCTGTTTGCTTTTCATTTTTTACAAGAATTTGTCATTTTTTTTTGTGTATTTTACTTTACGGATTATCGGAGTTCAGGCAGGCAGTCAGAGCTGGGTTACTGTGAACAGATGTTAATCTTTGCCGTTTTGAATCAATTTGGATATATTTTTCCTTTTCCCTGTCGATACCGAATTGTGCTTGATATTTTCTATCTTTATGAATTAAAATTGAACCGGTGAGTTCTCAATTTTGGCAAAATTAGGGCAAGGTGTAGCTATCGTGTTAGTCACCATGGTCGGCTGATGAGTAACTGTGCAAAAATAACATAATTGGTGATGGAGGGGGAGGATGACAAAAATTCTTCGCAGTCAATACTTGAATAGGGTGGGTATTAAGTATTGAGTTTCTACAGTTAAGTTCTATCTGTCTACTTTTCAATCCACTTATTTTTAATTGGATGAAGAGATGACAGGGTAATATGAGAGTAAGAGTTCATGTTTCAAAACGAGACATGTTTGATTCGTTGTGTTGTTTCATTTAATGTTCCAGCATTACGTGATTCTAGCTTCTGCACACGAATATCCTCAGGGCTCGATGAAGTGTGAGTTTTGTATGTTCCCGAAATACACTATTTGTTTAGAGCTGAAGTCATAGTAGTATCATCTACTGTAAATGCAGCTATAATGATCCCTAACTCTGAAGTTTATTCTTGACAAGTCTGGTTAATTTTCTCCTTTCCAAATAAAGTTGGGTTCTTTCCGTTTTTCCTTCTTGTCTTGTTTTTGAATTCGACTCCATGGTCACTCTCTGTTTCATATTTAGATATTGATAGACCACTTCTGTCATTGATGTCCAAATCTCTAATTTTTACAAGGCCTTTTTCCCTTTAGATTCATGGCGATCAATATCTCTTTTTCCTCGGGTGTGCGGTGCATGTCTGAGGTTTTGCTTCTAATTTTGATGCTGTAAGCCTCTCTTTGTTTGATTATAGACCATAATTTTCCTTTGCTTTTTTCTTTTAAAAAAAATTATGGTCAAGTTTTGGCTAAATATGAATTTTTTTTGCCTAACTTATCCACACAATTGGTTTTGAAATGAATATTTATGCTCCATATTTATCGTTTTAATCTTCCATTTGCTACTCATTTTTTTTCTATTGCATGTGTTTCTCTTTACAGCTGGTTTTCTCTGTTCTTCAGCCACCAGCTATCAAGTAACTCTAAATACTTTTCCCTAAATTTATTTAGTTTAAGTATGAAGTTTTAGTGTTTTTTTCTTGGTAAAAGTCTAACTGTTACCAAAAAAAAATAGCAAGTTCTGTACGATTTACCAAGAATTTGGGTTACTAATTTAGTTTTTTGCACCATAGTTTCAAATTCAAGCTTGAAGCTTGTGGAAGTCATTAAAGATGCTAAAAGTACATGGCTTTCCATGGATTTTAATTTTTTTCATCTTTTTTTTTTATTGATTTGGGTATGTTTGGCAGCCTCTAAAAATTGCCTATCCTCGGCTGCTGCGCCAGTTTTTTGATTTGACAACTTTGGCTCATATGTAGCTTACTACATTAACGGTGTGCATCGATATGTGCTTCTACATATTGTAATTTTTGTTAATTAGGCTTTGCTAATTGTTAAAGGGCTAATTTTGTAGTGATCAATTTGGCGATAAAAGTGTTTATTGGTGTTTGATATACAGAATAGAGCTACAATTTTGTCTAGCCTATGGACAGAAAATAACACTACTGAGAGCCAATTGTGAATCTAAAGATTGTTTCTGAAAATTAAAATTTTCTGATCTATCATGGTAGAAATTAATAATTGTCTTTTCTCGTGATCGAACCTAGATTGGCTCTTCCAAATAGGTAAAAGGGAATATTATGATTGGTTCTTCCTACTTAAAAGTTTCTTTGTTAGTGCATTAATTAATCAACTCTATTGTCATAATTTCAGTGTTCACTCCTGTGCTAAAGAACACTTTCATGCCTCCCATCAGTTTCTTTTGCACGTTAGTGTTTATGCAAGTAATGTGATGTACATTTTCCTCGCTGGATTTCATTCTTCATCATTTATTGACTACTGCCCTTGATATAGGATATAGCTGCTCCGTTCTATATTTCTATCTTCCACATCTATCGTCTGAAATACGCGTGCGCAGTCTCCTTGTGCGTTGTTTGGCTGAGCGAAAAGAAGAGGAGGGGTGGCTTGCATACTGTCAAATATCTTATATTGCGATATCTTCTATGACTGGTTCTTAAACCTGATATGCATTTTTGGTACAAGTAGAATTAGTGGATAGCTTTTTGCAATCCCCGGGGCCTTGAAATACATTTCAAGTTGAGGAAATATGTACTGTAACGTACCTAATCATTAGTCTTGCTTTGAACAGTTTTACCTTCAGAAAATTACCGCTTGCCTACTTTCGCATGTTGATATGACTGCACGTTTGTACGTAGCTGATGAAGATCTCAAGGCAGTCTTTGAAGTTATCATTTTTTATTCTTTAGGAGTCATGATTAGGGGTAGTTTAGGAACGTATTTTTGTTTGGATGGGAGTGTTTTTAAAAAATTAATTTTTTAAATATAATAAAATTTTAAAAAAATACTCTAAAAGATAATCTAAAAATTAATTTATATTTTTTTTAAATTTTAAAAAATATCTCAAAATATATTCTAGAAACTCTTATACTCTTAAATATTTCAAATATTTTCTGAAAATATCCTAAAATATAATCTAAAAATTCTGCTACAGTAAAAAAATTTTAAAAAATTTCCAAAAACAGTTAATACAAACGGATTTATGTTCTGCTTTTTGACTGGTCAGGGTACAAACTATAGGGTTGCTGTTCATGAAAACGAAGCATAAGATGGGTACCAGAAGCTTGAAACCTTCTGTCAATGTTCTGAAAATTTGAACATGAGATCCTTAATGGACGGGATGGTTTCCACGAAATTTTAACTGTCAGCCTGCTATTTTAAGGATAATTTCTTGTATTTCTTCAAAATTTTCTCAATTTTGTAATGAAGCTTAATTACTTTAGCCTGATCTAAATATTCTTGGTATGCTAATATCCATCAAATTAGAAACTTGCAAGCTCTATTTTGTTGGCTTTTTCTATGCCAATTCCATAGTATACATGTTTCACAAGAATGTGGCTATTAATTAGTCCCTGTTGCCATCATTTTTTTCAAATTCCATTCTGCTTCGGTTTGCTTCGTAGATCCAACTTGTTTTTGAGGGTTTGTTGGTCTTTGTATTTTTCTCCTTTCAGTACTGTAATAGAGGAAATTAGTTTGCAGAGGTATCATACTGCTGGGGTGCATGTAGAATTTTATGAAAAGTTTCTTTTGTCTAAAAAAGGTTTAAAAAAGTTTCCATGGGGGGTGCTATGGTCTACATATTCTACCAGGTTAATTACAATTAGTTTTATCTTGGAAAACAAAGGCTTTCTTAGCTTTTCAGGTTTATGCTGCTTCAGCAACCAGCGAAACAACGAGAGGGAGGGAGTCGCCCAAAAAAACTTGAATCCCTGCTGTTGTTTCCTACTGTTTCGTGCTTTCCTTTAATTTCCTTTTCATCCACATATTCCCTTGCAAATGTCACTAAAGTCTTGTACTTTGTTTATGCATATCACATTAGATCGTCTAACAAGACTAGAGAAGAAAAAGAAGGTCCCGAAATGAATATGGCTAGTAACATATTGCATTTATATTTTTGCTGTCCAACAGGAAATCACAATGGCTAGAACCTATATTCTCTGGTTATTGTTGAGACTCCAGCGTATTGAACTTGAAGATATTGAATCACTATATATTCTATTCAAAGGATGAAAAACTCACTATCTAAATATTAACTTTGGTCCCTTTTTTTAGAATGGAAAATCGTTCAAAACGTCATTCACATTTTGTAAAATAATTTTTTTCATCTCTCACTATTAAAAGTATAATTTTACATCTGTTACAAATTCATATTGGTCAAATTTGATTTCTATCTAGGTATTTGACTAGTTTTTTGTTGGAATTTATCATGTGTCTTGAAAGGCAAAATTATCAAATCAAAATTTACATAATTTAATTCATAGTCTCTCATATTTTATAAAATAAATTTTTTTGTCCCTTATATTTCACATATTGAATTTTTTTGTCTTTTATATTTTACAAAATGAATTTTTTATCTTTAATTAATCATGTGTACAAACAACTTTCTTTTAAACCCATGTAAATTTTTATTTGATTTCACCTGAACAGTATGAATAACATATAATATATTTCTATTTGATATATATATATGAGTTTAAAAAAATTGTTAATTTTTCACTCATGTTTTATTTTCTTTTACTCAAAAATTGAAAACAAAAGACATTTATTCCTGAACGTTATCGAATGTTTATATCGAATTAAATTCGGACAGAAAAAATAAATAAAGAAAAAGTATGATAAAAAGAAGTAAGTGCTTGGCACTTTCAAATTTTAAAACAAATGCATGACAAGTAATTCAATTGTTAGTCTTAAAGGTGGTGAGTAAAAGATTTAGATTTAAATTGCAATTTGTTAGCATGATTGTAAAATTTGATTTATGACCTATTAATTAGATGGTTTTATTATACAACTCAATAAATGAATTATTACCAAAAGATAAAAGTTCACAAATATTGAATAGATTCACATGGTGAATTAAATATATATATATATATGGGTCTAAAACAAAATTGTTAGTTTAAATCAATTAGATAAAAGGTCACAAATATTATTAGTTTTAAACCCATGTATATATCTATTGAATAGTATGTGTACAACTATAATTAACTTGTTTATGTGAAATCAAATATAAATATATTACATGCTATTCGTACTGTTCAAGTAATATCAAATTAATATATATTTGTGTTAAAAAAAAAAATCTAATCGTACACATGGTCGATGAATGATGAAAAAATTTATTTTGTGAAACGTGAGGAATAAAAAATTCTTTTTACGAAATATGAGAGACGAAATAATTCATTTTGTAAAATGTGACGGGCTATGGATCGAATTATATAAAATTTGATGTGACAAATTTGCTTCTCAAAAATGATCACATGTTAGGTATGTGGTAGATTCCGATAAAAAACTAGTCGAAAACGTAGGTAGGGACTAAATTTGATCAATTTAAATTTATAAAAAATGTAAAATTATACTTTTAAAAGTGATTGACGAAAAAAATCATTTTATAAAATACGAGGGACGTTTTGAAAAATTTTCCTTTTCATAACTAATATTCAAAATTGAAACCTCTTGTCATTCTATGCATAAATTTATTTTCACAGTTGTCTTTTATTGTATGGCGTATTGTCGTAGCTCTATATAGAGGAAACATCAAAACAATCGTCGCCAAGTGGGCACCTTGCGTGCTTGTCTTCGGAGAAAATGGAGCTAGAATGCTAGACAAGCAATAGCAGATGACACCAATCGTACTTCTCTTCAGAGAAAATGGAGCCGAAAAAGTAACAGCTGTTTGACACATGAATTAGACTCCAACCCTATGCGTATGAAAGGCACTGTGAACATCTGGATGATCTTTTTTATGAGTACTTTTATTTAGGACATTATCAATAGGCCAAGACATTATCAATAGTAGCCTCCATTCTATCAATTTACTCTTCAAATTGTATTAAAATTATGGCACCCATTTTCCCATCGATGTAATATAAGTACAAGTATCATATCTCTTAACAAAAATTTCCAAACCTGTATATTGAAACAAAGAATATCCATTAGCAATCGATAGAAACCCCAAATTACCAAATAAAATCCAAAAGGGGCATCTCAAGAACCACTCGGGAAACCAAATTGGTAAATAACATTAATTTATTTTATTTTAGATGCACACTATCAAATATAACTTAATATCTAACTAATTTTTTCATCTGCAATTGCAGGAGATACCTTATTTGTTCAACCTGTTCTTGATGAGAATACAATCCAATCAGTATATCTTACTATTACAGGTTGCAAGACAATCAAATGCAAGATCACATGAGCATACATACAAATGATCTTCTTATCTTCGTACCAAAATAAAACAAATGTATAATGTTTTAATATTTGAAGGCAATAATCTAGAAAAAACCTATCAATGATATCTTCAATAAATGATATATATAAAAGTATGATGGTAAATGTTTTCTTCTTTTTGGGTAGATAATGAATGTCTTTCTTCCATTATACGGCCAATTTAATGACTACAGGGGCATCCCGAGCGTTGCTCGAGGACTCAATCCTAGTCACTACTTTATACGGCCAAAAAATAGTTTTCATGAATCAAAACCTAGACCTTATTTGACAAATGAATTTTTAGGTACTTATCTAAAATTTTATTGTAACTTTCTTTAGAATTCGTAGAAAAGCTTTTTAATGTACGTTTAAAAAACTTTCCTTTTTAACAAAAAAAAAAAAGGAAACTTTCCTCTTTCCCTTTTCTTTTAGCAAAAAATGCAAGTTCACTTACAATAAGTTTTTTTTAGGACAATTTATTTATTTTATTTGTCTTTTGTGGATCAAAGTAAACAAAATTAGCTGCAAGCATCTCGAAAGTCAAGTAGAAACATTAGAATAGTTGCCACTAGCATAGCGATCATGGTCTAACATCTGCTATAATCGACAATTTTGTGCAAAACAAAGTGGAGATAAGAATCCGGTAGGAACAAATGAAATTAGAAACAAATGTCTGCAAAAACAGGGAACACAACAAACATCACACTAAACATCTAGGCTATATAATCTTGACAACAAAGCCCTCACCTTCCCTAGTTTCAACACTAGTTTCTGTTGCATCAGCCACTCTCCTAGTACTTTCAGAATGCCACACTTCTATCAAAAAAAAATTTTTTTTTTGGTAGCACTATCGGTCCGCTTTCTTTTGGACATGTGCCAAAATATGCACTTAAGACATGACACTCAGCAATGAATGTACTAGCTCGAAGCAACGACTTTTACTATAGGTTCATATAATATCTTGAACTTGATCCATGGGGTTTCTAGCTGAATACTGCTATTGTTAAGGACAAATTACAAACAGCTAGTGTCAATTGTCAAGCCCCTGAAATCTTTGTAGTTGTAAAGAGTCCGTTTCGTATGTCACCTTCATCCTCTATTATATTACTCTAATACAAGAGAGAAGGATGGGTTTTATACTTCAGAGGGAAAGAGTGTAAATGAGAATTTCAAGATTTGAATATTTTCACTTATAGTATAATAAAAAAATAATAAAATACATATTATCGAGGTGAGATGAGCTGAGCGATATGAGAAAGGAATTGTAAGCGAGAGATTTCGAATTCAAAATCTTCCACTTATACTGAAAAAAAAAACGTATATATTACAGTAGCAATGAAATTGGGCCTCTGATTCCAACAAACACCTCTTGAAGCCCTCTTACTATATCAACAAAACAGAAAATATATCTTAATGGCAGAAAATGCAAATTGTCTCTATATTGTGCTAATTATTATGTAACAATTATTCAAAAATTGATTTGTCCTTGTTCAACAATTTGGAAGAATTCATTTTTTAAAAAAGCAAAAGAAAGAGAATGGAAGAATTTTATACTTTTACATTGTCTGAAGTTGGGCTTAAGGGCTGAACCTTACTAAAAACATGAGTTCCAGTTGGGCCAAATCTCAATAAGGCCCAACTCATCAACCCCACTAAAATCAGGAACCCACCTCGTATTCGAGCGTTTGGTACAGTTCATGTAAACAAAGGAAGTGGTTTTAGCTTTTTAGGCTTAGATCCTGTTTGGGGTTGGCGGTGCTTCTGAAAAAAGTTTAAAAAAAACCCCTTTTGAATGATAGAAGTACTTTTGTGATGTTAGATGAACATTATCTTATAAAATCGGGAATAAAACTTTTGGTATTAAAAGTACTTTAAGTAAAGGCTCAATTTTGATGCTTTATAATAACTTTTGTATTCTGAAAAATAAAACATTAAATTTAATCATTATGAACTAAATAAAGAGATAAATATATTTAAAAATTTTTAAATTACACATTATCCAATATAATAAGTGCTTATTGATCTATATATCCAAATAATATATTTAAAAACACTTATACACCTAATAAGTGCTTTTATTTAAACTTCTATTAGTGAAGTATTTTTCAATAAATTATTGCAACCCCAAACGGGGCTTAGTATTTGTGAGCCTATTCAATCCTAATTCAAACCCTTCATAACTTTCTTCAAAAAAAAAAAAAAAAAACTTCATAACTAGAACAAACATATGTCACTTGTCCCATACCAATGATTTAATTCAAAAATATGACACTGATCCAAAAATTATGGGTGTGTTGAGGAACTGCTTCCTAGTTTGACAATGTGGTCATAAAAGTTTATAGGTATTTATGGTGATGTTCTCAAAAAATGCCACACTATGTGGTTCTCAAAAAATCCAGACGGGTGTGTAGTGCATCCGTTTAATCTGATGGTGGTTTAGTCCCTGTCGCCCCCCCTCAATTGGCCCAGTCGGGCCCCTCTTTAAGCTAGAGTAGGAGTAGGTGTAGAATAGATTATTACCGATTGTCGAAAAAAAAAATTTATGGTGATGTTCTGTTGGACCAGCGAAAAACCCATGGTTTTGCAGCGTGGTTGCAATGATAAAAGAAAGACAAAAATAATAGACTTCACAAGCTAATGAAAATGTATTGAAACACAGACCGTTAGTTAAATCGGTGAAATGACCGAGTTGAGATTCAACAGGTCGGACCGATTTAACTTCAGTTCAATGATATATATATACACATACATATATATATACACACACACACATAAATACACACACTTGTGCACATAATAATTGTTTCAATTGTTCCAGGCTATTATCCCATAGACTAATTTAAGACATCACTTGTTTTTTAATTAAATATTTTTAAACACAAATAAAAATTTTAAATTTTAAATTTATCTCAATTGTACCTACTTGGTAAAAATCTTAAATCCTATACAAAGTACAGCCATATTCTAAAAATAAACAAAATGCATTTGAACTTTTTGAAATTAAACAAAATCTAATAGAACTACAAAAGAAAATGACAATCTTTGAGTTTAAGGGTGAAAAATATAGAGAGTTTGGTTAATTTTTTAGAAATTAGGGTTGGGAACAAAAGATTCTACTAATAAGTTTTATTATGTTTAAAACTTTAGGTTCAATTAAAAAAAAGATGTAAAAAATGAAAAAATCGCGGTTCACAGTTCAATTCAGGTTGAACAATCCAATTGATTTTTTTTTTGTTTTGACTGATTTTTACGAAAATTAACACTAGTAATGAACCGGACTAGAGACTTGGTCAGTTCACAGTCCGACCAATCGAAACGGCCGATCCGGTCCAGTTTTCAAAACATTGGTTAATGGATAAGCATAAGCAAAGAGAATGACATATTGTGTGGTTTTATTTCCATATAAACTGTCATCTCTCATAGATTGCTCACAATCTGCTGGGATTTAGATTAAGCATATAAAGTTAATGTTGAAAATTTCCAAAACGCAAGGCTATATGAATCACGATTGCCTGAAGGAACAAAGGAGATACTACGAATTATTGTGTTACTTAAAAGAGAAAACGAATAAATATTTAACTGGATCTAAGCTCTTGAGCTTGATTTTATGTAATCATTTGTTTAGGATAATAAGTAAGAGAATAACTTCAAACTTAGATGATTATTTAGAAAATAAACTCCTACGTTGGTTTGAAGACAACGCAGAGGTACGTATGCATTTCAGAGGAGAACTAAACTACATCTAATTGTCTGAGGACAACACAGAGGTATGTATGCATTTCAGAGGAGAACTCAACTATATCTAATCTAATTACTATATATATATATACACACACATTTGGAGGACAAAATTTCACCTTTCGAAGAACATTATAATTAGTACCTACTACATTTTTTCAGGCTTGGTAGAGAAAGCGTAACGGTTTAGAAATTGAGGTCATCTTTTCCTCAAAAAAAAAAAAAAAAAACTTTTGGCGTCATCTTGTCCCACCGCCATGCGTTATCCTTGCCACTTATCCTAGGACTTTCTTAAAGAGCCATGGGGTTAATGAGATAATCAATGATCATCACCCAACTCTGAACTGATGATGATGATGATGATGCTGTGGGCGAAGGCTTCAGATCTTTTGCTTGTATCACTTGCTAGTTATAGACGGGAGTAGCATATCACTCTCTCGGACACGAACGCTACAGACCTGTTTGGAACTGGAACTGGCCCGCTGACTTCCGACTTTCAGAGAGTACACTCCGAATCGTAGGAGCACAAAATTTTGGCGTGCGGAGTCCTAATCTTATGATTGGAAAGCCAAACATCCAAACAGGACCTCCACATTATTCCGGTGACAGCAAAATTCAGACACAACTCTCGCGAGTCTTTCACTCGCTGATCGCCTCTCGCTAGTCACTACTACTACTACTACACTACTTAAATAATCCCACGTGCCTTTTGACTCTCTTATGACTACTCCAACAAAAGAAGCTTCGAAAACAAAAGCCAACTCCAAAGCCCTAATTGTCATCCCCTTTACTTCTCTCTCTTCGGACAACCAACGAGCCCACCTCGATCAACAATCACTGAACTTTCCCCATACTCCATTGTCAAGAATTCAGACTCGGAACAATTCAATTTAGTACTTCACTTAATCAGGTTTGTTCTTCTTTTCTTTTTCCTGTTTAATTTGCATTGCTTACATTCTTTTTTTTTTTTGGTTGCTCCTTTTCCAGTTGTGTTTGGGGTTTGCTGCTCAATTAGCTTTCCGGGTTTTCATTCTCGGTCAATTTAGAAGCTTAGATATCTTGATTTTCAATTTCGTTTAGATAAAGTTCACTTCTTGGCATTGATATCGAGCTCTTGACTTTATTTAAGACATTGGATTTGATACTTCTGTTTTTCTCAAAAAAAAAAAAAATCGGACGTTGCTTTTGCTTGATTATTAGTAAGTGATTGCAATAATTCTTTTGCTAATTAGTGGTGGAAGTTTACTTTTCTGCACGATATTTACTGGGATTTGCTCATTTTGACAGACATGCAATAATTCAGCCGTAACAGGAAAGTGAAATTGGGAGTGCTCATGGAGATTGACTTTCCTATGGAATGACAATGGCTAGGGTTTTGGTTGAGAATTTAAATTAGGAATTGTTTGTTGGTTATGTGCTTTCATGTGATTGCTTGATTGTTATCGTTTTTGTGGTGACAATGAATTCGGGTGTCAGAATGCCGGGACCTCGGCACTGCCCCCGGATCAGTACATTTGAGCTAAAGCTTCAGATTGAGAGGAAGATTGGTCGACAGAGAGCTGAGATGTATTTTGATCTGTTGACTAGATATTTAAGTAGTAAGCTCAGCAAATCAGAGTTTGATAGCCTCTGTGTTGGTTTGGTTGGGCGAGAAAATATCTCCCTTCATAACAAGTTCATTCAAGCAATCATTAGAAATGCATGCGTCTCTAAGACTCCCCCAGAAAAGTACAGCAAAATGGAAGGTTTGCTGAATGGCAAAGTGCCAAATGGATACCAAATTAGTAGCCTTCAGTCAATTTGTCGGGATGCGTTTACTCAGTCTCCTAGGAAGGGCAGAACGCCAAGCTTTCGTGATCGCAAGTTCAAGGACCGTCCAAGCCCTCTTGGTCCTCATGGGAAGTCCCATAATCTTGCATGTGAAGATTCAGTACCCAAGGTTCAGGAACAGCAAAGTGCTACTGAACTACTGTCCTTAGGTAGCAGGCCTCCTCTCGAAGTAAACTCTGTGGAAGATGGAGAAGAAGTTGAGCAGGCTGCTGGAAGCCCAGGCATATACAGTAGAAGTCCAGTTACAGCTCCTCTTGGAATCTCATTGAATAATAAAGGAAGAAGGAAACTGTTCGGTCACGGTTCAACCTCTTTCCTTCGCACTGAAACCTGTTATTTTACTGGCGAGCTACCTGATATGAATTGTTTGAAGAAGAGGTTGGAACAGAAGTTAGAGGTCGATGGCTTGAACGTCTCCTCAGATTGTGTTAACTTGATGAATAATGGACTAGATGCATATTTGAAGAGGCTAATAAGACCATGTCTGAGTTTGGCTGCTTCAAGGTCAGAGCAGAAGCACCATAGCCAAGTTCATCATCAGGGAATATCTGTTCCAAATGGGATGATGCCCATGACATATGCACAAAGGGCAAACAATTCCTTTTCTGTGTCAATGTTGGATTTTAGGGCTGCAGTGGAGTTGTGTCCCACATTGCTTGGAGAGGATTGGCCCATACAGCTTGAGAGGTTTCCCTTGCGTGCCCCTGAAGACTCCATGGATCAATGGAAAAGGATTTTCTAATTGTCGACTTCTCGGTCCATCTCGAAGTAAAAGTTTGTTTTGTGATGCTAGAATCCATTCTAACAGTGATGACTCCGTATACATAAGCAATGCTGATATCTTCATGGTTTAGAGTTGCTGAAATTTTTGAATCAGGTGTTTAGGTTGTATATACATCTCAGAGCTGATTATTTCCGAAGTGGGATCCCTTACCTCATAAAGTATAAGGACATTGATACTTGTATAATTTCAGCCATTAAAAATGTTTCATTGGCTACTGAACTAATATCAATAGCTTGTTCATGATGTTAACCTTTTAGCTGTCAATAAAGTTTATTATTGTGGAATGTTCAGACTTTATTTTCCTGTTTCTTTTCTTTATCTTGTAGCTCCTTAAACACAAATATATCTTTTGCCATTAGGCTTTAATTGTTTGCATGCGAGTCACATGTTTTGATGTCCTGAAAAGTTTTCTTAAATTTGATCCTCCATGTGATCTTTGCTTCAAAGCTCTAGTTTATGTTGCCTTTTTGTGCTTATTTGGTTTCCATGTTTTTGTTGTTTTTTCGTGCCTGTGTGTTTTTGTTTTGTTTTGTTTGTGTACATGTGTTGCCTTGTTCAGGCATATTTTGATACCATAAAACTGCTTGAGCACTGGAGCTTTGTTGATTGATAGCTCAAATGAGAAGAAGAACATCAAGTCAAGCCCTGCCGTACAACTTGACAGTCTTTCTTCTGCAATTGTGTTATAGATAATCATCCAATTCTTGCAAAGCCATATTACAAGGAAAGCAGATCAAAGGGTATGATTTGTTCACGATATAATTTGAACTGACTGACTTGATGCGAAAGCTTTTGATTGGTTTTCAGGGTGTGCTTTTGTGTCTACTAATCGGAATAAAGACATCTGCCACTGGCTGGCCCGCAGTTTACTATCCAGGTCCGAAGTGAAAACCTTTTAAGTTTTTAAAGTTTGTGTCCTTGCAAATTTATGGATGTTGAATGTTAGATGCAGCAAATGCTTTGGGAAGCTCTATAGCTGATGCATTTAAAGGTTAGCATCTGCCCTGGTTACAGTTAGTTGTTTGCACATCAATTAATTACTCTGTCATAATATGTATAATGAAGCAGAGAAGAGGTTCTGGTCAATGTGCTTTTGCTGTTATTCCATGTTTTTCTCACTTATTTACCAGTGCTGTGACTCCTACTGTTCAGCAGAAAGCAAAATCTTTTTGAACGTAATAATAAATGGTTTGCTCATCTAATAAGAATTTTCTGTTATAAGCTTCAATTAGGTTGGCTCGTTGCTTTACTGAGTCTTTACCAATCAATCTTTTATGTTGGACTCAGGTTCTGGCAGTTTTGGCACCTTTTTTTAACATGATCTTCTCTACAGAGCATGTAGTAGCTAGATGATGTTCAGTAGCAAAATGTATTTTCCATAAACTAGCTTCTTAAATTTTATATTTTCATGTATTTAGTTTTATAAATTCAAAGTTCTAGGGAACTGCTATGAGAAGGTGACCAAAAAGTTTTAGTGCTTGTCTTTCTGATCTTAGGTTTCGTCGTCTGAACAGTTCAAATTTCTTTATTGGAGGTAAGAAGTAGGTTTGGTGTCAGATAAGACTGTTAAAGATGTTCCTTTAGGTGCTATGAAAACAGAAGCGCGATGTATAAGCAGTGTCTGTTGGGTAGAAACTGTATATGCAGTAAGGTTGGGGTTGATCTACTCTGAACAGATTGTAGTAGTTTAAGAAATAAACAGTAATGGAAATGATAAAAATGTTTCTCTCAGTTTCCTATGTTTCTTTAGGTGCTCTTTCCATATAAAGAATACCTTGCAAGTTATCAGAATGTGACGTAAAGGTACATAAAATGAACTTTTACCACTGGAGTACTAATCTAATAGGCATCTCCTACTCACAGTCAAGGAGATGCTTTCCATGCTAATCTGGAAAGAACGTAGAAGGTTCATAAACATGTAGATATACATTTTCGTTTCCTTGATTAGTATTATGTGGATTGAGTTATCCAGGTGAACTCCCTCTCTGAACTACTGAATCCCAAAATATTAAATAGATACATGTGCAAAACTTTGCATGGGTACTATAATGCTGCCTATGGTTATTATGCATGTATAGCACAGATAGTTGGAGTGATCATTTTTTTGCATGTCATATTAAATGCATGCTCAGTTTTGCATGTCTTATAAAATTGTTGAAGCAGACATGTACGCAGGGTTTGGAATATGAAGAATCTTTGCATTCAGTTGGGATAGTTTTTTTAAGCACAGAATCTTTGCATTTAGTGGATAATTTGTTGTTAAGAACAGAAGTTATCCAATAATTAAGGTTTCAACATGTTTTTTAGGGATATCTTTAAGATGGTGGAATGGGCATGCCATAACAGCTTTGACATTTTCATGACCATAGCTTCAAGGATAATGCAATAACTATGCATGTGACTGGACATATCTTCAAGGGTGTGATCAATCTCTTTCCGTATTGTTTGGTTATATTATCTCTAAAAAATGATTTGACCAGGTATTATTAAGGCATAATAAATGGTTTCCTTTATGCGATATGATTGGCATTTCTTGGAGTTTTTCTGAAATGCTACCTATTTGTTGAAGTTGAAATTCTACCTATCTGTTAATTACCATCTCCTCCACTTGATATGTGGGTCGGACTTGTTATAGACTAAGTTTTCCAGCAAAAGTTTAAGGTTCACTTGTTAAATGTATATTGTCCAACTGAAGGATAGAAACAAGATAATTAATACGTATTATGTATATGAGCAAATTTGGCTTTTCAATTAGCTCCATTACCTCTGTTACTTGTCATATTACTTGTTGTGATTTCTTAAGACGGTAAGATAATCAAAATCTCATTGATGTTTCTGTAACTGGTTGCAATCAATTTTGAATGATAATAATATCTTTTACATCTTTCGTTTTACAAGTGTATAGTCTCTGTGTGCTTAGTTCTTTGTTTTCCTCCTCCTCTAACCTAACATGAGGATACAGGTTCTGCCAATCCTAGTGTTGGATGAAATAGTGATAGCTGTGGTAAGCAATCTTTCTATTAATGTCCTATTTGGTTTGCAGAATCTTTTTATCCGAATGCAGATATACGGTGTCGTGCCAAAGATTTTAACTCTTCCATTTTTTTACTGTCTGCAATGTGCGACAGGGTAATCATTCTGAATATGATGCAGCGGCCATTCTATACATCTGTTCTGCCTTGTAAACATGAACTGTAAAAAGATATTTTCTTGGCATCTGATATATGCATACTTGAGTTAAAAACTCGCGAACATTTTATGTTCCTACGGCGTGTACTTTTCCTTGGGTTAGGCTGGTCTGCTGGAGCGGTTGTTCTCCCCGTTCATGGCTGCGGGGAAACAAGGAGGGTGAATACAATTTCCTTGTTTAGAAACTCATAAAAAGAGATGGGGGTCAGTGGTTGAATTGCCCAAAGCTTAACAAGGTGAACCACAGATTGCTAGGATTTCTTGACAGCAGCGGTCTACCTACCCCCAATGGGCACTGCGCTCTTGTTCGCAAATTCCTTAAACTAGAGCCCAGAGACGATAAGATTCTGATGGGTTTGGAATTGTCGTCAGCCAAACGTACGATTTCAGCCTCATTGACCAATCCGGATATCATATATCAATCCTTAGCTGGAGGCTGGACCCTCCAGAAGCTTTGTGCACATAAGATTACAACTGAGCTGCTGGTCCATGCTGGAAATTATTCAGAAATGATCAAAACACGTGAAGAAGACGTTCTAACAGAGTGATTTGGGTGGCTGCTTTATTTTCAAAATTGGCTCGCTGTCAGTATGCTCCTATGTCGCGACAGCCTTTTGAAGACAATTCAAAATACTCGAACAGTAAAAGTTGAGGCGTTTGCTATAAATGAATATGCATGGATGATGGTGGCATTTTGTCCCAAAGGTCGACATAATTGCAGTAGCCCCACTTTTAATTATAGCAGTATAAATCTTAGATTAACCATTTTTGTCAGCTTTTTCTCAAGTTATGTCATTAGCCCCACTTTTAATTATAGCAGTATAAATCTTAGATTAACCATTTTTGTCTCAAGTTGTGAGCTACAGTATCCTTTCTAGTCTTAACTTCAATGATTATTTTTTTTTGCCATAAATATTCATGAGCATATCTTCGGCAAAGAAGTGTAGAAGCTAGCCAAGAGTTTTCTTGTTGGATTATGGTAGTCCCCTGGTGGTCCTTCAATCCAATGTGATTGCCCTTCTATTCAATTAATTGGACAATTGCTGAATTATCACAAGCTCTAGCAGTACTACTATTTACTTGACCATCATGCAATATATATATATATATATATATTACAAACAACCAAACTCCGCACGCATCTTAGCTCTCGCAAAAGTCAAGACAGCTAAGAGGAAGCCCGCCCATGGAATCCACACGATTCTTAATCTTAGCCAGGGGAGTAAAACAAACACAGTAGAAGAACACGTATGCAATTAAAATTTGAAGCTGACACTGGACGTGTTTGCCAGCCAGCTTTTTAGTAAGACGTGACATGCAACCTAAAAAATATGCATTTAAGATCTTAAAAGCTAACATGCAAGTTCTACGGACCTAATCATCCATTGACCTGAAACATTGCGCTGCACCATTAATTAAATCAAGAAATTAATGAGGAATCCGACTTTTTTCTTCTTCTTTTTTTTTTTTCCTAAACACATACCTTGAATAATTTTTTACTACCAATAATAGGGAACTTTGAAACTCTTCTAGTTAGATTTCATCCAAATTTCTCAATGTGTGTGTGTGTGTGTATATATATATATGGAAAAGCAACAAAGAACTAGTTGATGGCAATTTCACCAGACATTCCATGCGGGAATCACTCGAAACAAAAAAAAAAAAAAAAAGGAAGAAGAAGAAGAAATTGTAACGCATGTTTCACTCTCAATTGCTGTGGCTCGAGCTATTTCAAGGACAAATTGCTTATGGATTTGTTGAGGCTGATAGAGAACTGCTTATTAATGGAACTACGTTTTATATATTGCCGCATGGCATGGATCAACAGCAACCCTTAAAAAAGTCTATCTAGATGCAGGCATCAGAGTGTAACTCATGGAGGTGGGGACTTGATTTTCTTTTACTTGTATTGGATAGCCAATAATTGCCAAAGCGTCTTTGCTTTGGAATGATCAAAGTCTATTACAAACAAACATTTATGATTGGTACAAATAAAGAAACAACTTTACAGCAATTTCCTTTCTTGCCATGCAATTTTTCTCTTTTTCCTGATAGGCCAGAGAATGTGATCAGCATCTCTTATTGGATTACACAAAGATCACAACCAATATTATTGTGAACCAGTCGACTGGAGTACTAATTAATTTCTGGATTGAATTGAACCACTATCTCACAATTAAGCAAAGCATGTGCCATCCCATTAATCATTTGTTTTTCAATCAATTGAATGCACCACAGTCGCGGCGAATGTTCCCATTCCTTCCGGTCTTAACTCCGACCCGGCCGAGTTTGGTCATAGCAGCAACGAAAGCGTTTTGGAAAGCTTGGGAATTGGATGCCCAGGCATTGACGGTGGGTTTGGACCTGGAATCGGTGAAGAGGACCTGGTCGGAGGTGAAGAGCCCCTTTCCCGTCACCAGGTTCTGGAAGTAGACGTTGTCAAAAGTCCTTGGGGTGGTGGGGTCCATGTTGATGGCTATCGTGGGGTTCACGACCCTGGGGCACATCGACTGCAGTTGGCTTGCGTATGCTCTGTTGAGAGTCGGGTCGATTGGATTCCGAGGGCTGAAATTGTATATCCGGTTTGCAAACCGGTTACAGTGTGAGAAACCCAGCGTGTGCGCACCTGCGCAGAATTTATCATGTGACGAATAAAATGAATGCTTCATCAGACTAATATAATTACTACTATTTACTACTGCTACTAATCAGTAACCCCTGCTCCTAATCAATCTTAGTTAACTCTGGTTTTACTCTAATCAATTTTTTTTTGGTTCATCAATGCATGCATGTTTAACGAACGAAGTGAAAGTGCAATATTGTAATGCCACGTGGCGGGTGTTAGTTACCTGAGAGAGCAATCATGTCCGTCTGGCTTAGCCCATTGGCTGCGAATATTGCATTGAGCTGGTTCAAATTGAAGCTTGGCTTGGGCAGTCTTCCATTGACGCTTGAGGCAGTTGAGCTCAAGCCATCCAGTCTTCCCAATTCAACGGCATATGAAGGTCCGCCGGCCTACACGGATGAGATTAGAAAGAAAAATATTATTGGATTTTAAGGTCAAGTAGCTAGGCATGCATGAGGACGAGGGAAGATGAATTTACCAGTGCAATAACGTCTCGGGCGGCCATGGCAAGAATGTCAGCGCACGACACCTTGTTCCTGCAACTCGCCACTGCATCAACGGCTGCTTTGGCTTTGATAACCGTATCGAATCCATCTCCGGCCAGTGACAGGTTATCAGGGTGATCTTTTTCTGCCTGGTTGTTTGGGGTCGATGCTATTATGACAGAAGCATCGCAACCCTTTTTGTTTCCAATTAACCCGAGACAGAACCAGTCATTCCAATGTGTATTCAAGAAAAAATATATATACACACACACACACACACACAATTAAGAGAGAAGAGCTCCGTGTCTTTTGCAAAATGGAATGAGTTAATTAATACTTACATTGACAAAACAATCGTGGAAGAAGAGACGGAGGGTGCCGGGGACTGTAATGAAGGTCTGCTGGAATTTTTGGGTGACGGCATTCCTAACAATGCTTTCAACATTGGGGCAGGTATTGGCGTAATAGTTGCGCTTGAGCTGCGCTGACACTAAGTCAGGGGACAAACAAGCAACGAGAGAAAGTGAAAAGACAGTTATAACAACATTACTGAGCCGATGACGATCCATCATCTCTTCCAAATCCAAAGCAGGCTTAAAAAAAAATAGGAAGATGATGAACGCCTGCAGAACGAGAGAGAGAGAGAGAGAGAGAGAGAGAGAGAGAGAGAGAGAGAGAGGGGTTTATAATTAGCTAGGGTCGGTCCGGGTAAGGTTGGTTTGTAGAATGTTCAAATGAGAGGAATATATATAAGTAAAAAGTTGGTTGGTTTAGAGTCTTTCTTATGAGGAAGAAAGTTCATTAAACTATCAGAGAGAAATTGGTGATTTTGAAAATGACAGTGATGTTGGCCAAAGGTTGCGTCTATGGCCGCCTTTGGCTTTTTCCTCTTTTACATTTTCCCCTCAATAACTACTCTCCCAGCCCCAGTCGCCTAGTCTCATCGGACTTTTCAAGTTAGGGATTTAATTCCACTTCCAATGCCCGCAGCCTGGTCCAAGAAACAGAAGCAAACACATGGTAAATGATGCACATATATATATATATATATATCTGTGGCGTGCCTGACAATTCAAACAAATTAGGGAGCTTAAAATTGCTCAATCAAAACATTTTTTCTGAAATAAATGAAGATGGGGTATAAAGCTTGTGAGATTCAACATCCTGTCGCCATTTCTTGCTGTTGACACAGAGATGCCAAATTCAATGTTAAAACAAATTCAAACAAGAAGTTATGTTCCTTCAATTTGGTTACTTGACATCGAGTAATTGTTCAACAACTCATGCATGTTTTAGATTTATTCAGTGACCCCTGAACACCAGTAAAAGCTAGAGATATAATAGTTACACTGCAAAGTGAGCATTAGATACAGGGCTAGTCAAACGGAGCCTCGCGGAGGTATCTACAGGCTTACTTTTGCGCCCCTTTTGAGAAAATGAACAACAAGACCGCCAGGAAAAACTAAAAAGAAAGGGGGAGAAGAAAAACCTGGCAAAAGGATGCAAATGGTATCAAAATCGTGTTGCGGAACACATTTCCATTTGACCATTTGCCTTGGTACAGCCTGGAGGAAATACCTGGATTTTGAACCAAGCACGATCTGGGCTGTGATTGGCAAACAATTTATTTATATATAAAAAAAAGCCCCCTCTTAAGATTCGATTCATAGAAAAATTGTTGGTTTGGTTTAATCTTTCTTTCCCCTGGCCTGAATTTGCTGGCACTCAGATGCAAAATAATAGTTTAGTAATATGATGTTGGTCATAACGGAGAAAATATTTTAGTAATTAAAGTCCACATGAACGTGAAGCTTAATTGATCTCTCTGAAACAATTAAAACATGCTGTCTAAGCTTGTTTAGTGAAACAATTAAAGGCAACTTCACCTAACACCGATCTTGAAAGTGTTTATTCGAATAGACATTCCTTGTTCAAGGCACTACAATTAAGCCATAATTGTAGATCTGAGTAAATCGGATTGACTAGAGAATCATATTGTCAATACTTGTACGCAACCTGGATAAATTACTCTCTGTTTGCTAGTTCTGCGTTCATTGTCAACCTGGATAATTTTTTTAGTTTTCTTACATGACCGTTGAAATTAATCTACCACAGCCTACGTAAGTTTAAAAACTTGGAATGCTACTAACCCAAGAAAAAAAAAAGGAATAATGTGGCAAGCACGTACATTATTAGATGAAGTCGAAAGAAAGTATAGATGCTAATATAACAAACACATAAACACTAATATAATAAATACAGACATTAATACATTGAAATATAAAACACAACAAATTTTTTTGACACATACTTGCGTTCTACATTTGATCTCCTCTATCTAGTTTCACCATCAATCCTCCTTCGAGTTAAGAGACCTCTCTACTAAAGTGAAATCCGCAGCCAAAAGGTAGTGCTCCTTTGAAAGAGAAAGGTGACGAGTGGAGCAAGTTCCAGCGATGGGCTGTCTTCCCGACCTTATTTCCGTCTTTTTTATCGAGTGCTTTATTGAATTGAGGTTTATAAATGGAGTTAAAAAAAAAAGAATATATTGCTACTAGCTGTCGATTCCATTTCCGTGGCTCGATTGCATCCTGCGGTCATATCTGTGATTGCAGACGAATAATATGCATGTGAATTGGCGTACACGAGTGACCAAGCGCTTTATAGATTGGGTTGCTATCTCTGGGCTTCCTTTGTGGATCCAATCTTCGACATTCGGCCGCATGGGATGAATTTGTTGTTGCCCAATACTGTAGGGATCCAAGCTGTTACTGGTCGGGATCGGGAGTGCAAGTTCTAATATGTATCTAACCGAACCCTCTAAAGAACAAAATGCACCTGAGTGTGTGTTTATCTGGGAATCACTGACCAGGTCCAGTTTTAGCTGTTATCTAAGAAATTATCTCCTCCCATGCCTAGGTTTTCCCAACGAGGGTTTTATTTTTAGCCATCTGAAATAAAACAAGCATGCACAATAAATAAACATAAGGTGGAAGCTAAAATCCAATCCTGTAATGAAAAAAAGGCCTCAACAAGTCGTTTCCTGAAACAGTAGTATGTCTGGGCAAGTTTTTATAAAATGTATCGTTGATTGGATAAGGTTGAAATTGGAAATACATATTAAAAATTTGGAACATCAATTCCTCGGAAAAAGACAAAGGAAACTGAGGATCCCATGGGCCGAGTGAGATTGAAAATGCAGCATATTTATTTCGAAATATGCACATGCTCTAGCAATTAAAATCTCAATCTTCAATTAGGAGTCACATTTCTGCCAGATAGACGTGATGTCTTTAGACGTCCGGCGATGGACTGTAATGACCTCTACGTATCATCATATGCTAACAGCCTTGTCCTACAACGAAAACGAAAACGAAATCAAAGCTATTAATTGACAATGAGATTTCAAACTTTTAATTATCGATTTTTTTCCACCCCCATTTATAGATTACAATTATAAATTATTGCCCTGATCAGATCAAAATTATAAGTTTTGCAGTACAAAAAAAAATTTTTTTTTTTTGGAGGAGGTAAACCTCAGTTCTTTGGCTAAGGCTTGTAACGTCGGGGATGATAAGACATCAAAGAGTTCAAGAAGGGACTAGATTAGTACGATAAACAAAAAGAGTCCAGAGAAAAACACATGCATGAAAATCTATATGCTAGATTTATCTGCGAGTGTGATTAATAGCAACTTTTTTTTCTTTTTTTTTTTTTCGAAAACGACACATTTAATATAATCTAATCTACTCCTACTTCAGTTTTTTAAGGGTTGACCCAACTAAATTGAGAGAATCGATGGGAAGTAGATCACCATAAAAAAAATGACAACTTCAATTGGAGAATAGCTAATCGGGTATGTTTTATATAGATCGATTTATGAAAGTAAGTTGTTCAATGACCCTATAAAACTTTACTTGAATAGGTTTTTGGTGAGGGCGGGGGAGAGGGGGTTGGATGGAGGTGTACAGTACGTCCCTCCTGTCACACAATAATTGATTTCGAATATAGGCTTTGTTTTTATTTCTGTAGGGATGGAATAATGCTGAGGCGGACGAGGGGAGGGGAAGAGGAGCTTGCGTGTAATTGTGGTGGTTTCAACTTTCATTCATGATGTAATACCCAAATGGGAATCTGGATTCAGGTCCATTATCGATAAGGATGTTTGTTGGTACTACGTGGAACCCAGCTCCACTAGATTTTTCTCATTCAGTTTCAGATTGGGAACCAATTCCTTCGAGACAGACTGTACATACGGTAAAGTGAAAGTGGCAGTGGCAGCAGCATCACCCGAATTATTTATCAAATGATGCTGACGATGCTAAGACCAGATAAATACTGCGCATAAAAAGCCCGACTTGCTTTGTCCTGAAGCAGTCCCAAACCCCACCTATAATTACCACCAACCCCAATCTTCATGGTTTCACAGGAATCCATTATCCAGCATCTTTTGTCTATTCTCTAACACTTGACCAGCTGTGGCGTGTTAATTGTCTGATACGGCAATTAAGAATTTAAGAACTGCTGCTTATTTGTTAATTAAGCAGCTGGTTTTTCTTCTTTCTTTTCTTGAGTTGGATAAATTATTAGCAAGCCGCTAGCTAAAATCCCGTTAATAATTGAGAGTCATTAGCCAGCAACTTCGACATCTAACCTGGCCAAAATCAAATCTGTGTTGCAAGGAGATAACCTATTTGCAGTTAGACTTCAAAAACCAAGCAAGCTATGTTCCAATTTGGCAGATCGATGATAACCGAATGTGCATGAAGATTTTCTATTCTAGGTTCACAGCTATGCTTTACGCGAAGATCCTCTCAACATTTTCGGAAGAATATATGTTGTCCATTCCATTTCCTTCTCTAAAAGTTCTCTTCCCTCACCTGTCAAAGACTCAAATCTTGATTTTGTCGCTTGTAGACTTAGTCGATTTTTCCAGGCCAATTTTTCTGCTGGTTTCCTTTTCTTTCCTTTTTTTTTTTTTTAAAATAAATTTTCTTTGTTGCTTTTGTAGTGTAGGAGTAATAATTTTCACTACAAAAGACATGCTTTTATAGATGTGCCACTGGCGTCTGAAGCGACCGTCTTGCAACTAAAGATGTCCCGGCAGTGAACTCAGACGAGTCGAGAGAAGAAGGAAGGAAGGGGAAGGAAAACAAAAAAAAAGGAAGCCTGGAGAGAATAATAACGATATGCTGCCTGCACCTGCATAATTGACAATTGACTCGATCGTAGCATCAAAATCAGACACAGCTTGTTATCGGAAATACAACCCCTGAGTCGTGCCAAGTACCACCTACACCACCTACAGAAGCATGCATTTTGTTTTCCCTTTTCTTGTTAAGACAAAACAATATAATTACTTGTACTATATCCATTAATAGCGTTAAAAAAAAAAACTGGAGGCAGATTCGAGATTCCATTCCACCTTATGAAATCATTAACGTCATTATCGAAGGATTTAATTAACCATAATTAAGTTGAGTAAGTGGTTAGTCCCTGTCATTTGTTTCCTAGTAATGCCACTCGTGATCATGGTGCGTGTAAGAAGAAAGAATAATTGCTCACGGAAACACATACGGGTTGTGTTTGTTGCAATGGAACACGAAAGCAACTAAGCAGTGACTTTTGACTTTTCACACACAAATTTATAATTTTTTGCAATAACAACAACAATAGTAATGAATAGTAGTAGTACAATTAATTAGTGTGTGTGTGTGCGCGCTTAAGTTATCTCCTGATCCAATGGACCAAACGATATCTATTTAATCATATAGTATACTACTACTGATTAATGCGGGTAGCTAGGTCAGTGACTCATCTAAATCAATTTGAAATTTTGCTATCCCCACCCCACCCTTCTGGCTTCTGCTGCCACTTTCAATTTTGTTTGTTTGTTTTACTATTACCACTAGATAAGAAAGACGCACCCCGCACATCCAGCCAAGGGAAATTGTCAATTATTGGTACCGCTCATAACTCATCATGTTCGTGAGAGATGGAGAGGTAGAGATATCATGCTATATTTGGCAGTACTTAATTCCTTCAGAAAGAGAAAGGAAAAGGAAAAGAAAATTAAACAATTGGATATTCAGCTTACAATTGGATCAGCTTGAACAATAATATTATTCAATTGGTCCCGATACGAACAAAATAGTACTTACCATGATAACGCAACTAGACCATATTTATATTTAAAACAAACAAAAAGATGCTACTACTTTGATAGTTTCCCAGATGATATTAATTACAGTACTACTGTCATCCTGTCACAAAAAAGATAAGAATTACTACTAGCTGTCATTAGCAAAATAAAACAAAACATAGATATCATTTTTCGGCCTTTGATCTTCAATGTTACTTTGTTTTGGGCCTCTGAGACAGATTATTGAGTAGGTTTCTCAAATCGCATCATCTATTTTTATAGAATATATTCTACAAATGATACCATCTTGGGTTTCTTAAGTGAGCACCTTGAATTTTCTGATTAGTATGACCTTTCTTTCATTTTTCTGGCCAATACTTCTGATAAGAATACTAATAAAAGTATAAAACTGGTTCACCTAGGTTTCGTCGTATCACTCCATACCCTCGATGGCTCGATCTTCTTCTTTTTTTTTTTTTAAGAATTATTTTTTCTGAGATACGGATAAAAGATGGGACCAAAGAAACAGTGCGAGGCCGTGGCTCAGCCTTTTAGCAAACCCAAAAGGACCCACAAAGCCATATTGCTGCACCTCCTTGCACCGGCAACGCGTGCTAAAATGTCCCCTTCCTCCTCTCTTTCCTAGCCTAGGTTTTCAAATATTCTTTCAATCCCATCACTTCAGTTTGCAATTATGCGGCCCAAGATTTTCAGACCACCCGCAATTTTAATTCACATACCACATAGTCTAGAAATATCATGGATTAGGTAGTACCCTCATCAGCGCATTTTTCATGATACGTTCGATCAGCAATTAGTGTTGAGTCTGTTACTGTCACAAAAGTTTCATTTCATCGGAGACAATTAATTAATGCATCCCCTTGAGCCTTCTTTTTTTCTTTTTTTTTTTTGCCACGCCCATAACTGAATATGCGTTCTACACAACAGATTAATTATTTTCGACGGTTTGTACAGCTGTGTGCATGCATGCATGTAGATCCATCTTTTACTATCTTGAATTATCTATTTCCAATCCATCTCGTCTGTACAACAGCAAAAGAACAGGAACATAACCAACTCGCAAAGGTCTATGATCCATGGACTTCCAAAGCATGCACATGCCGTCATAAGTTAAGTATGCCCCAAGTATGAGACGCTAAGGTCGATTAAGCCATAAGAAAGCCGATTTTAAAGAGTGCATCCACATGGTGTCTTTAATGGCCATCACACCAGAAATGAATCTTCCAAACGAGTTGGCTGGCTCTGTCTCTGGCACCTCCGATAATATTCCACACCACACTTACGTTAAACAACCAACCAACTGTGGCTGGAGCAGTAGTTGGCCACTAAAAAAATTCAAGCTTTCCTGAAGATTTCTTCAACCGTTTGTTTGCGTGTCCGTTTGAGCCGGCGATTGTTTAGTTCCCTTCAGATTCTTATTGGATCTCTTCTTCAGATTCTCCTTTTCCTAATATAAAGCAAGAATAGATTGTATATCCGGAAAAAAAAAAAAAAAAACTTACATTAAACAAATTAAAGACGTCATTTATACTCATCGCCTTCATTACAGTACAATATATAACTGATCAAGTTTTAAGCTCATGTAGTTTTAGTTTTACAGATTCCTTCATTCTCATGAGTTGAAATTTTGGACTTTTCCAAGAAGTACGTACGGTCAAGACGTACGTGTCGGCGGGCCAGGTAATGAAAGTAGTGCTAGCATATAAAACAACTGTTACAACTACAGCATATAGACTTGTAAGCTTGGGGTGCATCATGTGATTTACCTTTGCAGGCTAAGCTGTGATTTTGAAGCGTTGTCCCAAGGTACTGGTCTAAACGTAACTAAGGCCTTGTGATCAGCAACAACTGCACACATGGGATCGTATTAGTATTTAATGGGTATTAAATATGGGCGCACTGCTGGACTTGTCTGGGGGCATCTCTTTCACAAAACTCGAATCACATTGGCTGAGGCACTGGGATTTGTTTGGCATGCCTCGAACCCCAAGTGCAACAAACAACGCTTTGATTTCTGTGTGTAAAAGAGAATCTTAAATTCTTCCACAATCATTTTTTTATTCTATCTTCTACAGTATATACTTATAGAATGCTCGATGGAAGGTGTTGCTACATCAAACAAAGTTTGAAGCCTGAAGCCGTGTTGTCAGCAACAGCAACACCAACGCAACTCCCGTCTTTTCTTCAAGTTCCTTACAAGATCTTCCTTGTTTTACAATCACCAAATTTTGATCTTCGTCTCTTCGGCTCATGACTCTGCGAGACATGTATTAATTTCTAAGGTAAGAAGTTCTCTTCCCATCTTTACCAGCTTCCCCGAGTGCGACAGTACTGGTTACTGTATGTGGTTTCTGGTTGACTTGATGAGCAAGAAGGAAAAGAATTCTTCATCTTTCTCGAATGTTGGCGTCCGTATTCACTAGGACGTGACAAAAAGGTAAATAAACCTGAAGCTACAAAAGTTCTGGCAATTCTAGCATGTAACTAGGAAATTGTGCAAGAGAACAAGAAATCTTATTGGCATGAAAAATATGAGGTCTAAGTGGAAATCTTTTGTTTCAGTACACTTTTTAAGTACACATTGCATCAGCTACGGTACATGATCAGTGAAATTAAATCACACCAATAAAATTCGAATTTTAATCTAACAAAAAAATGTAGCTTCTTTTTCAGATAAATTTCTCGGTACAAAATGCGTCAAGGCACTTTCTCAATGCGAATGATGACTGTACAATGTTGTGAGTCTTGATATATGTATATACCATCATTAAGATGTCCCAGTCCCAGTCCCAGTCCCTGTGGCAGTCTGGCAGTGCTAACTTACTGTTGCAAAGAAGGAAAAAGCAATCGGTTTACACTGAGAAGATCTAGATTTATTCAGTCACCAAGATTGTGTTTCAAATTCGTATGAAATATGCTCTCTCTACTGATTCTATACGGAAACTTTTTATGAATCTTATGCCGTTTTCTGCATTTTTTTTTACAGGTCAAATTGTGAGAAGAATGTGTTTTAGCTAGACACAAGATCCAGTTCCAGTTTCAGCACAAGTGACCTTGTAGGGTTTCTCCACCAGTCAAAGATAGCCTAAAAAGGAGTATACAAAGTCATCTGATCATCTTGAATGGAGAAGCTTCTTAATCCGTACGATAAGGAATATATGAAGACGGCCATGTTGAAGCATGAGGAAACATTTAGAGAGCAGGTCGGTTGACTATATATACTGACTAGTTTCCGTTGATTTTGAGTTTCCTTGGCTTTAAAAGGTTTCAGTTCCCGAGATTCATGGTATTGGTTGTGCAGGTTTATGAACTACACCGTCTATATCAAATTCAAAAGCTGCTAATGAAGAAGATTGCAAGCAGCCAGAAACACGGCCAAGATTCAGATACACGGAATCTCAAGATTGTTAGTATATCAAATCAGACAAATGATCATCATGCAGATGTAGAGAAAAGGCCGCGACTGGGCCTTGATTTGGAACTTCCCGTTGACGATTACTTTCAGGGAATCGAACGGAATGGGACGGCAGGAATTGATGATGAAAGTGAGCTGGAGCTGACATTAGGCATTGGCCCGTCGAGTAACTGTGGAAGGAGAAAATCTTTGGAGATGTCAATCCCTTCAGATTCTGCAGCGAGTTTTTCTTCTTCCTCCACAGGATCCAGCAATATAAAGAGGACAAATTCAGGTCTAATTAATCATCAGAGGACAAATGCAATTCGAGAAGAATTTATTGGAAGGAAATGGGGATTAGAGCTGCCCGGTTCCAATCCTAGTTTATTAGGTTCAAGGAAGAAAAGTTCTGACATTGAGGAGCAATTGAGACAAGACAGACATAGTAATCCTCCTTGGCTTTTACAAGCTTTGAGTCTTAACACGAGTTGAAAAATCATCTAGAGTCGGTATGAAAATATTTTAGACTGATTCTTATCGGCTGATTATGGTGATAGTTTGATAAAATTTCAACTCAGTTTTAAATCCTGCTTGTAGATTTAATTGTCCTTCCTCATCTGGAATAGTACGTCTGGTCTGTATGTAGCATGCTAATACTCGGCATCCTGTTCTTTTTCCAGTCAAGTCCACGCCTCATTAACATCGGCAGCCCAGCCGTAACTCACTGAGGTATAATTAAGCCTTGTTTGGTTTAACGGACAGGACGTCCTAAAGAAGTCCCCAAAAATATCTGTATGGGAATCTTAAGAGTCCACAACACACCACCGTCCCGTCCCACATGCGAAACCAATCCATGACATGAATAGTCCAATAGTTGCTGGGCGTGCCTAAATTTCTGCTGGTACTTGAAAAGACATTTGGTGTTTGAGGGTGTCGCGTCACTCGCAAATATGACACTGCATCATCATTTGTATTTTTCAAGGAATCAGCTTTTCGCCCGATTGAACCCTTCTTTTTCTCTTCTCATTCGGAGGATTTTCCCTGCATTTCCCATCCTCTCCCAGCGTAAGGTTGTGTTTGGATTGCATTTTTCGTCATTTTTCATGAAAAAATTACTGTAGCGATTTAATATATGTGAGGGAAAAAAGTGATAGGAAAATGTGATCACGAAAAACGACAATATTTTTCGACGAAAACAAGCAAACCAAACAAGGCCTATAAGTATTCTTTTTTTTTTTACCAAGCAAGTTAACAGACTTTTTGGTAATAAACTAACCGAAATCCCGAGGAAATCACAAAAGCCGGCAACTCTTGTGGTTCCTCAGGAGACTAATATACTACCCCAAACCCCCCTAACAACCCCGATGTGGGATTGAACCCCGATGTGAGACTAATATAAGTATTCTTTAGAACATCAAAAAGTTGGAAGAGTGTAAATTTTGATCATACGACATCTGACTTTCCCACCCCGCAGGCCACACAGCCTGCTGTACTTGATTAGGTTGTGCTCGATCGGCCTATTTTTTCCTGAAAGGACGCTCGGGCGTCCACATCAATTGGCCTTAGATTCCGACTTCAGCTATCCAAGGCCTCCCATAGGCCATAACACCAATTTCACGGGCACAAGGAATCTGGGGTAGTATTATTTTGGGACAATGAACGGGAGGAGGACATCTGCATGAGTTGAATTGGATCACATACTTGGCTGCTGGGGGCTTTCAATGAAAAGTAGAGACAGATTTTCCGCAATATACTACTCAAAGAAGATATGAGGAATCTGATCTAAACGAACTTGCTTTTTGAGTTTTGACAAAAGAAATTTTGAGACACCGTTGGTGATTCAATACTTTCGTTTCTAGCTTGTATTCTATTTTATGTTCTTTGGTTCTCCAACTACCACATGGAAATTATATCCAACAATTTGTCTGCCACCAAATGAACATCAAGATTCCTAATTCCAATTAAATAAGGCTCCCAGCAATAATGTATATGATCGACTTCTCTCTCTCTCTCTCTCTCAAAGTTGGTTGAACTCATCCAATCTTTGAACCAGAAAGTTCAATGATGTAATGATCCTCCTATTTGAAGTTCTACAATAATTTGCCTCGGACGTGGACCAATGGACATGATGAGAACACTTGTAGCCTGTGTATCGTGCTCTATTTTTTGGTTTCAATTAACCAGATACGTACCCCACCGGTTCCAATAACCAGATGCTGAACTTTTAGGTCCCCAGAATCGCTTTCCTAGATTAAAGTCATTGAACTAATATGTCGGCTGACACGATACACCACTGGGTCGCCGGTGCCTATCATTCCAGACTAGAGAGCAACCATCTGCCGGCTGGATTCAAGTTCAGCAGAACAAATAAATTTGCATAATCTGAATCTGTTCTCTTGGAGTGTCGAAAATCCTGGAAAACTGAAGCATACTGCACAGGGAAGACTTGGGAATTTACATTGATCTCCATTTACAATACACACCTCAAGCACAATAGAGTGCAAACGTGATTTACATCAACATCACCCAAAAAAGAGGGGGGAAGAGATGAAAGTAACCAGAAAATATACAAAATCTTTATGGTGCTCTTCACAACCGTTAATTCTCTTCAAATGTGCAATTGTAATAGTATCACATTATACATCAAACACGAAAAGAGCCCAAGGGAGAAGAGACAAACCAGCGTTGTTATGATATGGAATGCCTCCGATCCTTGCTAGGTTTGCTCCGAACTTTTGCATTTGAAGGGAAAAGTGCATCAGCACGAAGAAATGGATTAATCTTGCCCAGTTTTCTCGAGACAGAACTGATGAGTGATTTTCTAGGCAATGGAGGTTTCTCAGCAGAGGGAAGAGTGATAACCAAGGGACTGGCTGCATAGGATTTATCTGAAGATTTTTCAAGTTCTCGCAATCTTGTTCTCATTTTCACTAGTTCCAATTTCAGATCCTGATTTTCTTTTCGCAAGCTTGAGAGTTCTTGTGGAGCTGTGTGGCTGCCAGCAGGGTGCTGATTTACCTTGAGGGCAAGATTAGGGGTTTCACCTTCCGTGCCATCGACGGCCTCCCGAAGGCGTTGTTGCTCATAGTAAAGCACTTGAACGACAGTTTGAACCGGAAGTCGATCATTCTGAGCTGCATGAGCGCAGGCTTCCCTGGACAGCTTTTGACAGTCCATTACGCTGCAGACTTTCTTTCTCTCCATGTCACTTAATGCAGGATGAGCCTGAAAAATCCCCAGAACTCAACAATCTAAAGAGATTACTCCCAAAAATGTTCATCTGGTATGATGATTAGCAGAGACTAATGATACAAGTTATTTACTTATATTATGATACACATGTTCTTGGGTGGAATGGACAGAAAAGCTTAAATTATGATAAACGTTTTCTTTAGTTTTTGAAATTCAAGACAGCAAGATTTTGTTAGCGTCTGCAATGGGTCAAAAAACAGTCGATGAGATGTGGCAGTGGGGACGAGTAAGCATTTGGGGAGTAGGTTAAACTATGATATTGGGTGTTACTAGATCTCTTTCCTCATTATTTGCCCCGTTGCATGGCTGAAGATTAATAATAAGCCTGACATGACATTTTCATGGTAATTTATGCTGCCTTGTATATCGCAAGGCATGCCTAGATGTGCACTTACTCTACAGCTCTTTGTTGGCCCTTTGCTTTTTGGTGGAAAAAATTGAAAACAGAGATTTCGACCGCAACCCTCCGTTCACAAGAAAATAGTCATGTAAATTAGTCTTAACAAGTTTATTAACACAGTAAGGGAATTTCATGGATTTATGAACGATGCTGGAATGGAGGAGTATATTAAAAATAATCAGATTGATGATGGATTTTCCTTTTCTGCATTTTTCTCTCAATTATCTTTCCCTGCTCTATTTCCTTGTATCTCTTCCACTCTACATTGTTTGTCTGACGCGGTGATATTGAAGATTAAGGAGAGGTATAACCAAATTACTATCAGAGGTTCAGGCAGATGAATGCCAATCTGACTAACACACCTAACCGAATGAAATTCATCATGAAAGGATTTAACATTCAGGAGTTGCCATAAATAGCAACACGATATTTCCAATTCACTCACTTGTGAATCAGAAGATAAGACGAATCACGAATGCAAGTGTAGGGCTAGAACTGACATGAAAGTAATGAGAAATAAATTTAAGCACATCAACGTACAATTTTAGCTTGTAACCCATCACGGGACCAGCGGATATATAAATGCGAGAGCGCATACCTTTAAATAGATGTCAATTGCCCTATACATGCCATCTTCTGTGATTCTTGAACGTTCAGGTAATAGTTCAGCAAGACCAACAAACTTCGAAACAGACAAGTTTCGATCAGAAGCGATTTCAGCAAGGTAATTCTCCATTAGCCTCCCTACTCTTTCCATGTCAGTAGATGGAGAAAGAAGATCTTCATCTGCATTAAGTCCTGATCTGTGCCCCTCCATTTCATGATCTAGATAATTCATCATTATCCGCTGGACTGTCTCCACGTCGAATAGTGTATCTCCAGTGAAAGAGTACGAGGGAATTAAGAGATCATCTAGCACAGCCTGTCCTAGTTGCAAAGCTATCCTCTTCTCCAAGTCAAGCCTGCAAGCAAACGTCGTTTCCAGATAAATTGCAGCCCTAAGCAGCATCGAGAGAAAGCTGACGGACAAGGAATGCTTCTCTCTCGGTAGAAGACTAACGATTGTTTCTAAAACAACCCTCTTCTCATGTTCTTGTCGCAGCTCAATTTTTTTCCTTCCCTTTCCAAATATTTCCTGTGGAGAAAAGTGAAGTCAATTACGTACATTTCTAATTAAGCCAAATAATCAAAATTTGTGGGGGTTTGAGATCTCACCAAACCTCGAAGTGATTTCTGCACATATAGCATCAGTATTGGACCAAGGGAATATTGTTTAAATCCCCTAGCCATCATCGCAATAAGCACCCGTTGGAACATATCAATTCTAAGGACAGTTAAATCCTCAGCCCACCAATCAACAATTGCTTTAGGTTGAAACACCATTGAGGAATTTATGCCATGGTTGCCACTGTCTGCCCTACCTGATGTAGCAAATTGGTTATCTTTGCAGGCTATATAAGCAATTGTGTCTATGCACCGGCTAACCAATTTTACTTCCTCTGCCACCGGAAGAAAACTTTCTGTGGAATGCAAAATGGAAACCGCACTTGCAAGGCTTTTGAGTGCCACTTCATTTAGGTAAGCTTCGGTTCTTCCAACTAGATTTCCAATAGCATAGTCCTCCGTCATCCCAAGATACTCAGCACCACATCTAAGCATGGCTATGTTTTCTGTACTTATCTCAAAATTTATTCCATAACAAAACTTTGCTGCAAGTTCAAACGCCTCTGCTCCACCAGGAATGTCAGGAACTTCAATTTCAGAAAGATCAGCATCATTGGATTCAGAGACCAATTTCCTTATGTATCCACACTTTGAGACCAGTGGGAACTGTACGGGATGTAAAGACAAGTTCTTTAATCTTAAAAGTAGAAAACGATCATTGCTAAGTTGCTCCAACTCTCAGCACCTGATGTCTAAATTACATGTTTAATCAAATACACAAAAGCTAACAAGTCTCCAACCATGGCAACCGAATACATCCAGAGACTTCACAGAAAAAAGAACAAGCAGGCCGTCATAGAAATATATCATGAGCACAACCAACAGGAAAAAATACACGTTACCTTGTGCAGAGAGAAGGGCGTTCCTCCAGCGTGAACAATAACATCACTTGGAATCTCCTGCGAAAAGATCCTGTTGATAATTCATTGCACCAACTTTAGTCTTCTTTTTGGTCCAAATTGTCACGAAAATAGCACACAATAAACAATTGAATGAGAATCAAAGTCGAAAGAAGATCAAACCATTCACTAGTTCTCTTCATAGCAGTGGAAAGAAGCTCTTTCTTCTTACTAGACATGTTGGGACTTGTGGATTGTCCAGCAGCTTGGAACTCAGCATCCCCCATAGTGAATAATCAAAAGACCTCGACCAAGTACTTTTATGTTTATGCACGTCACAAACGAGTGATATTTGGCAAAGTTAGACGAGCAACTCTCATGCAGTACTTCGTGGTAATCTTATCTTAGAACTAAGCAGCATGTCTCTTTTGTTAATTTTTTTTTCCACATTCCTCTTGATTAACTAAACAAAATCACAAGTGAACAATCAAATCATGAGAGTATCAACTCCAATTTCGGTCCATAACGACGCACTTATCATCTGCATTTACAAGCAATCATCAACTGAGTGAAATTCCACAATAGACCCCCTGTTCTGGCTGGAGGTGTCCGCCATACATGGGTTAGCATTATAGGCACATTTAGGAGAATAATGGGGTCAAATAGAAGGAAAAAGATTTTCTAGTTAAAAAGTGTGTGTGGTTGTGAGTTTAGGGAGCCGGGTCGAAAGGATGAGAGGAGCCTAAATGGTTAGAAGTTCCATATGCAAAATGTTTTCATCCACAAAAGTGCCAATCTCCTTTTTCATAATCCCCAGATTACCAATTCTCTATTGGCTGTGGAAAGCAAATCAGGGCTGGGGGATACCAACAAAACAAGGCACCTTACACTTTAAAAAGGGACCAACAAGCTGAGCCACTTCACACATGGCCTATGCTGGCGTTCATGAAAAATCATACGTCCGATGAGTTATTACTTGTTATCCAGTTATCGATATGCTAATATTATCCGCCTTTTTTTTTTTTTTTTAGTTTAGAAGCAAAACCCCTTTTTTCAACTTTCATGACAAGAAGCATCTGGTAGGTCCATCTGTTGTCCTAATCTCAACTTTACCCTGGTAACACAGCCTGACTTACTCCAAGTTGAAAAGTAGCCTTAGATACAGGCATTAAGAGCCCCAAAGAGTCCATCAAACAACCAGTCCACCTCTGTGATTCAGTTGGTAAAATTCATCAACTGGTCTTCGCTTCAGGTCTGGACCCTGGAGTTACCGTACTAGGCTAGCTATCCGCAAAAGAAAGAGGTCATTCTTCTTTATTCTATATCTTGAAATCGATTTCACTATGCTCCCAGGACCTACTGACTTTAAAAGCTAGCAAATTTAAGCAGTTAGAGCTAGGAGTAGTTGTTATCATGTTCTTGAGAATTTACTGTAATAAATCTGACGCTGTACCTATCCTAAGCAGTAGTAATGGCTGTTGTCGAAATATAACTGGTAACAGCTGCTTTCCAATGATACCAATCCCAAAAAAACGGAAAAGAAAAAAATCCTGTTGAATGCTGACTGATCATGAAACACAGAATTGATTGGTGGATTTGGTATCAGTAGTTTAGTATATATCATATTCATGTATCATGGCTCCAAAAGATTACTAGTGGAAAGAAAGACTTTCTTTATGGTCCAGAGGCGCAGGCCTTACCAAGTTGACCCTGTAATTTAAGTATAGAACCGCATTCTGGAAGTCCCCACGAATCCAATTTTACCTTATTCCAGTAAATTGATTAACTAGTGCTCCTCAATCACCTGATGTTCTGCACAGGCAACTTCCAATTCTCCATCAGGATCTTCAACCGAATGTTACAATTCTCTATTTTTTTCTAATTGACAATAATTTCCTATCTACCAATCATTTCCGTCCGTTAGACAAGGGAAAAGGCAGAAAAATTTTGTACATCTTGAACATTATGCAGCACCTACCTGTAACTGGAAGAGACATGATAAGATTATCAGGCCCACGAGCGGACAATAATCTTACAAGTGGTCATGCTTCAAATTATTGCCTATTTTGGAGTCCATTTTCCTTAATTATACCTTTATAAATGAAAGGGTCATCACTATCATCCACCACAATCTTGCACTAAAAAGGCAGTTAGGCCCAACTGACAGCCATGAGATGTAGAGCAAGAAACTTCCGTTCACATAGTTCCAAGAACATCCTACACAAGTTTCAGCCGCATTGGGGTACACGCAAGAAAAGTATTGCCCTTTGTAAGAAACACACAGCTTGAGCAATATTAAAAGAACGCTTAATCTTTAACGAGGAGAATCTATGCTGGCTTGGCTTCTTTACAATCTTGTTTAGTACTACTACTAGCAGCGGATAAAACATCAGCTGACCGGACTTGAGGTAAGATTGCCCAGTCCAGTAAAAAATAGGGAATCATCTGCTCGTTAGGGGCCGACAAAACCAATAATGTCAGGGAAAAAGGCAACAATGATAGCTGAGAGTTGTAAAGTGAGAACTGACTGAAAAATTGCTGGTTATAACGTCATCCAGGTTTCAATCTGTTGATCGTCGGTGAAGTAAAAGAGATCACAACTCACAAGTACTTAATAAAGCCTAAACCTTTTCACAAAGCCACTTATTTTTTTAATCTTCAATTCTTCCATGGGGTAATTTGAAGCTTGTTCCACCCCGGCAGTCCCATTGGACTTCCACCAAACTATCAGCTTCAAGATATTAAAGTCATGGTTTCATTGAATTAAAGACTTCGCAAAACACTCAAAAGCCCACTTTCAATTTCTTAGCAATCTTAGGTTAACAAGTAGTAGCATTTTTTGCTAAGGTAGAAACCAAGGATGAACGTTTGTTGAAAAAAAAAAAAAAAAGAACCAAGGATGAAGGCAGCTCTTTTTTTTTTTTGCCCCTCCCAGAATAAGACTTCATGCCATCCCATGTCTTTTCATTTTTTTTTTTTTTTTTTTCTGACGGAGTAGGTGTTCGGGTCAAGTCCTTAAAGACGGCCCGACTAATCCCACTTCGGCCCGGCCCAGCGCCCCAACCAGACCTAGCACGTTAGATGCACGGAGAAGCTGATGTTGCTGCGGAGATTCGACCCCGGGACATGAGGACCCGAGGAAGAGGCGCCAACCACCAGCCCATTCACGTGGGGGCGCCATCCCATGTCTTCAATCAGTCTATTATGATCTGTTTCAATTGCTTATGCGACTTTCAACGGGGTCTAATGAATGAAGAATGAAATCGTCCTCATAAGATCACAGAACAAGTACTTGGCATACAAATTTAAGCTTCTACTTTTGTATGCTTGACTGGTTACGCATGGCATGGCTTAACAGAATTCTTGAAAATAAATCCCTGATCAATCTGCGCTTTTAAAACGGGAGAATGATGGGCTAGTGAATGGATTGGATTCCTTTTAAGCCCATCACTTAATGGACCTGAGACCCAGTTATCAAGCACTTGATTTTTGCATTTGAACCCATTTTTTTAAGACTGGATGTAGTTTTCTTCCTGCAGAAATATCTTTTACTCCAGTAATCAAGCGCTCGATATTTGCATTTTTGTCACCTTATCCCCTTCAGCAACCTCCCTATCCCTTCAGCAACCTCCCTCAAACCCTGCAAAAACCCCCTTGATAATGACCATCAAATTAAAAAACCAGTAACTCTTTTTTTGATAATAATCCGGTCTTTGTTCTTTTTTTCCATGGCAATGGAGCTCTACACGCCCTTCAAGCCTCTCTCAAATCCACACTCACCCCACCATACGGCTGACCTCTCCTTTTCATCTTCATTTTCTTCACCCTTTCCCATCCAAATTCACCTCAAGATTCCCAGAATTACAATCTTCAACTCCCCAAATTTCAAAGTCTTAGCCGTCGTAGCAGACTCTAAAGAGCTCCCACAAAACAGCCCTCAAAGGCTTCTCAAAGAACTAGCAGAGAGGAAAAAAGTAGTGTCCCCAAAGAAAAAATTGCCCCCTAAAAGATATATACTCAAACCCCCGTTAGATGATAAAAGGTTAGCTGAAAGATTTCTCAATAGCCCACAATTATCACTAAAGTCCTTCCCTTTATTGAGTTCTTGCCTGCCCTCTTCCCGGCTTAATAATGCTGATAAAACTTGGATGGATGAGTACTTGCTTGAGGCCAAACAGGCTCTTGGGTATCCCCTTGAGCCATCAGATAGCTTTGGGGATGATAACCCTGCAAGGCATTTTGATACTCTGTTGTATCTAGCTTTTCAGTACCCACAATGTCAGAGGAGTAAAGCTAGGCATGTGAGGTCAGGGCATTCGAGGCTGGGGTTCTTGGGGCAGTATGTTCTCGAATTGGCTATGTGCGAGTTTTTCTTGCAGAGGTATCCGAGGGAATCACCCGGTCCAATGCGGGAGAGAGTGTATGCTATGATTGGGAAGAGATTTCTGCCTAAATGGATCAGAGCTGCTAGCTTGCAGAATCTGATTTTTCCCTATGATAACATGGATAAGTTGAAAAGAAAGGAAAGAGAGCCTCCCGTGAAGTAAGCATGTGATCTTGCTTCTCGTATTGTTTTGACCATTTATGTTACTTCGAGTGCTTATTTAGCTATTACAAATTCAGGAATCAATACACGTGTACTTCAACAGTTAAGTTATTGGTATATAGGGCTGAAATTTTACTGGCCTGAGGGCTTCTCATAGGAATGATGGATCATTTTGTTGTCATTTCTCATGAATTATGGTATTATCCTCGGCATGCAAAGTAAGCCTCCTAAATTTTGTGAAAGACGAGTTCATATTGATTATTAGTTAAAAACCCACTTTTCATCAGTTGCCAAAAGTTGCTTCCATATGCTCCATAGCAAATTGCTCCTCTATAGGAAAATCCTATCAACTCTTAAACCAAGGAAAGAAGGAATTGGTTAAAAGGAAAGGATGGTGAAGTTGGATATCTGGAAGGTGAATCCTATTAATTGTTGGAGAAAGGAAAGAAAATTATGGGGGAGAAAGAGACTATAAAGGAGGATTTTTGCTTTTGGATTGTCATATTATTGCTTATTGTGTCAGTCCTACTGTCATGGGTAAATGCAAAAGATTTAATGGCAACAGGAAGTTGACAATTGTCATGTGTTGATGTATGATTGGATTACTTTGGTTCAGAGGTAGCTGACTCTAATTTGAGGACCCTATATATCTCTGTTTTATGATGTGAGCATATGCGCCTTATGAAGGTCCTTGAGTTGTGGCTAGAATACTTGGTTATCCTCTCTCAGTTTGACTGATTTAGCATGGATAATAGTTCACTTTGTTCTATTAGGACATTGCTGGCAAATATTTCTATGAGTTTGCACCCTTTAATGAACTCGTCTGTTGTTTTCTATAGTATCCAATGGTGAATAAATTATTTCAGTAATTGACATGCACTTATAAATTTCTCATGGCAGATCTGTATTTTGGGCTTTGTTTGGTGCAATCTACTTGTGCTTTGGCATGCCAGAGGTTTATCGTGTTCTTTTTGAAGTATTTGGAATGGATCCCGAGGCTGAAGATTGCCAGCCTAAACTTAGGAGAACACTTGAAGACGTTGACTATGTCTCTGTAGAATTTGAAGGCAGAAAACTAAGCTGGCAAGATGTTGCTGCGTATAAGGTAAGCTTCATCTATGTGTTCTATGCTCTTGTCACAACATAGAAAGCAGCAAATAGCCTGAGCATTTTTCCTGATGTTATGATATGAGACACTTGTGCAATATTCAAGTTATCTCTAGACTAATTTTTGAGTGTCCTTCTGACCTTGAAAGTATTGATCCCATTTGAAGAGAATAACTAAAATACAGGCTTTTATGCAAGTACATTTTTGGCTGAAATTTTTATGTGCTGTGGATAAATATATTCATTCGACCACAATTCCCCACTGATGATTGGTTTCATCACTGCCTCTTAGCCTGGTTTGGATTCTTATAGCAATTCACTCATTACATTCAACAAATATGGAAGGAAATATGTATTTCCCTTCTGTTATATTAAATTCCCTTATTTGTTGTTCAGCGTTCATTTGATCTCACAAACATATGATACTAAAATTCTTCTGAAAGAGAGGGGCCTACTGCCCATATGATGTTTACTGCATAAACTGTAGTAAATTAGGGAGGATGCTACTTCATGTGTCTTCTCCATGTCAAAATGTCCAGCATTTTAAAAATTTTTACAACAGCTCAGATAAAGGTTGTGAACCATCTTTGAAGCTTGAAAAGGGTTTACCTTTTTACTAGTTAGGATAAGTGAATTGATTTTCATTTCCAAATTTTTGGTTAAGGTGGAGCTAATCGTTTCTGATTCTATTATTATCATACCATTACTGTTTTAAAGATATTTGCATAAATTCTGTTGGGCTGTAAAATGATGTTCAATCTGTATGATACAGCCACCAGAAGACGCTCTATTTGCACATCCAAGGCTTTTCAGGGCATGTGTTCCACCTGGTATGCATCGGTTCCGTGGCAATATATGGGATTATGATAGTAGGCCACAAGTCATGCAAATACTGGGGTATCCTTTGACAATGCCTGACAGGATTCCTGAAATCACTGAAGCCAGGAATATAGAACTTGGACTTGGTTTACAGGTACTGGCTATGAAGGGCTTTTTTCCCCCCTCAATCATAGCATGCTCTGTATAAGGGTTTCTGGGTAACTTGGGTTGGCTTAAGTGGTACATCTGTAACCTTTTGGTTTCCCCCCTCTCCCCCCCCCCAAAAAAAACCACCACAAAAAAAAGTGAAAAGATTTGGCTGATATTGGATACATGAGTATCATTTTCTGCAAAAGATCACTACATACAAGCTCATTTACCTCCTTTCATGAACAAAACTGTATTCCAAATATAGCCTCCTTGAAGATAATGCCTCCACCCCTTCTGAAAGAATGATTCATTTCTGAAAGATCAGTAAATACAAGCTCATTTTCCTGCTGTTGTGAACAGATCTGTAGGCTAAATATAACCTCATTGAAGACAATGCCTCCACCTTTTCTGAAAGAAAGAATATTTTCTGAATATTTGAATAACCTTCAAATCAAAACCTTTTTGCTATTGTGCAAACTCAATATCAGCAGTAATCTTAGAATTGTCTATGCTATGCGTGCATCAGACAGCTTAAGACCATGCATTTCCAGTTTTCTTGTGTGTTTTTTGAAACTGCACTTGAAGCAGATTCTAAACAAAGCATTTGCCTCTTTTTTGGTCTTTAAAGGATATTTTCTTTTAATACATTTATGCAGCTTGCTTTCTTGCACCCCTCGAAATACAAGTTCGAGCATCCACGGTTCTGCTTTGAGAGGCTAGAATATGTTGGCCAAAAGATACAGGTAGATTATATCTTCCATCATGTGACAGTGTGCAGCCCATCTCTCTTGGAGTTCGGTTGGATTTTTCCCCCCCTCTCAATTTGTTAATTAGTTTTATTGCTTGGAGTTCATGCTTTAGGATGGGAAAGAGTGGAATGAGAGCTCAATGTTTACAAATTCACTATGCACTCCAAATATGTCCTGCAGGATCTTGTAATGGCTGAGAAGCTGCTGATGAAACATCTGGATGCTCCTGGGGGATGGATACAAGAGAAGCACCGACGACTCCTGATGAACAAGTTCTGTGGTAGGTACTTGAGAGAGAAGTATCTCCACCGTTTCATCATTTATAGTGAACAGGTTCAAGATGCTTATGAACAAAATAGAAGGCTGAGAAATCCAGCTACTACATCTGTTCAACAAGCCATCCACGGGCTTTCATATGCTGTCTATGGGAAGCCCGATGTTCGACGCCTGATGTTTGAGGTTTTTGACTTTGAGCAGATCCAACCAAAACCCGTAGGAAACTTGTGAAATTGACCGAAAAGACTGTAACATGTCAGTTACAATGTTTAATTTTCCATCCAAAAGTTGGCCGGTGAAATCACGAGAATAAACACATTGTGTACACATATTCAGTTTCAGCATCAACTCAGATTAGCTAGTGCCACGAGCTTTTGGATGCATTTGCTTGAGAAAAACATTCGTCTGGTTGTCAGATGCGTGAAAATTGGAGGTTCTGCTTATGAGACAATGTAATCATGGAGGGCTGGCAGATGGAAATTCCGCTGTTAAAAAGTGCAAATCCACCATAGAATGCCACGGTAGAACATTTGAACGGGGAAGTGGTAAGAAGCCTACTGCTAACTTCTTTGCATGAAGGGTTTCGGTCCCAGTGGGCAGTCCTTTGAAGCAGCAACAGATTTTTTGGACCTATGCGAGGTTGTATATGTAATGCAAATATGGTGGTAGTTTTCTGAAGTGTATGGAATGATGTTTCTCTGCTACCATATACACATTCAACCCCCTAACGTGTAATATCCATTTCTTTCCATTAACGCCAACCTGACTGAATTTGTTGTATATGGTTATGCTATGGTGCTTGATTCATCAACTAGCCAATGGAATGCGTATCAAAAGACATCATGCTTCACAATTCCATTAACAGCGGATATTGCCATTAGTCCCAATAGAAGAAAAAATTGAAAGAGGAAAAAGAAAACAAATTGTGATTGGCGCTTGATGTGGAGGGCAATTTATGTGAAGCAACCATTCGTTATCACTAGGAACAGCCCATCATATCAAAGGTTTTGCAATGTAAAAAGTAATAGAAAAATTCACATGGTGGTTTCATTGTCTATTATATTATTGACAGAGAGATTTTGGCATTCTTGAGGCAAATAAGATACTAAAATTCAAGTTAATATCATTCTTCACGCTATCACTAGTTTTGAATTCAATGCTTGCTTAAGCTCATGAATTTAGTTGAACTTGAGCTTGATCGGGCCATGACCCAAATTTGTGTAATGCTCAAGTTTTTTTTTTTTTTTTTTTTTAATGCTCAAGTTTGATCAAGCTAAAGTCAAATTTCTGTAATTTAATATTCATTTGAGATCAAATTTGTATTGTTTATGTATTTGAATAGGAGATTATTTGGAATAGTCGTATTTTTCTAAAAAAAAATTAATGTAGCACACTATTTTTTTTTTTAATGTGATGTATATATGTTAAAAAGATAGATGAGAAGATAAAAAAGTTGTTGAAAATGTATTTATGATATAATAAAAAATGCAAATAAATCACTATCCAAACGCACTTGAACATTCAAAACTACTTAGTAGTAATCAGTGAGATCGACCAAGTGGCTACATGAGGGCTCTTAGTGCCCTTTTTTGAATCTTTTTTTTTTTTTTGAGTTTTTCTAACGAGTATTCTTAAAATATCCAGTAACACACCTAGTATTCATTTAAACCATCATATATATCCACGCATATTAATGATTATTATCTTTTCTTGTATTTATATACTTTTTTTATTTAATTTTGTTTATCCTCTCTTAAATTTTTTTACTTTTCTTAATTAATCTTATATTTAAAAAAAATAACACTTGAAAAACAAACGATATTTTTTGTTATTACAAATACAAAATTAGAATCTTAAATCTAAAAGCAAACAGGAAGATAATAATTCAAAATAGGGTAAATTAATCAAATACGTACAGAGCCCGTACTAGAACCTTTAAATGGTAGATGGTCCATTTTATCACCGACCATGACCCATGTGAAGATATTTTTTTTTCATTCCACAGCAAACAGAACAAAACCAGCTTCCAAATGCCCCACCACCCATCAGGCCATCAGCTCCCCAACTCCTCCGGCTACCTCTGACCCATCTCGATTTTGGTTTCTAATGGTTGTCTAGGGGCAAGAAATCACATGAACCATGTGCTCAACCACTCCAAATCCCTAAACCTTCTTCGCGTCTTGCTAGTGTCTGCCGTGCTCGTGGTCTCCCGTGCACCCCTTGCACACCCTCCTTGTCTGCGCTGCCCCTTTCCGGCCAACTCCACAGCTCACGCCATCTTATCAGCAGCCGACGCCCTTAATAAGATTGATATCGACTTCTTTGAATCATCAAGGATCTGCAGCTCAGCTATTATGTCCAAATCCCGAGTCTACGCCGACATTAATGTTCTTCGCCCTAGAGAATACTGGGATTACGAGTCTCTCACTGTTCAGTGGGGGTAATTTTTACGTTCATTCCGTTCTTAATCAATTCAACCTAATGCTCCTTTTTTTTTTTGCTAATTAGTACAATTATGCTAAATTTATTTTCCCCCAAATCTTGGTGTTAGTCCAATTTAGTCATATGATTGATTAGGATTGTTAATTGTGATGGTTATTTGTCATGATTATATTGCGTGTTTAAGGATTTTGATTAGGGCACAAAGATGAGTTATTTGCAATTTTGAATTGGTGAATGCATTGGGTTGCTAATTATAATTTTCTGCGTAAAATTGGGGAATGGTATGAAACTATGACAGATGCCGCACGAATACCCTGCATGTGAAGTTGAATTAGTGACAGCATTATGGTTTTCTGAAAAAGATGAGCTTTTTTTATGCGGTTTTAACTGTCTTTGTACTATTCTGCCAGTGATCAAGATGACTATGAAGTTGTTCGGAAAGTTGGGAGGGGAAAATACAGTGAAGTTTTTGAGGGGATAAACGTCAACAGCAATGAGCGGTGCGTAATTAAGATCCTGAAGCCTGTGAAGAAGAAAAAGGTGAGATTTTTAATTTTAGCTTGCTTTTGAGGCTGGTTAATAGAAATGATTGGATACGATAGTCAGTCTTGGTTCACCTCTAAAACAATCAGGCACTACACGACCAACATTGGTTTCATGAATGATTGGTTGTCTTCTTGTTGTGAATGCAATCTGAAGGTCAAAACGAATTTAGTACTAGTAATGTTAGTTTTGCATGAGTTGAGTAGTGTTGCACTGTGCACTGTGTAAATCCCTGTATGGCAGTGTTGCAAAATGTTATTTGTAGACACATCCTTCTCCTGTTGCTTATTCATCATCATGGGGTTAGCTTCAACCCTTACGGGTACCTGTTCTAAAGCAAGTGACTGAGACGATAGTTTTCAATTATGCAATTTTGGGAGAATCCAGGTCTTCTTCCGCCCTGATTAGAGTCTATCCTTCTATTATAATAATATAAAGTAAAGATGTCGCTTTCTCTTAGTTGTATACTGCTGAAGCCTTTTTCCAGAGTGATTGCTCAGCTATAGGAGTAGCATAGGCTTAAGGTCAGTCTGAAATTGCTATCTTTCCCCCCCAATTTGTGGACGAACGAAAAGCCTTTTAATGACTTAGTTCTTCCATAAGTGGTTCTCTTGGCACGCTATGAATCTTAGCATATATGAAAAAGAAGTATTCCTTTTTCCCTCAATCTCTGAAAGAGATGGGACTTATCATACAGTGTGAAGGAATCTGTCTTTGCTTTATTATTGATGGTTTCTTGATTTACCAATGCTAAAACACACACTTTGTTTTTTAATTTGTTGTCTGTGGTCATGTGGTGCAGATAAAGAGAGAGATCAAGATTCTGCAGAATCTTTGTGGGGGACCAAATATTGTCAAGCTACTGGATATCGTTAGAGATCAGCACTCAAAAACTCCTAGCTTGATTTTTGAGTATGTCAACAGTACAGATTTTAAGGTTTTGTATCCAACATTGACAGATTACGACATACGATACTACATTTATGAGCTGCTAAAGGTAATAGTCTCATTCTCAGCTACCAGTTTCTTCTGATGTTTTGACATGAAATTATTTCATTTAAGAGGCATGGGACAAAGCAAACATCATCTGTTGGAGATTGTTTAAAATATTCTTGAAATTGTAAAAGGGACATTGAAAACTTCCAGCATCAAACTTTTTCCAGTAAAAATCAACTAAAACATGCTTAGGATGGAGTGCCCTCTTAATTAAGTTTGATCTCTCTCTCTCTCTCTCTCTCTCTCTCTCTCAAGCTCATACCTTTTCGCACACTTTTACTGGGAAATTGTTTCTCTTATCACAAGAATATGCACAACAGAGGCCAAGCTTGTGGCTATGATTGAATGAATTGGGGGTATTGGTGATTGGTGCACTATTAGGCACTAGGTTTCGTGGTCACTTGCTGGATAAGGTACGAATTTGAAAATTGACAAGAGTGAGAATAGGGGTGTGGAGGTATAGTTTTGTGTCAAAAAGTGACTTAGTTGTCTGGATGTCACACTTCTTAACCTCACTTCCCTCAAATATTCTGCTCTATGGAAAACACCTATCTTAAGATGTTTTCAACTAAGCTGTGTCTTTCAGTGTTAAGCAATTGTGGATAGATAGAATGTTTTTAAGACAGGCATGATTACTTACCTTGTCTCATGTCTGTTAGTTGCTTTAACCTATGTTGATAAACATTATGGGACTCTTTTCATGTCTGAGATAAGGGTATTTTGGTTTTCCTGTATGCTTTTCTAGGTTCAGCCACCCCCCAACCCCCTGGGGGGGAGGATAAAGTTTTTTTTTTTTTCAACCTTTTTGGGCTAAAATTTTGCATTAAGGGGAAGATGATTAATTGAGTATCTTCTCCAAGTTGTAACTGCTATTTTTTTTTTTAATTTAAGATTTGCATAAAGTGGCTTATTCTCTTGCAATCGATATTCAGGCATTGGATTACTGTCATTCACAAGGAATAATGCATAGGGATGTGAAGCCTCATAATGTTATGATAGACCATGAGTTGCGCAAACTTCGTTTGATAGACTGGGGCCTCGCGGAGTTTTATCACCCTGGCAAGGAGTATAACGTTCGTGTGGCTTCAAGGTACGAGCTAATTAGTTCCTTTCAAGAGTAAGAGCGCACATAAATATGTTAAAAGGGTTAAGTTTTCTTAATGTAGGTAACCCTTGAGTGCTAATCTGGCTCAAGGATGAGTAAGAAATGCAAGGAATCCTTTTAACCCTTGATCGAAGAAGAAAAATAGTTTTATTTTTTTTAATTATTTTTTTGGATCAGTTCCTTTTTTAGTTGTGTCAGTCTTTCACATGACTTCAACAAAGCCTTAACCTTTTGTGTTGGGAAATCTTTTTGAAATAATTAAAATGTGAAAGTCGTTGAGCGGAAAGGTTAAGAGTCTTTTTTCTTGTTAGTCAGATACTTCAAGGGGCCTGAACTTCTTGTTGATTTGCAAGATTATGACTATTCTCTGGATATGTGGAGCCTTGGTTGCATGTTTGCTGGAATGGTGAGAACTTTATAGCCTAACTAATTCCACATTTTTATGATTTTGAAGGAATTCTTTCTATTCCACTTTGCTTTCTTTGTCTAGGATAAAATGTTATTCGCGTGAAGGTATTCTTTTTTGGGGTGCAGAGTTTTGTGTGAAGAATGGGCATTATAATGTGTAGTTAGAACTTTTTGGCGCTCCCCCTTTATGTATAATCACACTTGTTTGTTTTCTTTCTAGATTTTTCGTAAGGAACCTTTCTTTTATGGTCATGACAACCAGGATCAGCTTGTGAAAATTGCAAAGGTAATCAGCTCTTTGTGTTGCATGCACAAATAATTTAAAGCTCTTAAATTATGGTCTTGTTTGGCAAATGAGTTTTTTGAGTGTTTGTTTAAAATTTTACTGTAGCTTACTGTAGAAGGTGTAGGAAAAATTTTTAAGCCGGAAAACTTTTTTTTTTCCTCTATTTCTTTTTTTTTAAAAAAACTTTGAGAAGTTTTTCTTCTCTTTTAAGATGGAAAACTTTTCTTTTTCTTCTCTTTCTTTTTAAGTTGTACTTTAAAATTTTTGAGAAGTTTTTAAAGATTACTGTAGCTAAAGTTGTTAAAAAACTTGTAGGAGACAAACTTGGCCAATTACTCCTTTGCAAACAGGCCCTATGTTTTTTTTTCTTTCGGTTTTTTGGGGTGGGGGTGGCATTTTCGTAGTTCACTGAGAAATTTGACATACCAAAGTAATTGTTTGCTGTAATTAATCTGTTGCTGGTTGTAAATTGTTGTTTCAGGTTCTTGGAACAGATGAATTAAATGCATATTTGCATAAATATCATCTAGAACTTGATCCCCAACTTGAAACTCTTGTTGGGAGGTATATCAAACACTTCCTCCTCTCTTTTTTTGCCCTCCATTTTTTTCCTTTTGGTGTCTGTGTGTGTCCTCCTTTCCCTTTTGCTATACTGCTACTGGTTTTTGCCCAATGTGTGCTTGCCTCTTGTGGAGCTGCAGATTGGAAGCAACCTTCCCTTCGCTGGCAATGAACAGTTTCTCAGCTACTTTTCATTGTTCTCCTACTCGCAGTCTGATCTTTTTTTGTAGCCTATTGATAATGCTATATAAGTTATGAAAATGTCTAGAACTGACAAACTTCTAAGCAATTAATCATGCTATATAAGTAAAACATCTTTTGGTCCACTGGTTCCCAGCTCTTCCAGATATGTAGCTTTCCTTACTGGTTATGATATGATTTTACTATTGTGTGATGATTGGTCATCTGCATTCACTGTTGATAGACACAGCAGGAAGCCCTGGTCAAAATTTATCAATGCAGATAATCAGCATCTAGTTTCACCTGAGGTCTTTCCTGAACACCCTTTGAAATGATAAAGCGGCTTGATATTATACTCAGAATTATTATCGTTTTCTATGTTAACTAAATCGAATTACTATGTTTGCAGGCTATTGATTTTCTTGACAAGCTTCTTCGCTACGATCATCAAGACAGGCTTACGGCAAGAGAAGCAATGGTAATTCTTAATGGCCTCGTGATTGGACGGTTCATTCCTTGTCGATGTCCACGTCTTTCTGTAACAGATTCATATTTCCTCCTGGATATATTTATTTGCGTTATTGTGAAAAAGTTCAGTGTTGTTTGGTTTTTCAAGGAAACTGAATTATAAGCAAAAGTTATTGTGAACATTCATTAAGTTTTAAAATTTTCACGTACCTTTCTAGTTGTCTTAGCTTTTAACGTCATGTAGAATTGTTTCATTTTAGAACAATCATTCAGCATTGAGGTAAATTGAAATTCGGTTGCTCTCACATTCTTATCCATTTTTTTTTTAAACCTTATCCAAGGGTAGAATGTTAGTTAAGCTATTCCTTTGGCAAGGCATTCCTCTGCCAAACTAAAATGTAAACACCTTTTTCTTACTATTTTCAGGCCCATCCATATTTCTTGCAAGTAAGGGCTGCAGAAAGTAGCAGGCTGCGACCACAGTAGACTGACTGGTCACCACTGGTGTGTTATCAAAAATAGGAGCAGGTGCATGAAGAACGATGGCACATATCGTCTATAAGAAACGAATATCTGGAATTGGTGCAGTTGGATTAGATTGGACTGGATAATTTGTGTGACCATACGGGTTTTGTATCAATTAGTCGACATTTGTATTTGTACCAGATAGACATTGATTGAAATGTAACATACCTTTCTTCATCAGAGACTCAAAAGGCCTATATCTGGTGGAATGAAGATTTGCTTTGACATGCGGTTAAATGATATATTTCACCCATGCGGTTAAATAATCTTAAGATTTGCTTTGACATGACAGTGGATTGTTTTATAGCTGCCTGCTCCAAGCTTTGTAACGAGTCGTAAAAAGATTCAAATGACTTGGGAGTTGCTTTGAAGGTTTTATTGCTAATAGAAGAGTCGCTGGTGGTAAAAGCTCAGTTGCAGCTGCAGGAATCTGATTTCCCCCGAGTTGATGATCTTTATTCAGATGCCGGACGCAGCTGTATCTGCAGTGTCGGTATTATCGTCAACTGATGATGGTAGCCCCTTGATCCGTCAAAATCCAACGCCAACTTTTAACAGATCCTTGTAAACTCATCCCCGCAGTTTGATAAAATGAAAGTGAAAGTTCATAATGATTGCTGTTGGATCCTTCGATAGGTCATAGCTATTTTAACCGTTCCAATGGCTCATGCTGTTTTGCGAGGCACGCATGGCATTTAAAACAATTATTAAAGTTAAATTTGGACTACAAATTGTAAAATTCGGCCAATCCACCTACAGGAATGGTTGCTTTGCATTCTCATCTTGCGCAGCAAACTCAACTATTTGTCCGCAGTCCGGATCAGCGCTCACCACACTCGTCCCATTGCCATCACATTACGTGCGAGCATTAATTCTCCTAGAGCGTTCCCGTCAACTTCCTGTCCTTGGAACCACAATGGGAAACAGCGGAAGCCCGAAGTAGACCCTGTTGTTTTGAACTTAGTCGAAGCCCTAACTATTTCGTCAATATTATATATCTATGGTTCATTTGGGACTAAATGTAAAGATCCAGTGCACGGTCAACAGGAAGGTTAATAAATCTACATCAAGAACTAAGCCATCATGCAATAAGTTGACATCTAAGCCACCACTTTACCATGTAATCAGGTAATTACCCTAGGTGGTTTCTCTGTTATTGGTCACTGGAATAATTACCTCACTGAATCTTTTTCATCAAATGTTTAGGGATCTAAAGGAGAGGCAAATCCATAATTTCCACCACCTCCAGCTTAATTACCGATAGAGAGAGTTTTTACGAAAGAAACATGACACCTTTTAAACATTTATGTAAAACAGCCCATAACCATCCAATCAGGTTATATGAGGTCTTACAATCAATCATACAAAAGATGAAGCATTACACACTTTTACATATAAACTATAGATGTTGAAGGCAGTTTAAAGTTGCAGGCAACAGCCTATATCCTTTTCCTCAACGAAAGAATTTGAACCAGACACTACTTCATTTTTTGAGATGTGGAAAGCAAGCATAAACATCAGCTTTTGGGTGCTTGGCTTCCGCATGCTCCCGACACTTCACCTCCGATGTGGTACACATGAAAGTTTGCATACACACCTTGCACTGGATTCAAAATTTAGAAAGAATTAGTTGTGATAAAATATATTTATATCACCGCAAAATATGTTGACACAAACTATAATAGATAATATATGCTATATGCTATAAGAAATGAAAACATTTGCTTTAGCAAAAAAGATATGTTCCTTTGTGAAAGACGTCATAGAAATATATACACACACACATATATATTGTGTGAGTATGTAGGTATGTATATATGTACATATCAATACTCAAAAACCAGCTTCGCAAACATGATGAGGTCCTCTTTTGTAAATTGTAATGGGACAATGCAAATGCTCTGGCATAAGTAGAAACATGTCAAAGGCTTCGCATATGAAGACAAAGCCCGATCGCAAAGTACCTCCAACTTCAAACGTAACACCAGGCTGAAGTGAAATGTGCAACTAAAGACTTGCTGCTTATCATAAGTAAATTTCCACATTTGTGGGTGGCTTAAATCCCTCCACTACAATGACATGAGAAACTGAAAAAAAAACAAAAAATAGAGAGCAATGGAAGGATGGAAGGTGGAAGAATAGGACAATGGAAAACTACCCAAAAAAAAAAAAGATCATTTCCACCTCATTAAGGCTAAGTTGTACCAACAATCTTTTCAACATTGAAGAATAAATTGTGCAATAAACCAGCATGTTTGTGTTTCAGCTCCAACCAGTCACTACAAATTATTCTCCTGCATATCGTAGTATGTTGCAGTTTTACAGTGGGGATACGAACCCAGTCAAGACTAAACCTTCTTCTTCCTTTTCTACTTTTTTTTTTCCCGTTTCTTGTAACGAAGATAAATCCCGTATATCTCAATGAACTGATTTGCAAATAATTCAACTGACAATTATCAGGCGGGGGCATGTTTGAATAACATCACATAGTATCCTTTTGTGTCTTCAAACATATCTGTTTGATCCAAAGATAAGTCCTTCCATGAAGCCTTAGGCACTTTCTTTCCATAAATATACACATAGCATTAGAAACCAACCTAGCTGAATAAAATGGAAGTCCTTGAAGGCTAGGAGACTTTCTTTGAATTACCATATAGCGTCGAGGCCCAACCTAAACTTCATTCACGTAATGCAACACTATTCCATGATGGACAACTACAGAGAATCAACTAACAAAACAATGCACTTACTGAATATTATGCCTATTACCTACTGAGGCCTCCCCAACCCCCACTCCAAAAAAAAAGAAAGGTAATCCCCACCAGCTGTGAAAAGGCTCCAGACACCTTCAATTAGATCAAATATTTCTCTTTTCAAGTAAAAAGTAGTAGTAACTAGTAACTAGTCAGTAAATTCTAAGCGCATTTCTGTTCAGTAGCAACTGTTGGAAAGAAAAAATACCTGGATATTCATCGCTTTTTTGTTGGTTTCCAGCTGACTTCCTGCCAATGCCGTAGAATTGCGTGGATTAACAAACAGCTAATAATCCAAAATTGGAAACATTAAAAAGAAGCCGTAAAACCCTCCGGAACTATCTAGGTGATCTGTGCAGAATTGAGCTTGGACGAAATTAAATGGAAAAACCTGAACTGATTATCTCATATTCCATTATTTTCGGCGACAGAAATAAGTTGATAAACCAAAATGAGCATTAAAAAAAGAAAAGAAAAGAAAAAGATACCACCTTTGGGGCCTTTCATTTTTTCCAAGTTCTTCTCGCGAGCCATCTTGGACTTTTGACCGTTGCCGCCACCCATTCTTCGATTGTAGTAATCGTCTGAACCGTGGAAAAGGATAAGTAGAGGAAACTAAAATGTCCTTCCTCTGAAAATTTATTGAGTTTGATCCGAAATTACAGTGCAGAAGACAGACGCAGCGGCGGACTCCTATCAATTATTATGCGACAGCCGGACAAAAGCGCCACCATACACCGTCGACTTCAACTCGGCAAAACTCGGATCACTTGTACCTGTAATATACACATATATACATACAGAGGTAATATTCACCTTTTGAGGAGGGCAGTAATGAAATTTGGCTTTTCTTTTCCATTTGCCCTTTCCTTTGGAGAGACAGGAATTATTTTTTTTTAGCATACAATTGCCACGCTAGATTTGTTACTATTTAGAGAAGGATAAGAATGTATATAAGGTTAGATACATGTCATGTGTATACAGCTAGAGGTACTTGAGCTGTGCTTTGGGCCCTAGAAATTTAGTCAAACACATAACATCAAATTATTTTGGCACATGATAAATCAATAGAAATATAGAAGAAAATTGGGCCTCAAAACAATTAAAATTAACAAATGTTATTTGAACTCTCATTTTTGTTAATCACATTTTCACTATTATTTTTATCATATAGTTTTTATTTATTGTAGGAATACAATTAATAAAATATGGAGTATAAATAAAATTTCCCTCAAAATTTGTTGTGAAGAGAAATTCCATCTATGAAGTTAATACCCCTATTTATTGTGATTTGAATAAATATTTTTGAACTATTATTATGATAATACCCACAAAAGAGAGAAAATCAATACACTACAAGTGCATTGCTGTATTAATTAGCAGCATAGTCTTAGTTGTAACTAAATCAAAAGCAGTCATAATGCTTCTAGTATTTTAATAATGAGAAAAAGTTTAGAAAGCCACTAAGACATGTCACAATCTTCAACATCAATATAACTTACTCTAAAGTTTCACATTTTTCTTTCTTTATTTATTTAAATCCCGTTTAAAGGTGACAACATTATCCTGCAGCTCCAAAATATAAATAGCAAGGTTAGATAAAAAATATGAATTGCTACGTTTCCAGATCTACATATACAAATTAGAATTGAACCATTTTTTTATTGCAAAAACATCTTCCTAATCAAAATTTAATTTTCTAACAATTTTTAATTGTGACTTTTACCACCAACTACAATTTTTATATGCCAACCCAATTGATACTACAGAACCTGAATAATTAAAAAACAAACAAAAATTAACGTTAGTTTAAATATATACAAAATCTTATTGAACACAGAGGTAGAAGAATGCCTAACTAGATTTATCTTGGTGAAAGCATCACATGATATATCTTTTCTCTTTAAAAAATACACAAAATTGTAGATAATTACAAAATGTAACCAAAAGAAAAAGAAAAAGAAAAACAATGTGAAGTAAGAAATCAAATCATGGGAGTAGAAAAGAAAAGAAAGAATTATTGTTCTATTCTTCATAGAAAATGATCATTGGTATAAAATGAATTCTAAGATCTTTTTACATATTTTAATATTTCACCTTTTATCCATGAAAAATACCAAATAATAGCATCATCCTATAAATTTAACAAACAAATGCCAGTTGACTATAACATTATGATCGAAGAATAGAGCAAATATGAGAGATTAGACATGAAGAAAAAAAAGGAAGAAAAGAAAATGTAAAATGGGATAAAAAAATAATAAAAACTTCTCTTTGTTAAGTAGCTAATCATCTCGACGAAAAAAAAAGAACATGGCAACAATTTTAGTTAGATTAGTTTTAAAAAATAAAAAATAACAGCACTTGCCGCAAGAAGAAGAAGAAGCGACACAGTTGATTTTCTGAAGGAGAAAAAATATTTTAATTATTTTGGCCCAATTGAATCAAAAAAGGGAAGGAAAAGTTTAGCTAAAATGACCAAGAATCCACTTGTCAAAAATATGTGCAATACATGTGTAAAAAAGATGGGGTGCTATAGTAACTTGGCTCAGAGAAAAAATATTTTAATTATTTTGGCCCAAGGAAAAGTTTAGCTAAAATGACCAAGAATCCACTTGTCAAAAATATGTGCAATACATGTGTAAAAAAGATGGGATGCTATAGTAACTTGGCTCAGAGAAAAAATATTTTAATTATTTTGGCCCAATTGAATCAAAAAAGGAAATGAAAAGTTTAGCTAAAATGACCAAGAATCCACTTGTCAAAAATATGTGCAATACATGTGTCAAAAAGATGGGGTGCTATAGTAACTTGGCTTTTTTCTTATATAATAGGTAGAAATTATATATATATATATCTTATTATTTCACGCTCATGAATCAAAATATAAAAGATTAATTCTTTAAATAATTTTTCTAAGTTCACGCGCTACTAGTTACTAACTAATAATGAATTACACGTGGACGTATGACAAATAATTATGGGATAATTTCACAAACTTCCTAACAATTACAGAGAGCTACCCTTAAGTTTTAAAAATTACATACACCTCTCCTATTTTTACTATTTAGTAACAATATAGATTTTCTCACAAAAATCCTAAATTACCCTTTTGTACAAAATTAAAAAAGAAAAATATAGTATACTTAATCATTTTCTTCCATACTTTGTACAAATCAACGAGTCTAATTCTTAACAACCATCCAACCATAAGTTCTAAACCAAATAATCGTCCAAAAGATCCCAAATTACATATACATTATTAATATTTGCCATGTAAAAAAAACACACACACACACATACAAAAACCCCATTGACAACCAATTTTATACTCAAAAATTAAATATTAATGCTCAAATACTTTTCAATACAATATAATCTGACCTATAACCACCATTACAACTCTTTTATGATCTTAAAAATATTAATATCTCAAAAGTAAAGAACAAATTATACCTCTACAATAAAATCATAATAACAAATTTCTAATCCAATGAAAGAAATTCTTATGTAATTATTGACATTTTATAAAAAAATTTCTTGACAGCAAATAAAATATGACAAATTCCATATCTTTAGTTTTTTTTTCCTATTTCAATCATCAATTTCATAATTTATTTTTCTTTTACTGCGTGTCTTTTCATGTCTTTCTAGTTTGACACATAATTTGCTTTCTCTGTTGATTTTGTAATTTCAATTTGCTGATATCCACAAAACTAAAGGTAATAAAAATAGGTTATATTAACTAGAAAAGAGAGGAGCGAAAATAGAAAAGAGATAGAAAAATAGATTTTTTTGGATTTTATAAATTATTGCCTTAAATTTAAAATTGTCTACCAAATGGATGGCATTATAGGCATTTTATCGTGCTAAGGAAGGTAAGTGTAATTTTTTAAACCTGAGGAGGAGTCAAGCGAAATTATCAAAAACTTCAAGGGAGGTTTTTAAAATTATCCCGACAATTATTGCATCCATATGCTTATGAGTGCTAAAATAATTCGGGGGACAAAAGGATGCATGGCTTTTGTTCTTGAGGGCCTAACAATCACTTTCATTTTAGAGTAAATTTTTTTATACATTGTTAGTGTATTTTTTTTTTTACACTAACATATTTTTATTATTATTACATAATATAAATTTAAATTTGAAATGTAAATGATACATATGTGTGACATGCATGCATAACTACTACTACACTGCCAATATATAAAAACAGACAGAGATGTAAGAGAATAAATCCAAAAAGATATATAGAAAAAAGTACAATTTTAATATCCAAAGTTTGACATATCAGCAATCTTAGTTGCTAAAGTTTAGGCCAAGGTAATTTTGGTCTCTAATATTTCAGATTTGAAGCATATTTAGGGCAATTCACAAGGTTATTTCCTTCCCACATATTAAAATGGTCATCATAATCACGTGATCCTTGTCTAAAACAAAAAATAAAAAAATTGTGATACTAAAAATTAATTACTTACATAACCACACGTGTTTAACTTTAAAAAAGTGAAGTTACTAAAAACACAAAGATGTACATTATGACATACCAAAATTAGTCTCAATATAGATCTCATTTCTTTTCCCCTTATCCTTTAAAAGAAAATATAAGGCCATAATTTCTAGCAAGGGTCACGTGGTCTTATGTGACTCCATCTCTATGATAATTGAATAAAATCATTCAATGATCCTAAACTTGCTTCAAATTAGAAATATTAAGGACTAGATTTGCCTCACGCAAACTTCGAAATTGAAATAGCTCTCGAGTAGGGGTGGCAATGGGGCGGGGAACACCTCCCCCAACCCCTGCCCTGTTGCATTTTAATTCCCCCCGCCCCGCTTTCCTCGCGGGCACCCGTGGGGTTAAAAAATTTTATTATATAATTTCATTATAATTAAATTTGAGCAAATAATCAAGTACTAAAATATTAACACATCACCAAATTATTATTCATTGTAACTTCACAATTGAAACTCATAAAAATAATTAAATAAAGGTTATTTGAATACAATCTAATATGATAAAACAAATATAACTAAAATAATCAAGTTTTTACTTTTGATACAAATACAATCACTAAATTATTATTGTGTTTTTTTAGAAAAAAGTGTTATTGTATTAAGTGTAGTTAGGAATTTAACATAAATGTATTAATAAATTTAGTATAAATAATTAATAATTTTTATTAATAGATATGTATAATTAGTAGTATAATTGATAATATCATTATATATATAATTATGTACATATATATATTTTTTCAAACGGGTTGCGGGGCGGGTAACCCCCGCGGGACGGGTGCCCGCCCCGTTGCCATCCCTACTCTTGAGCCAAACTTTGGGACCAAAATTATATTTTTCCTAAAGATATATTCTTCATAATCACAACTCTAGTCGTCTATTGAGGAGTGTGGGGCACAGGGGGTGGATTAAACATGTATATAATTCTATAGGCATGATCAAAATTGGTATACAATAGCTTTCATCACATGTTTCATTGATAATTGTTAACGCGACGGTTTAATGATTGAAACAACAAAAATTTTGAGTTTCAATTCTTAAATGCACTTTGCCTTGAAAAAAAAGCCTTAAATGCACTATATACTATTGCAAAATACAACAATATAGATCCATGCAATTGTCTACACTGGTTTGAGTTTCTATTTGGAGTGTAAGAGGAGAAGTCCCTTGGATTGAATTGTGTCTTGATAAGAAAAAAAATCTAAAAATCATGAATGAAAAGGTGAAGAAGCAAAATTCCAAGCAAGGAAAGCGGCGGAAAGACAAGACCAACTTCGCCAAGAAACATCAACAAGAAGAGAAGAAAAGGGGAAAACAAAATCCACGGTAAGATACAGGTGTCAAAAGAAGAAAAGACAAGACTGCTAATGGCAAATCATAGTAAATGGATGGATTTACTCAATACATGGATAAAATAGGAAAGTGGTGTTTCTAGGTACCGCACTTTCGTGTTTTCCGTACTCTAAACCGCTTTAAATAATATAATAATAGGCAAAGAGGATCGTTTTCGGACAAGCAGCTTTTGTGTTTGTGAAGCCTCGCCAACACTGTGGACCCACCCACGGCAACAATTTCAATTTTGAGTAGAATATACTCTAGTGCTCTTCTTCTGCCTCTGCCAAATCCTAACCCCCCCTCCCAGTATTTTTGTTGCATCAAATTTCCGGCTTGTAATCGCCACAATTCTCCTCTGGTTTTTTTTTCCCTCTGTCACACTTACACAGGATGGTGGCTGGGTTTTTTCAGGACTTGGCTTTTTCTGCATCCCTCACGATGGTTGTTTATTTTATTCTGTCTAAGCTTCGTTCGAGTTCTGCTGAAGATATCACCAATGTTACGTGCAATTCAAGAAACGATGTTTTTATTTATAAAGCTGGGTTTTTGGAGCATGTTGGCGAAAAATATCCTGGGGTTTTTGATATTAGACAAGAAAGAAATCTTGGGAATTCTGGGTTTCAAGCAGTGATGTCGGGAGAAGTTCACAGTGTTGATGGTGAAGGGAACGAGCTGAAACAAGAAAAGAAAGATAATAACACCAACGATGAAGCTCTTGGTGGAGTTGTCGAAAACGTACTAGTACAAGAGGCGAGGGAAGAAAAAGATAGTGTCGGTGTCGGTGGCGGTGAGGATATTAAAGAAAAAGAAGAAGTTGATGAATGTTCTGAATCGAGGCCAATGCCCCAGGAAACTGAAGAAGAACTACAAAGCCTAGTTGAAGAAGCTTATGTGGCACTGAGTTTAAGGGAAGAATTTGAGGTGAGGGAGGGCAAGGATGAGGAAATTTGTGAGGTTTTGGAGAATAAACATAGTCAAGAAACAGAGAGGGATGCAGCACAGAGCACTGAGAGGAGTGAGGGCAATGAATCTAATGATCAGGTGGGGGTGGAAGAATCAGAAGAGGGGCTGTTTGATGATTGGGAAGGGATAGAGAGAAGTGAGCTGGAGAAGCATTTTGATGCAGCAGTGGCTTTTGTTGGTTCCAAGGGCAATGCTGATCGTATTGATGGCAATACAAGGATGCAGCTTTACGGGCTTCACAGGGTTGCCATGGAAGGAACTTGCCACGGGCCACAGCCAATGGCATTGAAGGTTTCGGCTCGTGCTAAGAGGTAGTATTAACCTTACCTTATGATCTTTTACATCAGCTATTTGTTTCAAGGAATTATTAACAAATTTCTAGTCTCGTATATTGTCGGGTTATCTTTTGTTGACTCTCTTAGAAGAATTTGGACGATGAAAGATAAACACGCCTGAAGGGACTGGGGAGAAAGCACCTAGGACGGAATGCTGCATGTCTAGTAGAATGCTAATGTTTTCAAAATTAACAGAACTAGAACGTGGCTTTGTCTGGACGCATTATTGTGTAGGAAGCATTAACAAACAGTTGCAGTTATTTAACACTGAAGTGGAAGCCCAGCAGTATGAGTTGCCACCATTTGACATGAGACATACCCCATCTTCCAAACCTCTTAAACAAGTAGTATGAGTTGCCATTATTTGACATGAGACATACCCGCCTTGCATTCTATTCTGATTCCCTGTTTTTCCAGCACTGTTTTGCTTGAATGTTAACTAGTTCCGTTCAACTGATCATGGAATCCGAGAGTCTTATATTGCTTTTACGACTTCCTGTTCAGCTTCTTTCTCTTCTTTTTCACAGTTTTGGTTGCGCTGTTTCTAAATTGAATTGCACGTATCAGTGTTCGTATTGACTATTGATAGGGCAGCATGAAGAATCACGTGAAAATTAGTAGCACGTTCGTTTGTCCGACTCCGTCTTCTTTAACTTAACTAAAATCGGCTTAGACTTCTTGTACGCCTTTCTGATGTTATTCATGTTTGACAACTTGTAAGGTTTTTATTTTGGAATAGGACCAGTAGCCGTTTTTGAACTGAACTACGGTGGATTCATTTTGGTATGGTAGGAATGCTTGGCAAAAGCTGGGTGACATGAGCTCAGAAATGGCAATGGAACGGTATATGGCCCTTCTGTCAGCAAGCATACCTGAATGGGAGGTAACTGAGATCTCTCCAAATGATTGCCTTTCTGATGTCCATTTACATGTGCTTTAATCTCAGTGACAGGATAGATCACGGGTTTGTTAAATTTAGCGATCTTGTTGCCTTTGATGGAAATAAACTAGCTTTTCAAAAGGGGACAGCTTCCAAATTGTTGAATTAATTCGGTGCTAAAAATGGAAGTCAGTCCAGAAACTGCATCGATTTGATTGAGCAAATGCTGGTCAAAAGAACTTGATTAACTATTCCACTTACTTACAAGCTACGACGCGAAAGGACAAAATTTTAATCGAGAGTAACCGTCACTCAATAGAAGCAAATCTATCAGGGGCCTGATTTCTCTGTTCAACATCTGTGACATAATTCTACACAGGCTGCGTAACTGAAACTGATGTGACAATACATTTCTTATAGGCTACATAATGCTGAGAAACTGAGAATAGCAACTTCTTGTTTGCCTGACAATGACTTCCTGGCGTGCTCGAGGAAGTAGTTGGACTAGAGCTAGCTAATTTTACTCCGTTTTTCTTTTTGGGCCCCTTGTATTTTGTGCATTTTTGTGAGCCTGATGAAGGTTTTTTGCTTTGAATCCCAGGACAAAATCATAAAAAAGTGAGAGGCCTTTCTGATGCCTGTAGCTGATCACGCGGAGGGCTGCAGTTTCTAGTACTTTTACTCCAATCTTGATTTCAACAGAGGATTTTAGGGAGAACTGCATGTGTTTGTAAATCAAAAACTGATTCCGCCTTATCCATCATGATTTGATTATTACTATACCTTTTATGGTAGTAACAGTAGTAGTATTCACTAATTCATTTGCTAGCTTTACATATTATTAAATGCAAATCATTTGTGCTGCTAGTATTTTTCACCAGAAACAACACTTTTTAACATCCTTAAAAACTCTCCGCCCTTTTCTTATGACTTCTTTGCATTTACGAATGAATGAATGAATCTGGCATGTCAAAGTAATGTACCATGTCGTTTTACAGCTGTGGAACTCGTGAGATTCTGTATTAATTTGTGCTTCTAAGGAACTACGACCACAAAATCCAAAAGACCCTCAAAAATGTTTTCATCCAAGTTAGTTAGTGATTAAATTGGGCCTTGGCCCAACGTCCCAAACTCACTTGAAAGCATCCGATCCGAATTTCATTCAGATCTGGGATTGTCTGCTTGCAATTTTATGCTAAATTAATTAATTAACATCCCGCCGGACCGCCGGTGACCTCTGCTAAAACAATTACTCCGTCGACAAATTCCTACTACTAGCAGAAGTACTCTCGTCTCGTCGGCCTAAGACTCGTCTTTGAGACGGCAACCGTAAAATAACAAAAATGGGAGTGGTGGAGGAGAGCGAGGTTTGGGAACCCAATAAAGCGCTCTACCTATTCACGCTAATATCATGCTTCGCTTCCATCTATTTCTGCCCTCATTACTCCGGCAGAGCGGCACCCACTACAGTCTTCGATCACGCCCAATCCTCATCAGCTTTCTTCCGTTTCCAAAGAAGTTTCCTTCTCCTTTTTTCACTCTCCTCCGGTGATCCATCGCTCACCTTTACCTTTTTTCTTCCGAGTCTCCAATTCTCGTTTCATTGCTTAATCCGACTGACTGTTATTACTGGTTTATTTTTTGAATGATAAACTAGTGATGGAGGGCTTGGGGACGGTGTTCGGGGAGTACGAATGGGAACACTATTACGGAGGAGTTAGTAAGGAGCAAACGCTGCCGTATGTGTGCGCGGGATGCGCTGCCTCACTCTGTATCGGTACTTTCTTAGGCGTGCTTTCTGATTTGATGTAAGCCTGCTCTCTTGCACTGCCTGAATTTGTTTGGTGCTCTTCTTTTCTTAGATTGTTATATGGGGTGGTGGGGGATGCTTAAAACTTCTGCAAGTTTGCTTATTTTTGGTTTTTGAGGAAAATCATCATGTTTATTAATCAGTCATCAAACTGCTTATTGGCCCAATTACGGTTATACTTTCTGGTGCGGCATTTTGCTCCACATTGATGTGATTACTCTCAATGACTGTGTTTATGCAGGGGTCCAAGGAACGTTTGCTTGCTATTTTACACCCTGCATCTCCTTGTTTCTATATTCAAAAGCTTCCTCACACATCCAAGCTTATGCTTCACAAGCTTCTGTCTTTCTCTTGCCTCTTCTATATTTTCCTTCAGTTTTGAGGCATGGATGGTCTTCGAGCATGATAAGGTTCGTCTTCCAAGTCTTGTTTACAACTTTTCTAATCGCATGAATGCCACCTCTGCTCGTTAATTTGGTGTCCTGTAGTCTAAAGGTTGTATTATTGAACATTGTCGAGTTTACCCATCCTATTGCATGAGGAGTGAGGACTGCATTTTTTCTGATAGATTCTGTGTCTGCTGCTACTCAACTAATGATTACACTTACTCACACTCTGCAGCTGGGCCAGAGGCAAGATACGTTAAACGACATGTTTTGGTTAATGACTTTTATTGAATCTGCATCATTCATCTGCAGCCAGTTCCTTGGGAATTGGTTGATTGGAGGCAACAGGGATAAATCCATACTTTCTCCTTACAATGCAGCTGTGGTTCTAGCAATTATATGTATCCTTCATGTTGCTCGGGGATTCAAGGAAAATCCACGAACAGCCAGTTGTAGTGACTATTGGATTTCGTTCCAGACACATATCTTTTCAGGTAAATTGTGCTGATAGTTACATAGGGCCATGGATATATTGAAATTGTTTTGCTTAAGATAGTTCAAATTATTTGTTGAGATTGAATACTTGAGAACAATGAAGTGACGCCCATGCACATACGGTGGTCTGTTATTCATCAAATATCTTCTTGTCAATGACGAATTTCCTTTCTTGCTAGATAAAAGGGTATGGTTGCTATCATGGTCACAAGTTTGTGTACACCTCTCTATTGCAGTTTTCTGGGTTCTCTGGGCTCCAACAATTGTGGTAAGCTACTGTTGCAATTTTGTACAAAGAAACCTAATTTCTTCTTATCTTTCCCCAACTTTCTGACATACATAGTACCAAGTATATCTGGTAATTATACTTTAGTTAATTTAATTTTCCTTCTGTTTGAGATGAATTATATGCAGCATAGTAATATGTCATATTGTTGAAACTGTGGCGATCTTCTAATATGGAAGCTTTGGATGAGTTCTTTACTTTCTCTTCCAAGTTTCTTGAGAATGATAGCTTAATCATTAGATGCTGTAAGTTCTAGTTGTTGATAGATTGCCATTTACCACTACAGCAAAAAGCTCCAATTCTTCCTGACCTCTCAAAATTGGGCGAGATCAATTTTGGAGAAAGCTTTTCATTCTAAGGTTGATGCGGCATTTTATATTTAAGTCTTTAATTAACATATTAAAGTAATCAAGTGATCGGATTTGTTGTTCAAAGATGTTATAGATGAATCACAATTTTTCCATGAATGGTCACAGTTTGTGTTTTCAAAACTTACGTGATTTGTTTCATGGTTGAAAAACTTAAGTTTGACAACTATAGCATTTGGACCAGTTTAGATCTTTTTCTGGGGAAAAAAAATAGTTTAGTGGGAGTTTTGCTTTTTAACCTAAAACATGATTACCTTATGGCTTATAAAGTTGATTGTTATTACGATCTAACCTGTTTGTATCTTTTCTTTCACTTTCTTTTTCATCCCTCTTGCAATTAGCTTTTGATTAGTGTTGAATTTTTAATTTTTCACATTGAAGGCTGATGGCAGAGAGGTACAATTAGGATTAATATATCCTTGTTTGATGGGGGCAAGAATGCTAGGAAGCACTGCAGTTCCCTGGTTGTATAATGGAACGATATCACTTAGGATAGAGGAATGTTTAATATACGTGCTTCCTGTCATGGGCCTCCTTTTATCTGTTGTAGCTTATGATTATCAGGTATGTTCCTTTTAAAACTTGACTGTCTGAAGAAGTAAATGTTATACATATACAAAGCTTGCTGCTAAATGCACATTGCTTTTTGTTTATTCTTTTTCAGGACGTTGGTGTTCTCCTAGTACTGTTCTTCTTGTTTCATGCTTGCGTTGGTGTTGTTTTGCCATCACTTGCCAGATTGAGAAGCATGTAACTTTGTGTTCTATTATGATTAATATATGACAGTGTCTATCTGTCTTGCATCAGAGCAATGATTTTACATTAACTTTTTATTTTTATGGCTTTCACAGGTATGTACCAAATGAACTTCGTGGAGGAATGATAACTCTATCTCAAGCTCCTGCTAACATGGTGTTCTTGTTATTTCTGGTGCAAGTAGGTCCTGTAATATTATTTTTCCCAGGCCAAATATTATTTGTTTTTATTCTTAGTTCTCATGATTGAAAGGTCCATTTTTGCTTGGTAATCCTGCAGAGAGGTTATTATCGCACTGTTGCAAATTCAACGATTATTGCATTTGCTGCTTTTGGTCTATTCTCAGCTGCTGGCTGCATGTATATGTTAAAGCGGCCAGGGAAGCAACTCTACCAAAATTGGCACAAGTTGTGATGTATATGCACATTCTTGCCAGATCACTTATTTGAGCAGTCCTGCATCATCAGTCATTCTTAAACAGATGGAAATTAGACCCTTCTCGATTACTTGCCTGCTGAATGACTGAAAAATGAAGGAATGAGTGAAAGTCCAAAGAACACAATAGGAGATTATTTGTGGGCTTGATATTGAGCTTTGTGAATTCCAATTTGAATTCCTTCCACTGGGTAGAGTAAAGGGCTGGTGCATTAGAATCAAAACGAAGCATGCTTTGATTAGCTCCGCGTTTTATTATTCGGTGATGGTTCTCAAGATATGCATGATCTAGAAAATCAAGCGAAATCCGCAAGAAGGTGCCATGAATCTTCCAGTGCCCAACCACTTTCGCGAGAGAGATGATGTTCCGGTTGTAATCCTGCTTTTGGTTATTCGTCTTATAGAAAGCTGTAAAGTTCCAAAAAGGGGAGAGAGGTTTCATTTTGTTGGAAGTTCGCTGTTTACGTTTTGTACTGGAGGAAATGAGTGTAGCCATATTTTAGATGTAAGCTAACTCATGCAATATAATGTTTGGGAAGAATGCCGAGCGACCTACTATTTATTTGTTCAAGGGGATATCCGAGTGACCGTACCAAGAATCCATTGAGTAATTTCCGAGCTTCATTTTTTTCCCCTGAGAAGCAACTCCAACCTTGAACCATTGACATTGCAAAAAATACACAACAGTTATTGCTAACAGGCGCTATCATGTGATGAATATGTAGGAGAGCATGCAGTCGGCATAATAGTGTGATTCGCAGGGGTCCATAGATGATGATATAAATTCGCTCATCCCAGCGTCTTGTTTTTGTCGAAGTTCAATATCAGCTAGTGTAAAAAGGTTTCCAGCTCGTGATGTACAAGATGCTGTAAACAGGGTGCGCTCTGACAATCAGTAGATCCATGCCCATCTCACCGCAATATAAGGAGAGCAGAAAAAGGATTTTGTATCTCTTCTTAAATTAGAAAACAAAGAATATGGGTATATTTACTGCAAAACTTGCTTGACATTCCTCGACAGTAATAACTTTTTGAAACACAGTTACAAACGCCTAATCATCCTGTTCTTGATCCCTGATCCATTTTGTGGCCACCCACTTTTCCCCTCGAATTACGGGACAGCTCCCATGAAGTGAGGCCTGGGAAAATGGGGAGACAAAATACAAATTACAACTCATGAAACAAATAAATATGAGAACAAGAACTATCTTGTCTCTTATGAGCATGATACATGCAACTGAATGGAAGCCGGAATGAGGGAAACAAGCGGCCATTTTATTGAAGACATCAACTTTTATATTGTGGTGCAACATCACATTTTTGATAATACAAGGGACTCATGGTGCCGCAAGCTACTAGCTGCCTTTTTAACGCAGCTTTAAACCAGGATTTATGGATCAAAGAGTAGTCTCCTGTTTTCCAGATACACCTATTTATTTATTTCATCTACTATGTCGCTAATGCGCTAACGCGCTCCATAAGCATATATAGTAATCTAAAACAATTACTATTTTCTTCTGCTAAAGGATTTAAAAACACAGATTTTGTATGCTTTAAACAGCATTTCTCTAAATACAAGAACCCATTGGGTCTTAGGCACCAGGTAGATAGTACTAGTTTGGAGGCATTGCAGCAAATGCATATATCCATATGCGTTTTCCCTGTAGTTGCCATCGCTTAACAATAATGTTCATTGTAAAAACGTACAGACAAAATCTGTTTTGTCATGATAAAGGAAATAAAGTAAATAGACTCCATTGAATGTTTAATTATACTAGTTTGATCGTTTCCAGTCAAAAAACCAATTTTCACATCATTGCACAATGGATTTGAAGGAAAGACTCAAACTCAACTATCCCCACCCGTGAAAAAATTAGCAATTTAGGTAAGCTAGTGACATCCAGAAGAACTTACAGGATCAATTGTACCATTTGGGAAAAGTGAGTAAAACAGCAGTCCATCCCCTCGGTGTGGTTTCACTTTCAAACCTATGCAGTTTCGATAATCATAACTAGCATCCATGTTCACCCCATTCTGCAAATTAAAGCATTCATATACTGCAGACTGAGATACAAGGAAAGAAGCAGGCAAGAGAAGGGAAATCACCGTGGGCTTGAACTTACCTCAAAAGGGAACATGGTTTCCCCACCTTCCTCAACATCAGATAAATACAGCAAAAAAGAAGCAACCTGAGAAAATTAAATAAGGGATATACCATTAAGAGCCTGATCAAGAATTCGCAAAAGGATTGAAAGAGCAAGTAGAACATAGAGATGAAGAACTCTCTAAGCAATTTTTATTTGAATGTGGAGACACAGAAAGGTGAAGAAAGCAACAGTCCTGACAAAGGAAGCAATTCTATAGGACATCAGGTGGAAACTGGAAAGTAGCTGCAGGCATGTGTTCCATAAATTATAAAATAGAGTTTGATTAGACGGAGACGGACTATGCATTGTAAAATATTCTCTCGATGGTTCTGCAACTTCATACTGCATAGTTATGCACAAGATTATTAGAGTTGCACCAAACTGAACTAATTTAATTGCAGTTTGTATCTATTTTGCTTTGATTCAGAAGTCAAAGGGTTGGTCTTTTCTCCGGGGTGTGGGTGAGCATGGGAGTGCTGATGCAGCAGGATTTAGGAGGCAAACATATTATTCTTTCGAGCTACTCCCGAGTCCAAAATGCCCACTTGCCCGAGGCCTCAATAATAATTAAAATTCTGCTTGCATGAGAAACAGAGTTCAAACTGGAAAGAAGATTGATTGAAAATATATTGTTTTCGTACCCTTTGGCTCTTCTGTGGACCATATTCAGCAGAATTGAATGCATCATAATGAGAATGGTATCTTTGACCTATCTCGTACCGCAAGACATTAAATGCCTGAAACATTTTTACATCCTTGCATTACTCACACAGTTTTAGAATTGACCTGAAATCAAAGGTCAACTAATTCAACAGAGAAGATAATCAGACAACATTAAGCAAGAAAATATTGAGACTGAAAATGGGTCAAATCATATGCTTAGTCATTTAAAGATTTGAATATAGCCAAAAAACACTTTTGGCTTTCAAAGATCTAAATGCACGTCTTTGAATTGCATTTCAAAGATCTAAACACTTTGGCAATTGTCTGCCATAAAACGGAATAAGACCTCTGTAAGGCTGATAAAAACTACAGATTTGATTTTTAAAAAAATCATTTACTGGGCTCAAATGTCAAAACTGCTTGCACGTGGCTTAGGGGAGGGGGTAGAGAAAGAAGGAAACATCTCAAGTTAAAAATTACCTCTCCATGACTCCTTGGGATCATTGTCACCTTAGCGATTTTTTCCTCAATGAGGGCCAAAGTCCCTGTTTTGTCTTCAGATGCACTTATAAACATTCCAGAACTAATTCACAAAAAACCACAAGATGTTATCAGTTTCCGTATATTTGCCCGCTGTTGCCTAAGAGAAGACAACAAAGTTCACTACTTTTCAAACTCATAAATGATACTGAAAAGGAGAAAGGAAAAGCTAGCACGGAGATCAAATTTATCAGTGAATTTGCATTTTAACAAACTTACTATTTACCTTGTCCTGATTCCCTTGGTACTTTCTTCAGTTTCTCCATCACGAAGAGCTAAGGTAGATGGCTGGAGATCAGCCTTTGCCCTAGTAACTATAGTTTGACATTGTTCTGCAGTTGCAAAGTTGGGGAAGTACAATGCTCGTGGATTCCAGCTTAACACCTAGCATGAAAATTTTAATAATAAATATAATAAAAACAAAAAAGGGCTCCAATCGCTGAGCCAGGTACAAAATTGAAGACAAGATTGATCTGTCAAAGCAAAGGATCAACTCCTCATTTACAGGTATAGAAGTAAAAAGGTCAAAATTAAACAGATGCAATCCTAGACTTGTCAATTTCTGGGCTTCAACAATCCATCAAGGAGAAGTTCATGGTGTGAATTATTTGCATAAGAAACCTATATCAGACCAATTAAAAATTCTCTGTTTCAATCAATGGAAGAAATGAAATACAAATTTTTACTACCTCCCTCTCCGTCTCTCCGTAAGATCATTTTTGGCAAACAGAACTTGCAAAAACACAAGATACGGAGGATATAAGAAGATGCAGCGGATTTTTGGGTACCTGAAAGGGAATGGAAGTTAGAGAGCCCTCGCCAGAGTGGCCATGGGGCAATGGATCGAAGCCTCTGTTTTCCTCCTCCAATTGGTCACCCATCGCCTCCAGCACCCTTGGCCTAAGCCGAGACTGTGCACTCCACTCATCCTGCAATAAATTCATCAATCAATCGCCACTACGAAATCGACCATAGAAAGAGAGAGACGCATCACGTATACCATATATCATCACTAACAGCAAAAAAAAAAAACTATAACTATAATTTTAAGCAAATATAGAGAGAGAACCGGTTGAGAGAAAAGAGTAGAACCGAAGAAGCCGGCAAGGAAGAAAAATAGGCACAAGAGGAAGACTAAAGGTAGCCCTAGGCTCCGCCAAGTTCCTCCGCCGCTGCTCCCTACAGTTTTACCTCCCCTACTGTTCTTCATCACCAAAATTCGAATTGACCGATCAAGTATCGATCTTCTCTTATAGCTGGATTGGACAGAATTCAGAGGCTTCCTTCAAAAATTTTGATCAAATAGAAAGGCAAAAGAAAAAGATAATGATAAATAAGAAAAGAAATTTGAGTTGAAACAGAGATGAGGATGGACCAGATGAGACTTTGAAGGGAAAGAAATCGACAAGGAACTTGAAAATTCAAGGTGTGAGTGAGCGAGCGGGTGCAGCACTGGAGTGGAGGATGTGACTTCTTTGTTTACACGGCGGGAATTCTCTTCTTCTTTTATTTTTAGTAATTTCGCGAATTTATTTTTTGTTACCAAACTTAGCACAGTAGTACGTGTACGACTAGAACTGTTAAGTCAATCGAGTACCTCGAAAGCTCGTTAGAGCTCGGCTCATTAAGACTCGATCTCGGCTCGTTAATTTTGGTTAACGAGTCGAGCTCGAGCTCGAAACATGCTCGTTTAGTTAACGAGCCGAATAAGCTCGGCTCGTTTGATACTCGAGTAGCTCGTTAGAGCTCGTTAATGAAGGGCATATTTGTCATTTTAGAAATCAAAATTATAAAAATTATAAATTATAATTTTTTATTAAGGTTAATTTGCACGAGCTCGAGCTCGAGCTCGTGAAGCTCGACTCGTTTGTGATAAACGAGTCGAGCTCGAGCTCGAACTCGAGCCACATGTACATTTAACGAGCCGAGTTCGAACACATTTTAAAGCTCGTTTTCCTAACGAGCTCGAGTCGAGCTCGGCTCGAATTAAACTCGAGTCGAGCTCGACAGCCAAATACTCGGCTCGACTCGGCTCGATTAACAGCTCTATGTACGACGTTAGCTTTCCATTCGACTCCTCCTCCTCCCGGCCGCCGCCCCCACACCAAAAACGCCCCCAAATAAAACCCCGGGGTCAGTGAAAGTAGCACTGCAACAGTATATTCCTAATAAATTAGTAGTACTATATATATTGCTTATTTATAATAAAAAATCAATCGATTCACAGCATTCCTGTCTTCATGTTCATCGATTTCTAGCATTTATTTTTCGAATTCTTTTTTAACTGGTCCGACAAATAGTCCATTTAGTAAGTTATGCATTTAAATTTCACTCCAATTATATGCACATTAATAATTATTAACTTTCATTATTTATATACACTTAATTAATTTGAAATCTTCAAAAAGCTAACACCTAAATGAGTAGTCGAGCACACTTATTAGATCTTCTATCCTTTCCCAAAAAAAAATATACACTCATTAAATAGACCCTTATTTTTTTTAATGAAAGAAAATCTTTAGTATGAAACTATTTGGGTTGATCATTTTTTCAAAAACATGTTTTTCAAGTGCAATGCTACAGTAATACACAATAACTCAAAAAACATCTAATTCATATAATATTTTAAATATTTCAACAAATTTTTACAGTACAAATTTTTCATATATACTGTTACAATAAAATTTTTTAAAAATATCTCAAAAAACAGCTAATCCAAACGGAGCGGATTTTTTCGTAGTTGAATTTAAACTCCCCTTCCCAGCACCACACACAAATAAATCACAACTGGCAATGGCGGAAAATGAAAAGACCAAAAGACCACAACCGGGGGCTAAGGCTCACTTGAGGCGGGAATGGTGGATTTTTTTGGCCACCGTACAGTTCAGGTGCAACCTCACGTGGAGTCCCATTACTCAGCGTGAATGACTGACCGAATCTGAATGAACGAATGAATGGTGAATGTGATGGATGATCCCACGCATTGCTTTCTATCAACCAACCAATCACCACTCATTATCCCACCCGGCGGAGGCTTTTTCTTAAGGGATAATTTCACAAACCTCCCCTGAGGTTTCTCACAATTACAAAGAGCTCCCCTCAGTTTTTAAAAATTACACATATCTCCCCTACTTTTACTGTTTAGTAACAATGTAGGTCCAAGAATTTAGATTTTCTTTCAAAAATCTTAAATTGCCCTTTTGTACAAAACTAAGAAAGAAAAATAGTATATTCAATCATTTTCTTCTACATTTTGTATAAATCAACAAGCTAAATCTCTAACAACCATCGAAACATAAGTTCTAAATCAAGTAACCATCCAAAAAATCTCAAGTTGTATATACAATATCAATACTTTCTAAGATGAAAAAAAACACAAAACCACATTGACAACCAATTTTATACCCCCAAATTAAATACCAATGCTCAAATATCTTTTCAATATAAGCTAATTTAACCTAGAACCACCGTTACAATTCTCCTATGGTTTTAAAAATATTAATATCTCTAAAGTCGAGAATAAATTCTACCTCCACAATAAAATTATAATAAAAAATTCTAATTCAATGAAACAAATCATTATGTAATTATTGAAATTTTATAAAAGTTTTTCTTAATAATAAACAAACTATGTCAAATTCCACATGTTTGGTTCTTCTTCCTATTTCAATCATCAATTTCATTATTTATTTCTCTATCGCTGTGAGTCTTTTCATTTCCTTCTAGTTTGACCCATAGTCTACCTCATTTGTAAATTTTGTAATTTCAATTTACTAATATCCACAAAACTGAAGATAATAAAAAAAAGGTTATATTAGCTAGAAAATAGACAAGAGACAGAAAAATAGATTTTTTTTTAAGTTTTGTAAATTTATTGTCTTAAATTTAAAATTGTCTACTTAGTGGGAGGGCATTATAGATATTTTACTATGTCAAGCGAGTTAAGTGTAATTTCTTAAATCTGAGGGGAGCCGAGTGCAATTGTTAGAAATCTCAAGGGAGGTTTCTGAAATTATCCCTTTTCTTCATCTCTCTTTTTATTTACCACTATAATAAATACTCTTGAATGTGCCCATTTAAATTGCAATTTTTTGAGTTCTTTCGTACAAATATACTATAGCAATTTCATATATGTGACATTAATATGTGATTTGAAATATTTTTTAAAATCTTTTTATGAAAACTCACAATCTAAACGTGCTAATATGTCCAATGTGATCTATTCTCCGCTCTCTGCCAATCCAAAAGCAATTACGTAAATGATGGAAAATCCAATACTGCTCTAGAAGAAACAAAAAGTTTTACACCCAATGACTATTTTTTTTTCTATTTATTCCCGAAATACGTAGCATTCAGTGTTAAAATATTACCTAATCTAAACACCTTGACCCTTAACCCGACGGACATCATGAACATTTTACTCAAATCCATGGATTTCGAGCTTCGAATCTACAGAGAGCGCTCCACTCAACTACGTTTCCCCTCGCCAATCATAACTTTTCTTAACAAATTTCAAGTGCGAGAAATGAGAAGTGACAATAGCGTATAGTTTTTCTTCTTCTTTGGTCTGAAATTCATCAATTTGAACAAAATCTGAAGCAAAAGCTTTCATGCTCCTCTTCCACTCTTACTCTTCTACTCTTTGCCTTGAAAAGCAGCCCTTAAGCAATGAGGTAGGATCTGTTTAGTTCAAAGATAGCGATTTTAATGTCGGCTTCTCCGCGAGTCCCACCCGCCTAGGTCGTGAAGACGCGAGAAAGGAACATGAAACAGCGTGCACGACCGCTGCCGCCATATGACAAGCCTAAGCCGTTGCACAAGCTAACAGATAAATATAGAAAAATTGTGCATACAAATTATACAACAAACCAGTGGGTCGCGCACAAGTTGGCACATCCGGATTGATATGCCTGTCTCCATCAAGCGACATACTATATAAACATATTCACAAATTAGCACCGTCTTCCTCCACGTAAATAATGAATGGTCGCCAAAGATTTGCACATAACTCTTAACTATACACCTCGGAACATCTCTCTACTTCCACTCCAAATTCACAGGATACTAATCAGAAGCAAGGCTCTTTCTGACTCGACAGGAACTCGAGTCGAGCAAATAAATGCTCAGATTAAGCATTTGTTTTTCTCCCGTACCGAGTCTGCGACAACACAAGGTTGGCAGCAGCTGCAGGTCATGGATAGTCCACTATAACAGACACCAAATTCTGTCGGGAAGGACAATCATCAGAGCCCTTAAAGATGAGACAAATGGTGGCAAAAATGGATTACCTGGTCAAAGTTGGGACCCCGGGCTGGAAATTGAGGTGCCCTATGAACAAAGGCCGGTAAGTTTTTTCCATAACTTGTTGAGCAGTGAGAAAATGCCTGTCTGAGTTCCGATTGTCGTAATCTTCTAGCTTTCAGTTAAACCCTGCATAAGAACTACAGTCAAACTGAAAAGTTGAGTTCAAGATGATGTTTGTGTTATTTAGACATGTATTGCCACATTGACTTCAGTGGACTGGAAATTCCATCTTCATTGTCCAGTAATATCAGAAAGATTTGAGGTTAAATCTTGAAAATATCATGCAATTTATGCTTACAGGTGAATGAATACTCATCACTGAAAGATTCTACTTTATATTCGTGGGCCGAATTGGGTCCAGGGTCCTTCTTCCTACGTCTTGGAGGTCTCTGGTTAGTCACTTTTACAGTTCTAGGAGTGCCAATTGCAGCTGCAAGCTTCAATCCAGCAAAGGTAAGGCAATTATGAAAAAATTCTTACCTGAGCATAAGATTATGATTCTAACTGTAATTTAATTATGAAAACATGCAATTCCCATGTCCAGTTCCAGTTTCAAGGTACATAGATTTCTTTTGACTTCTCACTTCGCAAAGGGAATGGTATTAATTTTCCCAAATAAATAGGTTAAAATTTCTGAATTAAAAGTCACACATGGTAACTTAGCAACCTTTGTAAGAGTTTTCATAGCTCAGATATTTGTGCAAGCTTCAACTATTAATGATATAGTATCTTTATCAAGTATACGCAACAGGAGTATGAAATTGAAATGCTCCAGGAAATCAGTTAGGAAAAGAAAGCTGCCATGATTCATTTGCTCTCTTCTGTTAACCTAACTTGCTTGCACTTATGCTATTCTGCAGGATCCTTTACGCTTTGTCTTGGCGGCTAGTACAGGAACTCTCTTTCTTGTTTCACTAATTGTCCTCAGAATTTATCTGGTATGGATTATTTGAGTGCATAACACACTGACTTTTGGCCAGAAAACTAGGACAGAGTTCCTTCCTTTCACAACTATTTGAAAATATGATATCATCTGACTCGACACTTTTGCCCAACAGAGTCTCCTTAATCAACAAGAAAGGCCCTATTCAAGCAAAGAAGTTTTGTGCAAATACAATGCGAAACTGATTAACATTTTACATGCTAATATTAGCCAGCCAGTGGCATGCTTTTTTCTCTCCCATCTCTTAACGATAAAAGATGTCTTCCCTAAGTATCTCACTTCAAGTAATCCGCTTTCCCTGCTAGGATTGAGCAATAAAGCTACTTAACCTGGGATGAAAACTGACAGTATCTGGATTTTGTAGTATAAGTCAACTCAGTTCACCTGATTGACTGAAACTAGACCTTCTGGATATCACTAAACTCGAATGATCTCATTGATCTTCTTGACTCAACAAAATTCAGCCAGCTATCACATTTTGCATTTATGCATGCAACAGGGATGGAGTTATGTAGGCGACAGACTTCTATCAGCGGTCATACCTTATGAAGAAACCGGATGGTATGATGGACAAATGTGGGTAAAACCACCAGAGGTGAGTTCTTATTTTATCTAGTTTAAATGCTAGTTGAAGAAAATCAAACCCAAGAATTTTGTCAATGAATGAAACCTCATATGCATGCCAAGAGCAAAAATAGGAGACTGCAATGGGCTGATTGTTCATGATTGAATGTACTCTGGAAAACAAGGTCGAAAAGTATACATGAAATGTATTTCAAACTTAGCGTATCAAGGTTAAATCATTGTATTCCTACATAGCACCCTGTAAGACTTATATGCAGTTACCTGTCAAACTCAAAACATTCCCACCCTTTTTTTTTTGGTTTGGGGTAATTAACATTCCCTAGCTTTATCACCACACAAAAAGTTTTTAGAAGAGCAGAAACGACAGTAGCTTATATAATCATCAATTCTTGCAGATTCTGGCTCGTGATAGACTGCTCGGCTCTTACAAGGTAGCACATCGATGGTAAAGCAGTGTGTTTTTAATCGCTCTGAAGTTGATTGCACTTTGAGTAGAATATATGTCAAATAGCACTTCTCGTAACAACATATCCAACCCCTATCAAAATGAAGGATTTCAAAGTTTTCTTAATTTTAATGCATGGACTATAACTCCAGTAACAACAACATATCCAACCCCGATCAAAATGAAGGATTTCAAAGTTTTCTTAAATTTAGTGAATGGACTATAACTCTAGACTACCTTCTCATACTTAAAAGCCATCTAGCAAGTTTCTATGAGGTATACACTAATTTTCTGTAGCTTATGAAAATTTATGCATATAGGTCAAACCAGTGATCCAGTTGCTGAAACAGACACTAGTTGGGACAGGGGTGTTACTTGTTGCAGCAGTACTTTTATTTATATTTGCAACACCGGTAGAAGATTTTATCCAGAACACACTTTCAGCAAAGGAGAACTCAACCGAAGTTTCAGTTTCAAAGATTGACACAAAGTACAATATAAGGTAAACAAGCACAAAAGTTAAGCCCTCATTCCCAATCAAATATACAAAAAACTTAATAAAGTATTATCCAGTAGAGTAGAAGAAAAATGCACTTACTTGCCTCTGTATAAAATTTCCACGAGAAAATCATAGGAAAGAGGAATTATTTCGGTTGCCGGTAGAAGTCATAGATGATGATGATCTAGCAGCAGCTGCTGCAGAAGCTGCTGATGGAAGACCAGTCTACTGCAGAGATAGGTATTATCGTGCATTAGCAGGTGGGCAATACTGCAAATGGGAAGACCTACTCAAATAACAATATATAAAAGAGAAGACCAGTTCAACTCTCAGACTGCTCAATATTTCTGTTATTGTCCTTTCATAGGCAGGAATTAACTTTGGCCAGTGTTTTTTTTTTTGGGTTGAACTTTACATAGCAAAGATTAAAAACAAATGCAATTGCATTTGTTTTGCTCTGATGGTTGGGGATCATTAAAAAGTGTCCATCTTCAGAAGTGGGGAATGAAGACATACTAAAAAACTCAGATTAGTTGGTCACAACACAATGATATATGTTTATACCATGATATCAAGTGCTATGAGATGACAATGAGTAGCCCAAAGAAAAAACAAAAGGTCCAGCTTTTATTTGGGGCACCCTCTTATTTGAGGAAAGATAATTCTGCTCAACTATGTAAAGACAAGACAAGTTAAATCTATAAGATCAACATAACCTTACAGCCCAAACTTGAAATTTTCTCTATATGAAATTTATCTTTGATAGGAATTGTAGCTGAACAAAAGCTAGTACTCATTCTGTTTCTTCACTAAGCTCTATTCCTTCCATCGTATGATCTCTTTCATTCTGATTACTGTAGCAGAGAAAGAAAAAAATGAAGACAAAAAACTTTATTTGTTCACTAAGATTGCAATGGCAGCATAAAGTTTATCTTTTCCTTTGATATTTCCTTTCTGTTTATGCCTCTTCATCATTATCTTTATAAAGAAAAACCATGGAAGTCACCCCATTCTCTGTATGGAATCATCATTACCAAACCAATTTAGCAAGATAAGGACTGAGATCTTTTCATGATATTTTGTTCTTGATTCCCAAATTCCAATGAACTCCAATGAATTTTTGTTACTAAATACCTAAACATCAGGCATGATGCAATGACGATTCTGGATATGGGCACTTCCGAGTTCCAACTTGAGAAAGCCTTAGGCAACTTTTTTAGGCTAGTTTCTTGCACCAGCTGAGAATTCTAAACATTTTAGTTTCAATAATATCCTTCACGGTTTTCTTCCTTCTCCTTGCATCTTCAATATCTAGACTTCTATAGGCAAGAGCAAGCAAATACATTGCTGGATGGAGTCTCCTGCAGATAACAATATAATCAAAAACTGCATTAACAGTATAGTTCAAGTTTTGTGGATCCTGTTAACTTAGTTATGGTATATAACATGGAAACTGCTATTACAGTAAATAAAACATCAAATTTAGGCTCATAAATCACAGACATACTTGTCAAACAGTTCATTTGAATCCAAACCATCCCAGTGTCTCTGGGATGGTACAGTACGTGCCTTCTTATCCCTACCATATGTTTCGACATACCAGCCTCCAATGTCATGCATGCCACAGCGAGGTTCGAATAGCCAAAATCTGATGGAAGGAA